>NC_051269.1:23295670-23609761 GCF_015220745.1 Sebastes umbrosus | reverse complement strand
GATGTTGTTATATTACGTTATGTTACTTTGTTGCATTACGTTGTTAGGGGACGTTATGTGACGTTGTTATTTTACGTTATTTTACGTTGAAGCGTTACGTCGATGCGTTACGTTGATGCGTTACGTTGTTGCGTTACGATGATGCGTTACGTTGATGCGTTACGTTGTTGCGTTACGTTGATGCGTTACGTTGTTGCTGCGTTACGTTGTTGCATTATTATTCAAACGCAAACCATGTTTTTTATGACCTTAACCAATTACTTTTGTTGCCTAAACCTCACCAATCGTTTCACAACGTTAACCACGTGGCATTGTGTGTTTCTGCAAGTGTGATACGAGGCTGATATGAAACGTATTTATGAAACATGTCTTTGTTTCAGAAATGTCAACATTCAACGTATCTCGTGGTTTGCAGAAATGTACGATGCCAACATTTTTTCTGGCGACTGGGTTGAAATGCAAACTGACAAATAGACACATACACAGAGAGAGAGAGCTGCGATTAAGAGACCCAACAGAAGCACATTTGCAGGTATACATGTAACACACACACACACACACATACACACAAAGATGCACCCAATATCAACAGTGGGTCCTGTGCAACCTTCTTGTTCTTAGGACAGTGTGTGTTCGGTGATAAATAGATCAGCTGTAAGTGAAACAGACAAGGCTGATTGCTGCAAGATAGTGATTCACCCAGTGACACACACACACACACACACACACACACACACACAGCACCGACTTCACCATTTTAAAAACCATGTTGGGTGGTTTTACTGTTACGCGACACTGGGCTGACTGTTTGGGAGGTTAAAGCGATGTGTCGAATGATAAGAGGTGGGTCTGATTCTCCATGGAGAGCTCATCTGGCTCTGAGTGATGAGTAATGGTATTGAGTGGTATTGAGTGATGGTATTGTAGCAGAACAACTCTATAAACACTTGACAAATCTCTCTTTAAGGTATATTTTAAACAGATACAAAAATGTGTGATTAATTGCGATTAAATATTTCAATTGATTGACAGCCCTAAGGGAAAGTCAAAAAAGAGTGCAATGTCAGCTTCTTAATTTTATCTCAGGACAAGCTACAGTATGTTAGTAGCAGGAATAGAACAGAGCATTCTTCGGATTGTTATGCAGAAACTTTACACCAGAAAAAAAAGTTTTCTTTTTCTACAGAATAATAAGAACCAGTAGAGTCAAACCTCCAGTTCCCCCACAGATTCAGCACCAGGCTGTGATTCCTATGGTCTCTATTTATCTATATACTTCCTCTAACTCACACTTCAATTTTCTCCTGACACCCATCCTCTCCGTCCATCCTTGTACGGTTATTACTGCACCTTCTCTATATCTTCACCTTCTCCTCAAATATTTGCACCACCTTGTCTCTCTCCTCTCCTCCTGATCCCCTTTCTCACTTTCCTGTCCTGCTCTTCCTCCTCCTCCTCCTCCTCCTACCCTTCCTCCTCTTCCTTTAATAAATCTCTACCCACACTCCTCTCCTCTCATTTCCTGGGCTTGAATCCCATCTTCCTTCCTCCATCCTCCTCCTTGTCAAAAATCGTCTTAATCTTTCTCTCCCTAATCTCCCCCAATATTCTCGCCACCTTTTCATTTCCTCCTCTGCTCTCCTTCCTTCCTTCCTTCCTCCCCCCCGCCCCCCGTGTCCACCACCTCCTTTCCTGGAAACCTTGATTTACTACATTGTTATTCTCATCCGCCTGCCTTCCCTCTCTCCTCCCTCTTCCAGCCTCCTCGTAATCCCTCTCTCCTCCCGCATCACAGGTGAATCTCCCTTAGGGAGCGGGGAGCAGTGTGGCGAAAAGGGTTCTCCTCCTCTTCTCTTTCTTGGCCCACATATCCCCCTCCCCCCCACTAATGTGTTTTCTCTCTCCTGTGTTCCTCCCCTCCCCTACCTCTCTCCATTAACCTCCATCTTACCCCCCCCCCCCTCCTTCCCTCGTAACTCACCTCCACTCTGCTCACCACTTGCCTCCTCATTTCCTCTCCCTTGCATTATCCCCTCATCCTCATTCTCCCTTTCCTTACTTCCTGCCCACCCAACCCCCCAACCCCCCAACCCCACCCACCCTCTCCCACAAAAAAAAATAAAAAAAATCCCACAATTTCTCCCCTCCCTCCCTCCCTCCCTCCCTCCCTTCCCTCCCTCTTCCCTCCATCTCTGTCTGGACCCACAGAGCAGTGCGAGGATCAACATCTCCGAGGGCTCCTGTCCAGAGAGGATCATCACCATCACGGGGCAGACGGACTGTGTGTTCAGAGCCTTCACCATGATCACGTTCAAACTGGAGGAGGTAGATACCATGCACGCAAACACACACACACACACACGCACACACACACACCTCTGAGCTCCCAGTGGTGTTCCCGAGCTGCTCTGAGTGAAGTGCCTGACCTTTACTTCCTCTACAACATGACTGCTGTCTGCCACAGAGACATTTATTATATGTCCAATGTGGTTGTCTGACCTCACACACACTCAGACCAGCACATATGCTTTCAGGCACACACACACACACACACACATACACACACACACACCTACCTACAAGTGAGTGTCTCTCAAGGGAATTTGACCATGGATGTATACAAAGAGAACTGGATACAGCGTCGGAGACGGGCTCCTCGTTCATTCCTATGAGATTTGCTCAGTGGCGCATGAAGCCAAAATGGCTCTACTGCCGAGTGATAAAGTACCCGTCACATCCAGCGGTCTTTCGCATCCATTGGGCTCATAGAGCAGGCGCAGTAGCGTTTCCTTTAACTCCGCCTCACAGCCGTCGCTCCAGCCTCGGTCTGGGTCTCATTCACGTGAACAGAAGAAGGGAAATAACTCTGGATTCTGCTATTAGTGCATTTTATAGCTTTTAGGATGTACTGATTTAAATAAGGGCTATTCATTCAAGTGTTCGTACTGGGAACAAATGATCCGCCGCGTTACAGACGTCTCTTTCCCAATTTAAGTCTGTGGGAAAAAGTGTTTTCAGGGCCCAATGGCATCACATGACGGATACAGAAGTTGTAGTACCGCCATTTGGCCACTATGAAAATTTGCTTCAAAGCCTGACACTCTTCCTTGGGGCTTGAATTTGACACAAACACTTGGCCCTCCATCTGTCCAGCTCTATTTGCTTCTTAGTGGAGGGGAATTTTAGAGCGCTTTCACGAGCCAACAATTAATGCATTTTAATCAAACTCTTTGTTCGTTTGTGTAGTTGTGAGCTCAGCAATCCCTCGTGTTTATCAATGCGATTTGAATTCAGCACAGGTATGGCAGACTCCGCCACTAACAATGAAAAGTACAAGGTCATTACAGAATGTAAATACGTTTAATGCCTTTTGCTGAGAAATTGCCAACCATATAAAGTATCAAAAACAGGGTTCGATTTCATGAAAATGTTAAGGGATTATAACTCTACATATTGATAAAGTCGACACTGACTTAAAGCTTGCGACAAGACGTGTCAGTAAATTCAATATTTAATCAAAACAGAGATCTGATACAGGATGACAACCCTGATCTCCATTGGGAAAGGCTCATGCTTATTTTGTAGGAGAGAGGGTTGTGTGTTTGAATACTCTCCTTCTTCAGAGATATAACATCAATAGAAAAATGAGTTCTTGTTGATGCAAAGTGAGATCTAACAAGCAACTCCCTGCGTACAAAATCATGCTGCGCAGCCAAACATGGTTCAAACCCACATCCCACAAATATTAAATATCTCAAGAAAAGCTCAGTTTCTTTGGGAAATATGAAACATGATGCACATACATCTAGAACATTTCCATGTAATGGAATAAAGCAGCCATAAAAAAAAAAACATGGACTCTTGTATTTTAATATTTCACTCAGTGAAAACATCATATAGCTTTAGGGCTGAGACGATACACCTATCTCCAGATTTGATACTGCCATGATACTTGGGTGCCGATTTGATATTGCGATTTATTATGATTTTTGTTAACTTTTTTAAAACTACACCAAGGGAAAAAGTTGAATCATACACTTCTGGGGACTTTTACTTTGGAAAATATCTAAATTGATAAAGTACAATTGTTTGATTTTCAGCATGTATGTAGTCAGAGATATCCTTAAGTCAAATATATCAGTCATTATCAGGCATTATTTATTACATTTTTCCAGCAACCCAAAAATCTGAGAATAAAGACATGTAATGTTTTATACTTCTGGTGAATATAATCCAATCAATCTTATTTCCATATATGTATTTTTATATACAGTTCCCTTTGTTAACACCTTATTTTGAAAACCGGACGTAGTCACACGAGTATACTTCCGCTAACTTCCCCAAGTCCATCGCTAGCTCTCCCGTCAGCTCCGTTCTCTTTATACATCCATGGTCAGCTCCATCGGGGCCGTTTGAAAGCATTTAACATAAATGTCAGTATATGGGTGCTCTACAGTTGTAGCGTCGGCCGATTTGATCACGGAGATAAGGGTGACAGCCGGTTTGACCGCACGTTACGATACAATAACGTTTCCTGTCCATGACAGATTTAGCTTGCAGCTTTAGCCATGATGTCTAGCTCTGCTTTTCCTGGCAATGTGTGAAACCCAAAGTGTTTCCATACTTTACTGTATGTGTAGTGTTTACCAGTTTGGATTTAACATGTGAGGGTGCAGGTCGTATTCACGCAGACCCTCCGCTGCTTTGTGCTTTCTAGTTTCGACTGCTGCCGGCTGCGGTTTGTTTTGGTTGACGGATACGGAACGGATATGACGTCACATTACTCAGACTACAACAATAAAAGCAGTAACTTCCTTGTACCTCCGTATAGACTCAAATGAAGCAAATATATCGATACTGGCATTGTAAATCAATTGCTAAATTGTAAAAAAAAAAATGGTGATACATTGATGAATTAATTCTTCTATATAGCTTCAATGAAGAGCTGGAACAAACTGGTGGAGAATATACTGTATATATACAACAGTGACGTCTGGAATAACTGAAAAGCCTCTTGAGGGGAAGACTGTATGTTAATGGGTTAAAGAGAGATGGAAAGAAAAAAATCTAAATGAAATTTGAGGATTTTAGCGTGGCTCCATGTGGGCCGAACTGCACCAAAATGGTTCTGGCTGTGGAAAACTGGAGTGTCTTGTAGTAGTTTAAGAACATGTCACTTGCTGAGACATTAAATGCAGGCAGCTGGTATCTAAATCTTTGTGATCCTTATGGAAGAAAACCAAACGGAACTAATATGTGAGGAGGAGTGGACAGAGATTGAGCGAGTGGTAGATGGGTTGCTGAAAGGATTAAAAAATGCATATGTGAAATGAGGAAAGAGTGCGAGAGATGAAGGGAATAAGATGACGAGGGCAGATGGAAGAGAGAGTGAGGAGAAGGGTTTAAAGAAAGAGTCGCGAGGATGAGAAAGATAGAAAGAGATACAGAGATGAGGAAAGAGGAGGTGCTATGTAAAGATAATGAGATTGGAAAAGGAGAGATTATAAAGCAGAAGTAGGAAAACTGTGATCAAGGGATTAATTAGCGAGTGCAATCAGAGAGAGAGTGCAGCATCAATCTTAAGATTTACAAAGGTTCAAGTCCTTGTCCTGCTGAAGTGCAGCTGCTGTTATAGTATCATCTGGCTCCAGCGTCTCTCTATGGAGGACTGAAGCTGCCAAAATAAATAAATGAGTTAACATGTAGTAGTATAGTATACTAGTGGAGTATATTTAGTTTTTTGTTGGACAAAATTAGACATTTGAAGATGTCACAGTGAGTTTTAGGAAATTGTGATGGAATAGCCCAAACAATTTATCAAGAAAATAATGAGACAAATGGGAGAAGTGGATTGAGACAATCTAAGAAAATGAAGACAAATCAAAGGAATCTGAAAGGTGTAGATGGCAGAATGGCTGATGAACACATCTATCTAAATACACAAGGAGAATTACTGTCAAATGAGAGATGCCATTAAGGAAAGGAGAAAGAAAGGGATGATGAAAAGAAATGGCGCAGGAAATGTTGAAAAGACAAAACTAAACACGTGATATAGTTGGGGATGAATTAAGAGAGCGTTAGAACGAGGAGCAGAGAGGATTCAAGATAATGGGAGACAGATGGAGAGACCGAGGAAAAAAGAGAGAAAACATCAGAAGTTGTTGTCGTTTCACATCTTGTTCATCTCCCCTACAGTTTATTTTGAAATGCAATGAAATATAGATGGAAAAATACGGCTTTATTTATCCAAAGATACACACCGGGGACTGAAGCAGCAGCCAGCGATGTTCAAAATAACCCCTGAAGCATCTCTCTCACCCACAGCCACACACACACACACACATATCATACTGGTTATCAGCAGACGTACAACACACAAACAGAAAAACATATCTGCAGAAAACATACATGTCTGAAATCGTCAACTTTACCAGGATCAAGAAAAATCAGATTGTTCTCCACCCACAGCTTTTTGTCACCCTACAAAACATCTCACAGCTTAGCTTAGCACCTATAGCGTCATGAAACAATCTCTGGGACAGTGCTGCTGGCTGTCAATTACTGTGACGAGAACACAAGACAACATGAGATGAAAGCTTGTGTGTGAGGTTTCTGCATGACACGGTGATATAAATAAACATGTGCTGGGTGTTCGTACGGAGGAGAGTCATCTATTCTGATCACGTTCATCTGATGGGCAGCTCAGACAAGACAGGCGCTGCTATTTACATTTGAGATGCAACGAGGCCTGGAGTCCGTCGCAGCCTAATTGTTTGAACCAATCGTATTAAAACCAGGTGATTTAGACTGCCATTTATTACCTGAGTTAATTAAAGAGAACGGAAGAGAGAGAGTCTTAAAGAGTGAGTGGAAAGAGGGGGAGCAATACGGAGAGAGAGAGAGAAAGGGGCTTTAAGCTGCCAAAGGGGGGAAGATGGTATGTAATGAGAAACAGGGGAGAGGAAGTTAGGAAATAAAAGAAAGAAGCGAGGAAGAGCTGCTGAAGGGGAAAGACGGCATGCAATTAAAAAAAAGCGAGAGAGTCTTTTCTGACTAATGGACAATAAAGAAAAGGATTTTTAGGAGATGGAAGAATGGAGTAAAGTTGAAGGGTGGAGATGGGTGAGGTTAGAGAGAGGTGAAGCTTTGTGATGAAGACTTCTGCAGGCCAGCAGGGTGGAACAGCAGGATTTCAGCTAAAAACAGATTAAAACATGCTCCACAGGATGTTACTTCAACACCTTTTATAGGCAGTGCTTTGATTCACTGTGGGTCTCTGGAAAGGTTGAAGACAAAGAGCCATACACCAGAGTCTGGGCTTGGGAGCCAATGAATCCAAGATCCAAGTACCGGCTATGAATACGGATGTTTGCTCCCAGAATGACAGCTGTCAGAGGAGCCCCACTGTGCTCCGTTATGCTGAGCAGAGACACATTGTGCATCCAAAGCAGTGGTTCTCAACCTGTGATCAGGATTTGTCTGCTCTGAGGTCGTCAAAATTAAATTTGATCATGTATAACTAAAATAATAATATGACGCTTAATCGATCATTTTTATAAAAGTCTGTATATAAAACTATTTAAAAATATATATATATTTTAGGGCTGTCAAAGGCAACGCGATAATATCACGTTAACGCAAATTAGTTTTTGGCGCCGCTAATTTCTTTAACACATAAACGCAATTTGATCTTTCAGAGGTTGTAGCGGACTCAGAGTTACAGTGAAGATACTGGCATACTTATGAAACTAGAAAACCTAAAGAATCCATTGGTATCATGTCATACTAGCTTGTCAGAAAGGAGGCTAAATATCGCTCCAAATGTTTGATGAGGAATAACTTGCATGGTCTTTTTCAAAGGGGTCCCTTGACCTCTGACCTCAAGATATGTGAATGAAAATGGGTTCTATGGGTACCCACGGGTCCCCCTTTTACAGACATGCCCACTTTATGATAATCACATGCAGTTTTCAGGCAACTCATAGTCAAGTCAGCACACTGACACACTGACAGTTGTTCACTCTAGTCATGTTGCCATTCAATTGTCAAACGTTTCCATGAACTTCTTCTCGGTGGTCCGCTGGGAGCGAACACAGACACCACACTGCTGGACGCCCAGGCCGTATTGCTGGGCCCGCTGGAGGGAAGTGAGGCACGGGAGAACCAGAACCAGGACTATGAGGGTACAGACTGTCAGACCCTGTTGCAGTAAAATGAGCGGTTTTCTAAAGAGACTCTGGTGCTCAGAGACACCACCGCTTTTGTCCACGGGGATCGCCAAAATTAATACAAAATGAAAGTTCCTCGTAGTAGTTTTAAAGCTACAATTTGTAGGATTTGGCCTCATCTAGTGGTGAGGTTGCTGATTGAAACCAACTGAGTACCCCTCCACTCACTCCTCCCTTTCCAAGTCTGCGGTAACGTGAGCCGCCGAGTGCAAAACCACAGTAACGCCATTGGCCTCGCTCAGAGGCCATCCTTACCATAATAACAATAATTTAAGAGTAACGGACGTCAGCACGGTTTTGCACTCTGCGGCCTTGTAAATGGAAATGGAAATGTAAAAACCTGAAAGGCTCTCTCTAGAACCAGTGTTTGGTTTGTCCGTTCTGGGCTACCGTAGAAACATGGCGGACTCTGTGAAGAAGACCCTGTCCCTATATAGATATGAACGGCTCATTCTAAGCTAACAAAAAAACAACGATTCTTATTTTCAGATGATTTCACACTAAAGAAAACATAGTTATTCAAATCATATTCTGTTTCTGCTAATAGATCCCCCAAAATGTTACCCACTGTTCCTTTAATGCAGAGCTATTCAGCTGTAAATCAAACCTGAAGTGTGTCACTGTAAGTTCTATAACGAAGGGAAAAAATGTATTAGGATACATATTGGATGATAAAAAGTGGTCAGGACAGTCATCAGTGGAAGATTCATACTGAGAATATATGCAGCTCAGTACAGAAATGACAGAGACCGTCAGTGATGTGGAAGCATCAAAGACACACCAGCTTATATTCTCACATCCGGGAACATGATCAGACAGAACAAGGACAAGTGTGTATGCAAAGGTACGAATTGACAGATGAAACGGAGTAAAATTAAATGCACAGTAAAATGTTAGAATATTATATAGGTTATTATAATCGTCTTAAAATATTATGATGAAATTATCAGTCCCCAGAGGTGGATGTCTGACCGAGAGCACCATAAATGTCCCTCTCTCCATTGATACTGCTGCTCAGCAATATCTGAACAGCTTTTATTAAAGAAATACTAAGATGAATTCTTCTAATTGGCATTCTGTTAACACTAAATAACCAAATACAATCATATAACCTGCTTTTGAATATCATAAAATGCAAATATTACAAAACGACTTGCAGGTTTTCTTTCAATCTGTTTCCTTGGGTTAAACATTCTTATTTCAATGAAGCCATTTCGTGAGGAATGTTTGTTTGGATGCCCACTTTGAAATATTTGGAGGGTTTTGAGCATTCAGAATATATCTTATTATCCTGACATGTGAATGCTGCCTATTCATCAAATTACAAAGACCACAGCTGATAGTGAGAGAGAAAGAGAGGGATGTAAAGATACAGATGTAGGAACCGAGAGAAAGTCAAGGTCAGAGAGGGAGTCGGTGACAGAGAGAGAGAGAGAGAGAGCAAACAGAGACATTTGACCAGAGCAAATATAGTCTGTGATCTGCATTGTAATTAAAGGAATGACGGACAAGTTATCGGATCAATCAACGCTAACCTTTCACTGGCTGGAGCACCGACCGTACAGAGAGAGAGATAGAGGAGGGATTCTTCTGTTATTTTTGTGTGTTTCTTTTTTGTGCTATTGTGAGGTATTTTCCATCCGAGCTGCACAGTTTGTAGGCTACATTTTCTTTTTTTATGTGTATAAACAAGAAGTTTTAAAGGGTTACAGATAGAGAGACATATAAGGTACCTAGGCTATCCATCCACTAGTGTTTATGTATACTAATATGTGTGGTAATAGGAGCAACAAATTATATTACATGTCAGAAAGTAAAATCAATTAAAAAAAATAATGAAATTAAAAGTCAGCATATCGTTAAAAAACAAGTATCCCCAAATTATTTATTTTTTTTACAAACTTGAAGGATTAAGTTTTCATTTATGTGTTGACAAAAATTCTTCCACTTCTTAAACTAAATATACCACAAAAAGCACCACGTGATTTTTTGAAAAATGCAAGTTTAAAAGACGCCTGTTTTTCTCAGCTCATGAAAAGTTTCCGATATGGAGATACATGGTTTGCACAGGACGGTGACAATATCGGAAAAAAAAAGATGCATAAAGAATAAGCCAGCCTGACATTGTCAAAAGGTAAAAAAAATCAGCCACTTCTAAAGCTCACAAATGTTATTGTTCATGTGCTGAAAACAACAGTTCAACATTTTCCGGGTGTCACGTGTCCTTTTAAGTGTTAATCACATGAAAGAGTGAGTGAGGTAGCACACACAACGATAGTGTGAAAACAGAAGAGAGAAAGAAGAAGCAGTTATTACATGAATACCTTTCACTGCTTCTATTTTCATCCTGCACTTTGCCCTTTTCTTTCACTCTGCAGTCATGATATCTGTGTGTAGAAATGATAAAAGCCGTCTGTGCACTGAACTAGTCGCTGTCACTTGTTTTGAAAGTCAGGTTAAGGTTCATTGTTTTTTTTTGTATTTAAAAAATGTTATTTGTTCCCTATAAAAGTGTACATTAATTTCTATGGTTTCCTGTATTTGCTGATATTAATAGCTGATCAAATAAGCTGTTCCCTAGCAACGCATTTCGAGTGAGAAGGTTTATATATGATAGCTTCCTCAATTACAAGGTGTTTTTATTAATAACATCAGTGAGTCTAATTGATGGAAGACGTAAGCTTCCAAAATAAAAACTAAATAATGAAATTACTTGATAAATAATAATAATTTTATTATTATATTTAAATATGCCATTATATTTATCAAAAATAATAATAAAAACAAATGTAAGCATTAATTAATTGGAAAAAATGTGACATAAATTGATAATTCTTTATAATTTGCTTCTTTATTTATTTATTTTGGTATTAATCCTCATGTTTATTTACTTTCCCTTTTATTTGCTATTCATTTTAAATGTATATATATTTATATATTTATTTATGCATTCATTTATTTACATGTTTCTGTATTATTTTTCCCCAAATAAGGGTAGAAAGGCAAAGGGAAAATAATAAATAAATAAATGAATGAAGAAAAATAAATGAACGGGAAAATTAAATAGGAAAGTAATTAAATAGGGGAATTAATGCAAAGGCAAATGAATAAAGAAGCAAATTAAATCAGAATTATCAATTAGTTAGGTCATTGTCTTTTGTTCACTTACACCTTCTGTCATGCATATCCAATGTGCCACATAAGCAAACATGATAAATGCTATTTGCTTAATATGAACCGTGGTTTGTTTTCCTAAAATACCTCCAGCACATATTTTACTGGGCTAATTCCTCTGATCACACCAGCAGATGCTACCTATTAAACTAAACTACAAAGTGGGGCAGAACTGGGCACAGATCCTTCAGGCAGACTGAATCACATGAGGGGAAATACCTTGAGTGCTTTTAAAGCTTGTCAGTGTAAATCCATCTCTCTCTCTCTCTCTCTTTCTCTCTCTCTCTCTCTCTCTCTCTCAGGACCTGACAGCCTTGGTAGCCAACGGCACAGTGACCAGCAAGCCTCCAGTCACACTGCGGTTGGTCATCCCAGCCAGTCAGTGTGGCTCTCTCATCGGCAAGGGCGGGTCTAAGATCAAGGAGATCAGAGAGGTGAGTGCCTGCAAAGACGGCAGTACATTATATATTTATTATATAGTCTTGTTTACAAATCATCACTGAATCAAACATACAGGTGATGAACATCCAGCCAGCAGACAGGAAGAATCATAAATGATCACTGATGAGTTCCCATATTTAGACATTTCATGACAAATATCTCACTAGATGCCTGTAAGACTGAAACCTTGTGGAATGAATCATAAATGACCCTGGAAAAAAAACAGTTTTCACGAGTTATCTTTTTGATATTTAAAATACACGGACTGAAGAATAATAAGAAAAGAAACGCAGCATGAAATGAGACCTTGGGAATCTCACAAAGGCTGCCACTCTGTCACATCTGCTACTTAAAGTGTGAGTAAAGCAAAAAAATAAACATGTGTTCTGAGTTTGTCACACCTCGGAAAAATGTGTGATTAACCACCCAGCCAAATTTGAATGATTAAAAATTAATTAATTGCAAATTAATCAAACATTTTTTATCTGTTGAAACGTAACTTAAAGGGAGATTTGTCAAGTATTTAATACTCTTATCCACATCTCAGACCAAACTGATGAAATTGTGAAAGGGAAACAAGTCATTTCGCGGGGGTTGTGACGCTCAAACAATGTATCCACTGTTTTACAGCCGTACTCACCGCAGAGCCTATGATGTAAACATAAGTTTAACTAACTTGGTTGTGATTGGCCAGTGAGACAAAAGCTAAATCCTGAACACAAAAACGGAGAAAAGCAGTTTTACGGTCTAACTCAATTCAATATATAGTATACAATACTGTATAGTTTACTATATGGTTTAACTTTACCTGGACTTTAACATTCAGCTGAATGTCATCGCCATCATATCATCGCCTTTATATACTTGTTTCCATAGCAACATGAGTCAACTAACTGAGGTCTGAAGAAGCCAAATATTAAGTGAATAAATTCCAGATGCAGAATTATTTCAAGGCTCCGGGCTACGTGCTAAACAGTAAACACCATAAAATTACGATTTTAAATTCACCCTGATTCACGTTGGTGGGCTGTCTTCACTTCATCGTGTCTATTAATACACAATCTGACACATGACCTTATGAATTATGAACAAAACCACACATTTCTTACAGCTCATAATACCTGTCAGACCTCTCCTCCTCACACCGACTCTCTGTGGTTGATCAACTGACAGCATGTTTTCTGCTCAGCTTGGCTCAACATGCATTGTAGTTTTAGGAGGATAGGTAATCACCGCTCTTTCTGTGTTTATGTGTGTGTGTGTGTGTGTGTGCGCAGACGACAGGTGCCCAGGTGCAGGTGGCAGGTGACCTCCTTCCCAACTCCACAGAGAGAGAGGTGACGATATCAGGGAGCCAGGACGCCATCATCCAGTGTGTTAAACTCATCTGCACTGTAATCCTAGAGGTACGTATCCATGAGGGGGCAGCCGAGGGCAATGTGTGTTTGTGTGTTTGTCCAATCTCACGGACGCAGATCTTCAGCTCATCACAGCTTGGTCTCCTAAATATTACACAGCGGAACTGCATTGTCAGTTACATTTTGAGGAAAACATATTGTTTACCAGATTACGTTTGTTTTTGACGCATCACAAATGTGTTTTTAATTCAAGTCTGCGTTAAATCCGTGTAGGGAGGAGGTCGCTCTTAGCGTCCCATGTGTGAAACCACAAGTTGACTTATTTCAACGTTACGGTAAACGTTATGTACGTAACTTAAGTTAAAGCAGCAGGCAGCTATACCTACGGAAGGTAAATGCACTGTAATTCATATATCCCATGAAAGGAATTTGTATGTAATCCAAGTAATTGTGAACAAAGAAGTATGAAGAGCGAAAAACGCGGTGGATGGAGGAAGTCGGGTTGGATGGATGGATGGATGGATGGGACAAAAAACACAGGACTTTCACCAAGGAGTCGTTCGTGTCCCGTGTGAAACCAGAAGTCAACGTAGATTTTTGTGTCACGTAACTTCCGTGCCAATGTTACGGCACTTCTGGCGTAACTTTAACTTAAACCACGATCCTTTTCTAAAAAGTAGTTTTCGTCACGTAACTTCTACTACTTCTAACCTGACTTTCTACGCCACTTCTGCTGTTGCAGAAATTGACGCTGGACTTTTGTAGGAAAACGCACGAAAAATGAGGAATAACTTTTCGTAACATATCATAGGTACCGTTATATGAGAATACGTTGGTTTAAAACTGTGACCGCAATCCGGGTGAAAATATGTTTCCCTCGAAACTTGATTGAGAATGCAGTTTAGTTGTATGGGAACGTAATTTTTAGGAGACCGGGTTGCTCATCAGTATCTTCAATCTAGCTTTAAAACTGAGCCCGCTACAACCTAAAAATTGCAATGCATTAAAGAAATGAATGGCATTAAAGCGAATTTGTGTTATTATCGCTTTAACTTTGGCAACCTTACTTATATTATTACATCGCTGTTACAGACATGCAAAATTCAGTGACACAAATATGAGCTTCATTCCTCCCTGATGCATCATTTTTGTGATAACACCCAACGACTAACAAGACACAAAGCTCTCTCTTTGATGCAACCTGATGCTAATTTGAAGACGAAGCTGTGAGCACAGGTGATTATTTTACAATTTTATATAGAATTAATATAAAAAATGAATAAAAAAAACATAATTTTGCTCTGTGATGATGTCTACCTGTCTGCTCTCAATTAACATCCCATAAAAGTGTTTTTATGAGATACCATCCACCTTTCCAATAATCTTCAAAATGGAAACACTGAAATCTATAATTCATGATTGTATTATAATTAATCAGAGGCAGCAGTCATTACGATGAGCTACGTCCTGGAGATTAGAAGCAGAAACAGTGAAATCAAAGGCTGCGGGAGCTCATTGCTATTCCAGGCACCTTAATCTGGGATAAGAGAGGAGGAGTAAAAGAAATAAAAACTGCTGACCTAAGCTTAACTCGTTCACTTTCAAGTGCTGCTGCAACCGAAGAGTTTACTCTGTCGATGTGAAGTTCTATCCCTCCATTCACACCTTCTGTTAGATCTTAAATGAGAAATCGTTTGATCTACTTTTGCCCTCCGATGGTGGCAAGTTTTCTCTCTGCCTTCCACCCAGCATGCTGGAATATGATACTCACTGACCCTAGAGCAGATAAATGAATGAAGAATGTATTTGTCACTGTCCACGCGCAGTAAGCTCCCTTTACAAAAAATGAATTTCTCTCAACTTTGGTCCTCAAAGAGAAAGAAAACTCATTGACCGTCACTTTTTATTTTAGTTTCATGCCCTTACAATATATCAAAGCACTGCAAATAGGTACAGTTCAAAAACAAGTGCTCTTTACACAATAATAACGTGGAAGCGCTTTACTCCATGGAGACTTATCCTAACACTAACCAAAAGCACGACATGTCTAAACCCTACCCTAACCCTCACTTTAAACCTGCAGTAGGTAGAATGTCTTCTGCATCATTTGGCAAAAAATCCATAATAACCTTTCAGCATATTGTAATTCAAGTGTTCTGAGAGAAAATTAGACTTCTGCACCTCCTCATGGCTCTGTTTTCAGGCTTTAGAAAATCTAGACCCTGATGGAAGACTTTGGCCAATCACAGGTCATTTCAGAGAGAGAGCGTTCCTATTGGCTGTTCATTTAATGGAGGCAGCTGTCAATCACTCACAAACTCTGATCAAACGGTCAAACTAGGCAGCGCTGATCAAATATGAATCAATATTCTGTTACTGTAATGACTATTTCTCGCCTCAAATGTTTTCAGAAACATCTTGTAGTGAACTGTTTAGCTGTAAAATGAGAAAGTTTTGCTCCGGCTGGTTGGCAGTGCTTGGTATTTCCTCAATTGATCTCAACATGGCTGCCGAGTCACAAACTTTCACACATTTGACAGTGTGTTACTGTGACTAGCTAGCTATCCATACCCCTTGTAAGCAAAATGACCAAAATGCATGCCCCTTGTTAACCGGCCAACCCCCCCTGTCCATCGCATAGTAGCAGAGAGAGTGCAGGGGCAGAGGGGTTGTTTAGTTGAATATGTTAGTGTAGTCTGTCTGAAGCATTGATCCTTCATCTGACTGAGGTTTGTGCAAGTTAGAATCTATGGCCCCGAATATATAATATCAGTAGCCTCGCTGTGCTGTGTATTGATAAATCCATGGTGCTGAAGTAGTAGACAGATTTGTAATTTCAACATTTTCTGTGTCCCACCCTTCTTTCAGTTTTGTCTTGGATCTACTATTCTCTAAGCTTTATAAATAGGGGGTGTTATTAAAAAAATCCAGTCAATTTATGACAGTTTCTAGCAGACAACAACAACGCTGACACATGCACAGAGGGGATATGACGCTATTGACAGGCGACCAAATGAAACGCACCGTTACCTTGAATATAAGTGCAGATTTCTTTGGGTTTGAAAATTGGGATATTCGGGATAATGTAAGTACACAACCCAACAAAATATATAACTTAGGTCTAGTCATGTTTAGACATTCTAATGCGGAAATGATATATATTATGCCTTTAACTTGTCTGGTGAGTCTAGCCTGCTTTCACCAAATGGTGTATGAATGACAGTATTTTGTGTGCAATAACAACACCGTTGTTGCTTTTGGCGTGTCGTGTACGCAATGCAAACACATCCATGTAAATATGCTACGCTCAGAGCTCGTGATGTAGAATAGAAAATGGGAAAGACTGCATGTTGGGTGGGAGGGGAGGTGGATGGGTGCAACAAATGTCATATGTTTTCCTTAGTTCTGTTCCGTTTTTTACATACATACTTTAAGCCCAACCATGATGTTTTTCCTAAACCTAGCTGCGACAGATTCCGTAATTTTGTTGCCTAAACATAACCGTGACCGGTTCACGGTAACGACGGGGCGTGAAATGACACGGCAAAAGCCGTTTCACAACATTAAGCCTGTGGTGTGTAAACGACACGTGAAAAGCCTACAATTTTTTATCATGACACGCAGAAATGTTGTGCTATTTACGCCTTTCCGTGAGATGAGGTTGAGTGACTCGCAAAAGGTTGATACTGAACAAGTTTCATGTACTGTTCATTGACGAAGTATTTCATTTGTTTTCTGCAAAACATATCCAATCTTCAAATACGATATTTGCTCATAGTGACTACAGCATAGTTAAACTTGTTTTGGTTATGTTTAGGTGTTGGCAGCACTTGGTTAAAGTTAGGAAAAGATCATGGTCTTGCTTAAAAACCGAAAAAAGTCTGCAGGGACTTGAAGCACAAGACTTTATTAGCATTTATTAGCACTAACTTTAACCATAGTGCTTTTGTTGCGTAAACCTGACCACACGCAGGATGTGAACCCCGGTCTCTGAACTCTGCGCGCCCATCATCCACCACCTCCTCGTCCCTACGACCTCTGTGTGGTACATACATGTAGCAATTCATTCACTTGAAACAAACACTGTCTGTGGACGTAATCCAGGCAACAATTAAGCTTCTCACCACAATTAAATTGGGAGAACAAATTGTACAAACATAATTCAAGGAGACAAGGTCGAACACACTCATACTGTTTATTTAATAAGTGAGTGTGTTTTGCCGAATATGACGATATATATTTAAATTAAGCACTGAAAGGTCACCATTAAAACATCATCAATCATCAGCTGAAACAGTAAAAGTATCAGATTTCACTCTGTTGCTGTAGTCTGAACCAGCACTTAATGAACTGCTATGTTGCAATAAAACCACTCAGCTCGAAAAGCAACGATTTCCCTCATTTCAACCACACGAGCAATTCAGACAAACACAGCAACAATTTTATGACCCAGTGCAACAATAAGACAATGAAATCATGTTGCACCGTATTGGTAGTATCTTTGATGTCTCGCTGTTGCATCACATGGGAAACAAAAAGTTGTTGTGTGAGACATCAGCTGACAGTTAGCAATGCAGCGTCAATGACATCACAATACTGAGAGAGATGGGGTGCGATAAAACAGCTGAAAATTAAAATAAAAAAAAAAGAAAAATAGAGCATGGCTGATTTCCCACTGCAGAAATATTTAACCCTTTGTGCATGACATGAATAAAGTTTTCTATCACCTATTAAACAGTGAACATGTGGCTCTTTGGAATGGGTCTCCTCTGGATCTAATAGCATTGGCACATCCTGTTTTGTATTACACAGATCTGTATATATTATTATACTGTCTGTATATGGTTGTAATACTGTGTGTTTACATGTTTTTATTTACTTAAATTGTTTACCTAAAGAATCCTGCAAGCACTTTTACTACTGATATAGGCAAATGTTCATTCTAGGGCTATCAAAGTTAACGCCATAATAACACAATTTGTTTTAATGCCACTAATTTATTTAATGCATTAACGGGCTCAGTTTTAAAGCTAGAGTGAAGATACTAGAAAACCTAAGGAATCAATTTGTACCAACCATGTCATACTAGCTTGTTGGGAAGGAGGTTAAATAATGCTCCAAACTTAACACTAAATTTTGGCGAGGAAAAACTGGCATATTTTAATCGATTGACAGCGATAGTTAATTCCTTTGCTCAGATTGCACAAAATGTAGTTCTATGATGTTGGACGTAACAGCGACTGTGATAAATACACTGCAGATCCAACTGTTCTGATTGCATTAAAAAAAAGTTGGTGTGTTCTTTATACTATGACAGTTTTCATTGAATTAAATCTATCTTAATATATATTGAACCGTAACCCCTGTATCATGATACGTATCGTTTCGCCAGATTCTTGCCAATACACAGCCCTAGTCGTAAGATAAGTCTCTGGTTACCAACCGCGACAGCGATGCTGGTATTGTTTCCACCTTGTGAGTCTGTGTGTGTGTCATCATGGCAAAATGTGGTCCTGGAGACACCTACTGTAGCGGAAACTACCACAGAGGAGGTTTAGAGTATATCTGTCTGTCTGTCTGTCTGTGGACAGATTTTGTCACAGCGCTAGCGTCGCAACCGTGCCAGAAGCAGTCACAAAACTTTACAGGTGTGTAGTTAAGATCAAAATTTGTAATTTTTAATACAAACAAGTACGGTGACCGCAATGATACAACATAAGCAAACAAACAGACAGAACAAATAAATTAAAAAAAACAGGACAAATACAAAACAAAGAGAGGGAGGGCGGGGGGTACAGATTATTACCACAAAGATTCAATAATATAAAATCTGTTCAAGCTCTTTCAAGACAGTATATATAAAGTTCCAGGGATTATCAAATCCATTAGGCGTATCATCATCATCATCATCATTATCTTGGAGAACTAGTGCAGCCTGTTCCATTGATAGCAAGTTCATAAAGTCATTGTGTCCGTTCTCCTGGCTAAAACAGTTTGGTTTACGTTGTTTCCAGTTCTTTGCAATAATTTGCTTGGCTGCTAGGAATGCCAGGGCTATAATACTGTAAACAATTTTGGTTGTTCAATGGCCATTTTAACAACTAATATACAAGTTACCGGACAAGGTTTGATATCTACATGAAGAAAACATGACAGGGTTTCAGCAATCTCCGACCAAAACCGAGGACAGTACCACAACAGCTGCTCTTGTTGTTTCTGCTCTTGAAACTTTATCATCCATACAGTGAATTCTGAAGTACAGCTGCAGGCAAAACTGTGTCTCCCACAATGTTTTTGTTGGTTGAATAGAAAGCTGCAAGAAAACACAATTACTGTGTGATAATGAGTCCCCAGAAACAACAAAACATTCAAATAAATACTACTAAGCCTCCTTTTTAGCACAACTACTGGTGTTGGAGGTGACTCATTACTTTTTATGCACCAACTAAAAATAAGTATAATGACTCCAGGGAGAGAGTGTGACGTCACTGTTTTACGACAAGTAGAAACTGTAATGATAGTAGTTTTACTGACAAATATTAGAATTTGAAACACATTTGATAGCAACAATTTTTATATACAGGTTTTATTAGTGTAGGTCAATAACTTTAAACACATCAAGTTATGTATGTTGTTGCCAAAACTAATGAATAGCTCAATCTCATAATGATATTTACCAATATACCTTACAGTCGATCATGTACATTTAATTACGGGAAGCCAAAATTGTGATCACGATTAATATTAAATTAATTGTGCAGCCCTAATGCAGACAAAACATTTAATAAATACAATGTAAGCATTTTCCCTCACTTTTTAAAAATCTTGACTTTGAATACTAATAAAAGTTTGATTTTTCATGTGATCTAAAAATTGTTGTACTATTAGATACCTGCCCAAAATATGTCCATACCAGATTTAAAGACTTTATACCAATCAGAACAAATATTGTGGCATTTTTGCTACTCATACTAAGTGTAGTCTTTGGACGCAAATGGATTTATTAAGCTCAATGTCATCAATCGCTCCCTATACATCGCTCACAGATTAGTCCACAGTAGGAACTGTAGGAGTCATTTCCTAAGTTAAGAAAACTGAAAACATCTTTGCTCCTAGTCCTCAATGTAGGACAAAACATGAGCTATTACTCACAATTTCCTACCCGGACACGCTTGATAAACACTGGCCCTGATTCCTCCTCATTTCTCACTTTTTTTTCTGTTTCTTTTTCCCTTTCCAATCCTCCTCTATCCCTCCATCTCTTTAGTCTCCGCCGAAGGGAGCCACTATTCCATACCGACCCAGCCCGTCCCCGGGAACTGTGCTGCTGGCAGGAAACCAGGTAAGACCAGATGACCATTAACTTAGGAGTCTTCCAGGAAATCATTTGGCATCAACACAGAACAAAACAAAGGTTACGATATTGTAACCCTAGTTCTCTAAGCACAGGCGGAGCGATTTGAGGAGAGTTTTACATATAGAGTCTAGTAGAGGGAGGAGCCTGTGTGAGTTTTGCTATATTATTATACTTAGGCTATGCATCTTCTATAGTAGGTTTATAATACTTCAATAATATTCCAACTGGAACATTATAGGGTTAAGGTGGTGTGTTCAGTGTTAATAGTTGAAGTGCTTTCCTGTGTTATGTGTAGCCTATAGTAGGGTAGCAGTCAGGTCCTGCATATTATGCAGCAGGATAAAGAGACACATTCTGAAGGGCTCCTCCAAGATTATTTTAAGTTTTTTTACTTAAAACTATGCAATTTGGACCATTATTATTACTAGTTAAATTATTATTTTCATTATTTATCACAGCCTTTGTCTGAAAATGTAATTCTTCTGGAAATGTTTGCTCTAAAAGAGCAGATTCAGAAAACCTTTATATAATGTTTCGTTAATTATATTTGCTCACAAATAAAACTGACGAATAGTTCACCAATTATTTCACAAAAAGGACGTTTACATTGTATTGATAAATTACAGCATCGTCGTTCTCGTTGTTTACATATTCTTTGAACCTTTAGCGAGCGACGTGTTGGAGACCCCGCACCAAGGAGTAAGCAAGGCACCATGTGCCGGTTGAGTACCGGCCCACTTCGAGCACTGGTTAGAACATAAAATATAGCATCACAATGGGTTAGAGTTAAAAGATAAATCAGCAACAAAATGGCAAATGAATGATGGATGAAGTAAACAGACTCATGCAGGAGCTGGGGAGGTATTTAGTGATTAAAGGAAGGGGAGGTGAGGGGGGGTTTAAGAGAGTGTGATAGTTAAGTGGAAGAATAAAGGGAAAGATGGATGGAGGCATGAAAAATCTGTTTTATAGACAATGGGAGGAAGTACAGATGAGAGGAGGAGGAGGAGAGGAAGGGATGGTGGGAAGACGGATAGATGGAGGGAAGAAGAAATGATGGATGGATGGATGAAGGGGGGGATTGAGGTGACGATGGAGGAATGGATGGATGAATGAGCCGATACATAATTTATTGTCAGAGAATTTGCTTTGGTTTGCAATTTGAATGTTATAGAAAATACCCACTTGGTTGCTTTAGCTTTTATTAACACGCACACACACACACACACACACACACACACACACACACACACACACACACACACACACTTAACCGTCTGTTTCATAGGTCATGCATTGTGAATGGCAGCTCCTGTTCCCAGCCATCCAATAGGACACAAATGAGACTTTTTTCATGTTTATTCATTACAAATCAGGACTATTCATCAGAAAGATGTGTGCATGGATGCTAGAGAAGTAATGGTGTGTGTGTGTGTGTGTGTGTGTGTGTGTGTTCACCAGCTATAATATTATGATCATCTTCAGCATGAATATACTCTGACTCGAATGAATACGGCTGAATATCCGAGTCAGCCAAAACACTGTAAAATATATCCTCGTCCATAACATCCTCTGCACGCATATTATGGGATGCCATTTTGAAACTTTGCAATACAAACGAAGAGAACAAGGTCGTTCTGTTTTTGAGCTGCATCTAGAGCGCCCCCCCCCCTGGCAACCCAGAGAAATACAAACTGAAATAGCCTGTCGTTCTTCCTACCACCAACTACGTCATTGTCACGTCAAATGACGGTGCTGGCAACCCGTTCTCACTCCAAACTCGTCAAATACCGACGTTTGGTAAGTGCCCCTTGGCATCGGAGAGCGACGCACGAGTACCCTTTAGCAACAGTACGCGACACGTCAGTCGTAAGTCACGTGACTCGTTAGTATCGTTAGTACTATGAGTCACGTGAGTCCTTAGCCACTCGGTAGTCATGTGAGCCATTAGTCAGTGAAATTAACGTCAACCACGACCATTTCCTAACCCTAACTAAGTGGTTTTGTTGCCTAAACCTAACTTCCGGTGAAAACTGAATTTGAAAGGACACTATACATGTAACAAGCCTACAGTATATTGACATGTCGTCTCTGACGCGCCCAAAAGTAACGCAAGAGGGTTACCCCATGCGTCGGTGTCCGATGCCGAGGGGCACTGACCAAGCGGCGTTATTTGACGAGTTGGGAGTGGGAATGTGTTGAGTGACCAGGTGCCAGATCTTATCCAAGAGGAAACTATGAAAATTGCGGACACGGCGCCGAATATAGCGAGGCGAAACGGCAAGCGGACAAAGCTCGTTCCAAAACGAGAGTGAATCTGTGGCTGGTTTTCACCTGCTGGCGAGCACCCAAATCCTTGTTGAGCCAGGGAGGAGGGGCCAACTTTGAATGTTTACAAACTGACAAATCCTTCTCATTGTGCCTTTAAATAGATATTTTACTCACACAATTCTTGGTCATCTTCTGAATCTACCAGAAAAGGAATTTTAAACTAAGAGTAACTTAACACCTCCAGTGGTTTAACTTCTTACCTTGCTGCAGAGATGTACAGGTGAACCCCAGGACCCCATGACATCACTGTGGAGTGTGGTTCGAGGTGAAACAGACTTGACTTTTGCAACCAGAGGGCAGAAAAACACTCATCAGCTTGGTGTTGCATTACTCTTTAAGCTCAACAGGAATAGTGACTTAATTTATATCATGCTAAATAGCTACTGATATTCTGCTTCCCTTGATATTGTTAAGTGGTTCTGAGACCATATGTATATAAAAATGGACGACATGACAGCTCCCCAAAAGTAAAGCAAAAACATCTTGATTACCACCTGGTGGCTGGCTTCAGTATAGCTCATAAACCCCGCCCCCTCCATGTTAGCGGATGGGACACGGACCAAACTGAAAAATCAAAGGACATGTGAAATACTTTTTTCCCAAAGATGGTTTCTGTCATTTTAGGTGGTTGTTATCGCGCTGATGTTTGTTCAAGTGTTAATTTTTCTGATAAGTTTGGTTTTAATTAGTTATTTGATGCTATAAAAATGGGGTGAGACGTCATGATTCACAGCTGCTCTGAGTAAAGTAGTTCTCTGAGTAAAGTAGTTGCTCAGCCGGAGGTTCGGTTATCGTACGAGAGGAGATGTAACTTAAACTTTCCATAACTGTCACTAGTCTGTTTAATAGAACATGTGTCAATTAATCATAAATGTAGCTATACAGATATCATGGTTAGTTGTTGTGTCTTTCTAGCCAAACAGCTACCGTGGTGCTAACGTAGCAGCTGGGTGGCTCACGATAGCAGGCTGCAGCCGTGCTCGACTCATGATTGGCTCGGGCGGTGGGTGGCTCGGGTGTGTGTGTTGGACCTCGATACCGCGGCTCCAGCCCCCCGATCACTACTGCGCAGACACCAAATGACTTAAAAATCTCAAGACGGCAGCTCCCTTATCTGGATATTTTGGCTTCCCCTTTGTACATTGGGAGGAAGTGGAGATGCGTCGCCCATCTATATATACAGTCCACGTTTGAGAGTTAAATTGGGATTGAAACCAATCTGCTGACCTGTATTAACCCCAATAAAAAGTATTACAATACCAAAGTTTCATTCATCAACAATTGTTCCCTGTAGGTTTTTCAAAGTACCTTGAGCTCTGAAAAGTTTTCATGTAAGGAAACTGGGATGATGCTTAATTGGTTGAATCTTGCTGTGTGCACTCAGCCTCAGCGGTGCATCGGAGCTCAGCAGTATGCAGGTTGTCATTTGGTCAGTTTGAGCTGCGGATGATTTTTTCCCTTAGAGAGTGGCACAACTGAGATCTGTCTGTACTTCGTCACACATCATTGGACTGTAACAGAGATTGCCGGTGGATGTCTCTGCAGTGTTGTCTGGGGTGTTTGGTTTATTTGTGGATGAATACTGTGAGGTGTCAATATAGTCACTGGGAGATTCAATAAAACAAGGTCACTTTTAACTTCATGGTATAGTCTGCGTGTGTGTGTGTGCTGCTTATTCCTTATTCCCAAGATGGCCGCAGAGCCCTCAGGAAGTGTTTGGGCTAACACCACGCTGCACTAGTGCCACCACACCTTTTTTTCAGTTACTGTGTGTGCAAGTTGCTGTGTGACAACTACATTTCCCCCCAGGGATCAATAAACTACTCATTCAATTCTGTTCTGTTCTCGCTCATCTTCTCATCTGCCAATAAAATTAATAGGAAACGAAATTAACTTCTTATCTTTTTTGGATTATTGGGTGTTTATTTATGCTGCCCCGTAATACGAAAAAAGCTGTAACATCAAGAGCAGCAAAAATGGAAAAAAATGATTGTCAGTGAAGGGATGAAATAACTCAGTTAATTAGTTCAACCAAGAGCTGTAATCAGGAGGGCATGCGGACTGACAGGTAACTCATTAATAGGACAGATTTGGTGATGCCATCCTGCATTATCAGCACTCAACGTATCCTCATACAACGGTTCGTATGACATCTTACGAAAAGTTATTACTCATTTTTTGTGTTTTCCTACGAATGTCCAGCGTCAATTTCCACTCCATTCTTTTCAAAATAATCTTCTGTCTTCACGGGAAACAATTTAGTTAGGATTAGTCAATAAAACTACTTAGTTAGGTTCAGGAAAAGATCGACTTGGTTAGGATTAGGCAACAAAACCACTTAGTTAGGATTAGCTAACTTGTGCGTAACCTAAGTTATGTAACAAACGTACTTGTTTGAACCCAAACCAAGATCCTTTCCTAAACCTAACAAAGTACTTTTGGCGCCTAAAAGTGTTCGTGAGGGGTGGCACAGTGGAGCAGTGGTCGCCTCACAGCAAGAGGGTTCCTGGTTTGAACCCGGCTCGGGGCCCCTCTGTGTGGAGTTTGCATGTTCTCCCCATGTTAGCTGCATTTCCTCCGGGTTCTCCGGCTTCCTCCCACAGTCTAAAGACATGCAGGTTAGGTTCATTGTTGACACCCGTAGGTGTGAACGTGAGCGTGAATGGTTGTCTGTCTCTATGTGTCAGCCCTGTGATAGTCTGGCGACCTGTCCAGGGTGTACCCCGTCTCTCGCCCAATGTCAGCTGGGATTGACTCCAAACCACCTGTGACCCTGAGCAGGATAAGTGGTTACAGATAATGAATGGCTGGATGGAAGTTTTTGGTGCATAAACCTATCCATACTGCAACCGTTTCAAGGGTGTGTCATGTAGTAGGCGTGTACTGTAGTACAGTGGACCCGCAGATAAACCTACTTGCATCCATCCACCCCAACCTCCTCCCTTTGTCGCTCTTTATACTACGTCACCTGACTTCCTCCTGTACGCCGTCAATTGCTATGGCTACTAGAGGTTGCGGCGTAACAATAAATATGGGTAGTAATAAGCTGCTTGCACAGACGACTATCGGGACGTTTTTGGGAGGAAAACGGTCTGTTTAAGACGGTAGATATGTGATTTTAGTATCATTATAGAAGCTAAACTATAAAATCCATCTTCTGCTATTGACAGTCAAGGAAGCAGTCTTATAGGTGATCTACTGTATATATTTATGCAAATCACTTGGTAGCATGTGAAAACTGTCTAGTCAATGAGTTACCTGTCAGTCTGTACAACTTGCATCAAATGATCATCTAAAGATTCATGAATTCAGGATTTGTAAAATGATTTGTTTTATTGGTTTGTTCTGCAGTGACATGGTTGTAAAGTTTGGAGCTCTAACTGTAGTTTTGACTCTGCTTGTGTCTCTCTGTGGTGGCTGAAGGTGTTCGAGGCGTCAGACTTTGGCTCTCACCCTCTGTTCTCAGTGACACAGGGAGGAGTGGACCTGCAGCAAGTGAGTATGGCCGCCTGGGGGGCAAGGGGTCAAAGGTCATGTCTTCTCTGCCTTTTTTCATTTGCCAACAGGTTACATTGACACAGGTTTCAAAAGATATAAAACCACATATAGTGAAGCATTAAAGAAATAGTTTAAGTGTTTTGAAGTGGGGTTGTTTGAGGTACTTATCCATAGTCAGTGTATTATCTACAGTAGATGACGGTCAGTACGGCCACAGTTTGATGAAACAGAGAGGAGTACCAGTACGGGAGCAAAGAAATGTACTGCTGTGGACGGTGCAATAAAAAACAGCTAAAAAATCATTATCAGTCGAAGTACACACACTATACAATATTTTCGCCGCTTTACCTCTCCGCCAGACAGCCCTTTCTGAAGGGGAACTGAAGCCGTTGTATCCATCTGTGCTCTCGGCAAAGCCACCAGACTCCATTGAAAAAAACAGTAATTTGATCTCGTAGAACACGGGAGTTGCCTCAGTCGGTTAGTTTTTTTGTGTTAAGTTGTGACTTTGGTTAGTTTGGATTCACCAAAGTCACAAAATAGCACAAACAAACTAACCGATCGAGGCAGGGGTAGATAAGCAACTCCCGTGTTCTATGAGGTAAAATTACTGGGGTTTTTTTCAATGGAGTGTGGTTGCTTGGCGAGAGGATAGATAACAGCTTCAGTTCCCCGTCGGAAACATAGACTGTATAGCTGTCTCAAGATAAAACGGCGAAAATATTCTACAGTAAATATAGTGCACTTTAACTGGTATTGATTTTAGGTGGGTCTGTCTTTTAGGTGGCTAAGATACGTTTTGCTGCTGGCCCCGTCCACAGCAGTACATAGCTTTACTCCGGTGTCGGTACTACTGTCTGCTTCTCCAAACTGGGGGATAAGTAACTCATACAAACCCACTTCAAAACACCCAAACCATCCCTTTAAAAAGGCAAAATATTCATTTTGTAAAAGAAATCACTGCTTAAATTCATCCTTCAGTGGTTCTAGAGGGTGAAAAATCCCATTTTCATCAACACAGGATTTAGCCTAAATTCTCCTTTTCAACACAGCCACATACTTTGTTTTATTTCACTGATAAATCAATGGATCTTTATTTAATTTGGGATGAAATCTCTTATGGTGCCCTGAGCTGTGCAGGTAAAATGCCACCTCTCTTGAGTCAGGGACAGACTTCAATCACACCGCGTCATAAAAACAGATGGCCGGATAGGTCAAGGATCCCAGATTTACACCTCTGCACAGAGAGGCTCAATCAAATAAATAAATTCTTCTCCACGTGAAAAGCTAAGAGATGCAGGGACGTGGTATCCAAGGTGAAGGCCCCGGAGCAAAGTATGAAAACACAGAGAAGAAAAGAAATAGGAAAAGGAAGAAAAGTGACAAATGGAGAGTGGTCTGACAGAAAAATTCATATCGAGAAAGAGAGGGGGGGGGGGGATAGATAAAAGTGAGGGAAGAGAAACAAAAATGAAAACGATGGTGAAAAGAAGTGAAAACGGTAAAAGGGAATTTATGTTGCATCAGTTTTATTCTGCCTGGAGAGTTTATCGGCTGTTAAAAGCAGTGAAGTCAGCCGTCTCCCGCTCGATACCTCTGCCTACCAGGAGACACATCTGTTGATGATTATTACCGGGGTTTTTTTTTTTTCATGTGATGCCTGACTGATCTGAAAGCAGTCTGAAGACCAAATGGAAATGCAGTAGATGCACGTCTACTCGTGAAACAGCCATACAGGCGTCTACTGTAATTGCAAGGATGAATTGGGCAATTCATGTGTCAATTTCGTCTGCTCAAATTTGAGGTACAAGAGGGAGCGACCATCAAGCAAATGGTGCTCATACAGGAAATGTCCCAAAGTGATAATGATTCCTGTAAAGTGCAGCAAGTGGGGCGCCGTGGAAAGCACAATCAGCTCCTTGGCCAGCTCTTGTTGCAGCTAGTGATTGTTGTAGTACAGTATTATTATGTTAATGCTTATTGCTGTGATAATATGCTGGAGGGCTGTGTGGCTGTGCTGCTTTGTAACGGTTATAGATAAGCAGGCTGGACAAATAGCACTTTTTCCGCCAAGCTAGCTAAAAACTGAATATATGACGGTGTATTTTGTTTGTTGACAACCCCAACTTAAAGATTCAGTAGGCAGAATATTTTCAGAATATTATAATTCAAGTGTTCTGAGAGAAAACTAGACTTCTGCACCTCCTCATGGCTCTGTTTCCAGGCTTTAAAAAAATATAGTCTATATATATATACTAACAATTGACATGACAAAATAAGTTGGCTTTTAGTTTCACACGAGAGACGAACAGCGCTCTCCAGGGGGAGCGTTCGTTTGTACGTGTCAGGGACGGCGTGTCAGTTACCGCTCATTAAAGGCTTACTGTCTTTTCAAAATAAACTTCCGTTTTTACAGGAAGTTAGGTTTAGGTAACAAAACCACTTAGTTAGTGTTAGGAAAAGATCGTGGTTGACGTCAACTTGACTCACTAGCGACTCATGTGATGAAATAAGTCAACGTTGACTTAAGATAAGATGTCATCATCTTTGTTTTTGAGTTGCCCAATAATCATACAATTATCATACTTTAGCATTTATAAATGAAACCTGCAATTTCCTCAGCACTTTGAGTTAAATTGTGGAGAATAATTTAATATGATTTATTCTTGGTCGATGGAATTCCCTGCTGGATGTTTCCCAGTGAATAGTTTACTGCTGCACGCTTTCATGTCAAGGGCAAGGCAGGGTGTTTAGATTAGCCCATCCATAACTGAATGGTCTGAGGTCAGTTTCTAACAGCTAGTGTGTCACCATCATTATCTAAGTGTCCTTCAACCAGCCACTGAACCCACAATCATTGCTTACGCATTTATTCCATGTCAGTGGAGGGAACGGCCTCGGGGTCAAAGTCCTTGTGTGTTTAAATACTTTTCATCTACGCGGCTGCAGCCTCTTAGCGTGATCATCATCATCATCACGAAGGTATGCTACTGCAGCATTTCATGGCCTCATAGAAAATGCAAATTTCCCCGTTGTCTTTGAAAAGTGATATTATGATAATTTGTCACTGCTGCTAGCTAATATACTATCTTAGCAAGGCTAAACTGGGAAGGCATGTGATTGACAGCACGGAAAAACTCTGTAAAAAGAGTCAAGTAGAGGACTGAGGTGACAATGGACAAACTCATTGATTAAATGTTAGACTTCCTGGCTGAATGGCGGTGATTTAAGCTGAGGTAACACTACAAGTTTATCAGTTGAACATATTGTATCTTCCATAAATTCTTCCACACACACGCGGTCTGTCGGAAACTGGTTAAAGTTACGCCGCGCTGACAGACTGTATGTGTGTTGCGGCAACGAGCACGAAGCCACCGGCAATGCTAGAGCTGCTAACATAGCACAAATACACACACTGTTTGTCGGACACTCGCTAAAGTTATGCCGGGTTTACACACAGCTGACAACCTGCTAAACTAAACTAAATGTGCGGTGAGGTATAAATCTTGTCGGTTAACGGTTAATAACATTTTTCAAAATTAGCATCCCTAGTTCATATGATGTGATATCTAAGAAGAGTTATTACTCATTTTTCATACGTTTTCCTACAAATGTCCAGCAATATGTGATGAATGTCCAGCAACACTTCTCAATTTACGCTCGTTACATGCATATGGTCACAGTAAACAACTTGGTTAGTTTTAGGCAACAAAATTACTTAGTTAGGTTTAGGAAAACATTTTAGTTGTTCGTTGTTAAAATAACTACGGAAGTGGTTAAGTTAAAACTACACTAGTATTACTTATGTACGGAAATTATGTGACAAATAAATCAACATTTGGGTTAAAATAACTAAGGTAACTACAATATCAAGTTCATTCAACACTGACGCGATGACAGCTTCAAAAGAAAGTTCCACATCAGCTGCAGCCGTCTTGGTTGTTTTTCGAAAATGCCTCAACTTCGCTCCTCTGTACGGTCATTGTCTCAAACACGCCCCATACTAGATAAACGTTGTGATTGGCCCAGCACATCTGAGGCTGATGGAAATCTGTCCAAAGCGGAGCTGGACCAGACGCATCTGCCAGAGCAAAAGAAACATGAGCTCGCAGATTCGTCTGCTTCCCAGGCAAGTTATCTACCCCTCACTGGCAGTAGTTACCGACTGACTCATTAAGTAAGAGGTAAAACAAACTGAGTGACTCACTGACTGACCTGGAGACAGATTGAGACTGGCAGAGGACGCAAACAGCCACACACACACACACACACGCACACACACACACACAAAGGTTAAACGATACCTGACTCACTTAAATGTAGATTAACTGTATGTCTTAAAAGACACACGTCTGGACAAAGCAGACAGGCTGCTAAATGGGAGTACGGGTAAAAAGACAAAAAGACAGACGTGTACAAACCAGAACTGCATGCTTGAGAACCAACTTTAGATAAGTGGTATGCGTGGGTGTGTGCGTTTATGTGAAACAACAGTAACACTAGCTAATGGAGGCTCCGCAGGACTGATGGGAGGAGAGAAGGAGGGACAAAGTGACGGGTAGAGACTGAAGAAGAGAGCGAGAGAATTTGAAATGCTCTCAAGTTGTGTCAGTCGATCTGTTCTCTAACCATACTTGTCTCTGACAGCTGGGCTAGGAAAAGAAATATCTGACATGTGGTGCAGATAGTTTGTTAACATATAAGTGAATTGTTCCATAAGGGTGTTTTAGTTCCAAATTCAAGCTGCTGCAACTTGACAGTCTCCGCTGCAACACGATACGAGCATTAACAGGCAACAAACGCGCAAGTACGTGTTGCATGTGGAGTGAAATAAGTTTTACTCGCAACTTTCGGGCAGGTATTTAACAAGTACTCCAAATCAAATGACAAGATATGTAGTTTGTGGAGCTTTCTGATGGGATGCTCCTATCACCAGGACGACTGGATGAAGTGTTAATTAATTGATTAATTAATTAATAAACAAATTAAAGTACATTGAGAAAGTGTATAAGGGTTTAGAGCATTATGATAGATCTACTGTATATGATGGCCATCCCCATGCTCGATTATGTCTCATAAGTTGTTGCAGCAATTTTTGGTTTGGTATCATTTGTTACACAGATTTGGTGCTCAATTTAACCATTTTTTTACCATTCAAGAATTGATACAAATGATCATTAATCCCTCCAATATACCACATTAAGACACCAAGACCTTGAGGAACACCACAGAAAGAGCCATGCTGTGATTTGGTATCAAAAACTTTTGACGTTTTAAGATTTGTGCTGCAAGAATTGCATTTTCGGGGATTGGATGGCGAGCACTTCTGTTCTGGAAACTGCTCAGAAACCCCCTTATTGTCAATCTACCCATGAAAACCATCCATCCTCTGAATGCCCTAGGTCTCTAGTTTGCGGTTGTAAAGTTTCATGAGGCTCTGATTACCCCAGAGGTCACAACAGGTCATTTTATACAGTGAGGTCAAATTTTTAAAAATGGTTTCACTACAGTGAGGACTAACATCATCACACATGAATACAGTTGGGCTCATTGGATCCACAAGAGTCTCAGCTTTACCGGGATACCCAATTCATGTAATTCCAAGACCGTTTAGGGACCCCAGTACGCAGAAATATTCACATACATCATTTTTAGAATGGCACGTTGAAAAAATACTTGGCAGGTGATTGGATGAACCATCTGTCAATCAAACTCTTGCCGAAGCCAGTAGGGAGAAGAGCAAAAACATCTGTAACGTCGAGAAAAAGCCTTCAGTCGCGTTCTTTGCTCTTCTTTAAATGAAGAAATACTCTCCAGTTCTGAATTTACTGAGGTTATTGCAGCATGCTAACCTCTTCAGGAGCCACCATTGTTGTTTAGAAGGAATAGTCACCTAAGCCACGCTAGTAGCTGCCAATAGCTCCTCACAGGACGCTGATTGGTCCGTGTTCTGGCTTGCCTGGAGCAAACATATTATTTGAAGCCTTACAAGATAGATTTTCGTGTGATATGTGATCCAGCGATTCTCTGTGACTTCATGACATTGCGAGACTCCAGCTGTCCTGCAGGGTAACTTCATTATGTCACCTAAGAAGCTCTTTGTAGAGTAACGAATTTTAAAAAAGCACAAGATGGGGAGACGAGGAAGAGAGGAGAAAAGGAGTAGAGGACGGAGATAGAAATAGGATGAGAGAAAGAGAAGTAACAGAAGAAGGATGTTCAGGAGAACGAGGGAGACATGGAGGGGAGAGTGACAGAGGAAGGGCTGGAAGGAGGGTTAGTGCAGAGTTAAGTGGCTGCGTGAGGCAATTAATGCTTTTAATTCATTATTTAAGCTACAGTGATGCGGAGGGGAAGAAGAGAGGGAGGGAGTGATGAGAGAGAGAGATGAGGATTCATCTATTTGCGTACTTTCTGGTTCAATTTGCTTCCTGTTGACAGACTCATCTGCAGCTGTCACAGAGTCATGTCTGGGATTTAACATTAATCTTTATTTCAAGATTAAAGCTCAGCATTTCTTAATGATACTATCAGCTGGAAATCAGTTTGTGGTGACGTTAAGTTCATTTGAGTGAAAGTAAACAAATGAGTGAGTTAAAGTTTTAGAGAGTACATTAGTAAGTAACTATATTTTAGACAGTGTATGAAGGTAAGTAAGTAAAAAAAAAGAAGATTAGATACGATAAAGCAGATGTGTAAATCCTGTAGATCATGTTAAGAAAATTTCTTATATCTTTTTTTAATTTAAAATTTCACCTGTAGCATATGTTAGTGTAGCCGATTAAACTGTTAAGCTATTAAATAGGCATTATCAGGTGCTATTAGCTCCACAAATATGGGTCAATAGGGGGTTACTACACCCACTAGTAGGTTTTATCACCTATTCACATGGTAGATCACCGAAAGAAGGTATAAAAGAACACGACAGCAACTTCTACCGACAGTAGGTCGCCGGTTCAAGTCCCTGCATGGACCAAGTACTGAGTGTGAATTGGTAGCTGGAGAGGTGCCAGTTTGCCGCTTGGGCACTGCCGAGGTGTCCTTGAGCAAGGCACCAAACCCCCAACTGTCCGGGGCGCCTGTCATGGGCAGCCCCCTCGCTCTGTCATCTCTGCATTAATGCATGTACAGTATATAGGTCCTGTTTGTGCGTGTGTGTGTGTGTGTGTGTGTGTGTGTGTGTGTGTGTGTGTGTGTGTGTGTGTGTGTGTGTTTCGGGCCTGTGTGTACTATTTACTGTGTAAATATAACAGTGAAAAATGTAATTTCCCCTCTGGGATCAATAAAGTGCCTTTCTTTCTTTTCTTTTTTAATGTGCAGACATTACACAGTTTCCTTAACAGAGCTAGAGAATCCATTTTATTTATTGTTTTGGTTGTGTGGTTTTATTTTATTTGTTTTATTTATTTAGAATATGTTTATCTTTTTTTTCACATTCCAATGTCTGAATATTCGTAGAATTAATCACTCTTTTAAAAGGTGCACTCGCATTATCATGCTATTATATTATCATTGTATCAGTTGAATAAAATGGTCTTAAAATGACAATAATATAATTTATCGCAATTATTTCTGGGACAATGTATGGTCCAATTAATGTAGTTAAAATGACAGGTCTTTGTGTATGTACAAAAAAACGTATTTATCAGGGTTAGATTTGCAAAAATATGCCTTTGAGCAAACAAAGCCAGCCGTTCACATATTCCAAGTGAATTTAATGAACTGACTTTTTGAAGAAAAAAAAATCTCTACACACCTAACTGTGTGACAGGTGCGTCGGAGGAAGGTGCAATCTTGAAAATAATGAGAAGAACTCCTTTATGATGTGTCGCTTGCTGCTGAAATATGTATTTCATTACGTTTCAAATGTATTTCTGTAGGCCAAATGTCACCCAGTGTTCAGAAATACACGGTAACAACATGAATATAATATAATAGTCTCTTCCGTTATTTAGAATAAATGAAAAATAAATAAGACACAACCCTTACTTATTTACCAGTGGTAACATGTTGAGACATCCATCATGACAGATAAGCAGGTGACATCCAGCCAGCATTGTGTTAAAAACAAAAGCTTTATTTCGCTTTCAGTGAGGAGCATTATCTGTATGAGGGGCTGCATGAGCAATCAAAGTTTGATTTATGACTGCCGACGTTGTTGGATCTGACAGAATCCTGATCCAAAACATCTCTCCTCTCACAGAACGCCACGTCCTGGCGGACTCCTCTGGAGCTTTTCTAAATATCAGCAGAGATAGGAGTTATTTCAAACTTTAACTCCCAAGTCCTAAAGTAAGAGCCAAAAAATGCGTCAGTATAAGAATTTTTGTCCAGTTAGAAGTGATTTCCTACTCTGAGACGTTTGATAAATGCGGGCCCAGAAGTACCAGAGCTGCTGCTGCATCTGTGATGTGTGCCGTATTAAGCCACCAATGAATATTTATGAGTGTATGGCATTTTTTTGTGTTAGCGCCTGCATGGACCGTTTGGATTCAGGCATGCAATGTGTAGACTTTCAGGTTTGCCAGCGCGTATAAATATTTACCGGCATATCTACAGATCAAGGAGAGGCGTAACAGTATCAAAGAAGCCGAGCACACCCAGGTCCATTTCTCTTGTAGCGCCTCTGAAAATACTTTTTTTTTATGATGGGAGCACTTTTTCTGCAAACAGCCCTTTTCTTCATAACCCCCGAGTTAGCATCAGGAGTCAGAAGTTCAGCGGCAAGTGGCAGTGCAGTCTGCGGCAAGGATAACAGCTCTGAAATCTGTTATATAAGGTGTGGTGAACCTCGGGGAGACACACTGAATATCTCTCTGATGCACAAAGTCTGTTGCACGCACACACACACGCACACACACAGAGTCTGCTCCCCAACCCCTCAGCCTGTCTCTGCATTGCCTGTGGAAGTGTTCATTCTCTTTGAAGTTCAGTTGGGGATTTGGGAAGGCCTCTAAAAAAACTCTTTAAATCATGATCTTGGAGAGATAAACACAGACGCTCTAATAAGGAGATACAGCGAGATGTCGCAGGAGATTCAGGACGGATGATTGAGTGAAAGTCCTTTTACAGTTGTGTTGTCAGTGTCTCCCGGCTAAGTGGAACATTGGGAAGCATTAATCCTGACGATGTTCTGACAAAAAGGCAGTGGTGGAATGTAACAAAGGACTTTGCTCAGCACGACATTCAACAACGGATTGTTCGTGCGTTTTCCTACAAATGTCCAACAACACGTGACACTTGTCAATTTCTGCCCCAGTCTTTTCAAAATAAAACTAATTGGTTAGGTTTAGGAATAGATCGACTTGGTTAGGCTTAGGAAACAAACTACTACTACTGAAAGATTGCGGTTTGGGTTAAAATAACTCCAGAAGTGCTGCAACTTAAAGCCCCCCTCCAGTGTATTTTGGCATTTCTATGATATTTCATGTTTATTTGAGTCATTTCCTGACTAAGTTGATTAGCCACACTGTTTGACAAAGTTTGTTTGACAAATAGCTTAATTTTGTGCTCAAAGTGAAAAAAAAGAAGGTTGTTGTTAAAATGGGAATATGATGTATTACTATAGTAGAAGCTGCAGGTCCACTGCAAAACAAGTGCTTATTTTTTACTCAATGTAAAAATGTACAGAAATAGACCTATAGCTTGTTGTTGTTACGTGGGCTTTGAGTTATGAGCTCCAAAGATCTTGGAAAATGTCATAATTTTTCATCAAAGACAAGACATCACCGTGGTTGAGCGATTTTCTTTTTCTTTTTTTTATGAGCGATGACAGTTTTCCAAATGAATGGTGTCTAATGAAAAAGATTGTGACCACTTAATATCGCATGTTGCTTTCAGAGACATGATAATTCCTGTTTTCTTTTTAGAATACAGGTTATAAATAATTATATAGTTCAAGTGTTTTTTACACTAAGATGTGCAGAGAGTAGTCCTGAGTAGCGTTTGCAGCCTCCTCTTACACTACAGCCACATCCTCCAATCAGAGGGAGGGCAGTAGCCTTTATATAGCCTGTGAGCTGAAACACGTGGAAAATATTAAATAAAATTAAATACATTTATTACACGGCGCTGTTGAATACTCGATTCCTATTGGTTAATTAAGGCGGTCTGTTATTTCTTTATAGCAGACCGTTGCTATGTATAACAGACCGTTGCTATGGGAGCAGTTCTGATGTCGGACTCTAGGGGACCGTTTTATTGTCAAATTATTGATTTCTTAAGTAAGTAGCCGTGTTATAAGCAGGATAATGTACAGTGAGCTGGTCATTGTTGTGAAAGAATCCCCTTCAGGGCGATGAGAGACAGGGTTTCTTTCACAACAATGACTGGCTCGCTGTACATTATCCCTTACATAATGATGCCCTCTGGTACAGAAACATGCTGCATGGATTCAGACATGTTCTTTCCTCACTTAAGTGACACTTCTTTTTCTGTCTTTTTCTATTTCAGACATACGCAGTACAGAGTCACTACGGCATTCCACATTCAGAGGTAAACTAAAAAATAAGACTTTTACTCTTCAGATATTATATTTGATATTGATATTTTCTGTGACTTAACGTTTGTCATTTATTTTAACTTCTCTGTCCTTCTCTGTCCTTCTCTATTCCTCTCCTAGTTAGCGAAGCTCCACCAGTTGTCAATGCAGCAACAGGGCCTGGCCCCCATCAGCCAATCAGCTACACAAGTTCTATCTGGTACGTAGACACACACACACACACACACACACACACACACACACACGCACACAGTCGTGTTTTCATCACTTTTGAGAACATTACATTGACTTACATTCATTTCCTGAAGATTTACCCTAACTGTACCTGCTACTTGTCTAATCCTAACCCTAACCTTAACCCTAAACCAAGTCCTCACCCTAAAATATACTGATTTCCGTTATGGGAACATGCATTTTGTCGCAATTTGGAAGGCGAGTCCCCACAATGTGACTGTGGAAACAGGTTTATGTCCCCACAACATGGGTCAACAACAAAAAATAATAAAAAATATATGTAGGTAAGGAAAAAACTTGAACCACAAGCACATGAAAAATTATTATATCAAAGACGAACCCCCTCTGAGTTGACGCATCGGTTTGAAATGCTGACTGGGGGACAGCCGTAGTGCGTACGTGGTTGGGTAACTGTTAACATTTCCAAAAAATGTCATGTGTTGTGCATGTAGAAGCATACATGCATGTGTATAACAGCGTGCGTGTGTGTGTTTGTGTGTGTGTCTGTGGGTGTTACAGTGGAGACGGGTTCTCAGCAGGCTTATCCGTCTGTTCTGTACACATTTGACTTTGAAGTCACTTTGTTGTCACCGCTCTTCACTATCTTTTTGGTCCTCAGCTCCTCCGACACAAAAACTACAGCGACTGTGTTTCAACCAAAAAAGGAAAAAAAAATATTTTTATTCAAAAGCCCTATTTCCATTTCAGAAAAAAAAGTGTCATTACATGGAGTTTCATCATTCACTGCATCAAAAACACAGGAGATGTTTTTATCATTTTAAATTTTATCAGACATGCTCTGAATTTATCTTTTAAAATGCACTTTCCTTTCTCTTATTCCCACCAGTCACGCTGTAAGAAACCTCACTACATAATGAGATAATTCATCTTTATTTTAGTAAACAGTTCTGCGTTATAGCATCCAGCTGGGCTCACAGTACATGCTGACAGTTGGGAATCAGACGTTGCCTGTAGATGTTTGGCTCCATCAGGCTAGAATACATGCTGCTCTGGAGAGGTGACGCCGCTAATTGACTAAAAGGTGGAAATCAAAGGTGTAACCATGCAGACAATTAGTTTTCATAGCTTTTGTGTAAAAGTCAAATACTGTATGTGCAACAGTGGGACATCTCATTAATGAGGCCAGATTTCCACAATGTAAGAATTAAAGAAAAATGTTCTTAATGCCTTGTCTAGATTTACATTTTACTCATGAATTATTAATACTCTGTGGCACCTAGTTGATCTGAAAGGAGAACTTAAAGCACACTTTAAAGGAATAAATATGTAGGACTAACAGCTAGCGTTTTAAAATGAGTACAGCAGTCCAAATTCAAAACATTGGAGCCGTGGCCCGTCCTCTCCTCCGTTTGTGACTGATAGCAGTTAGCGCACGTTTTCACAATTTGAGGGTTACCTTCTAAACACGACCGCGTTAGCCTCTGGCCAGCAGCAGTATAGTCGGAATCACTTCAGCGGGTGTGTGTCTCAAATACTCGCTGCCTTGATAACCCAGCTGCACACGGACCACAGAGAGATGTGCCGAAGCTTTTCAGGTCTGGTAGAATCTATCGTTAACGTTATCTCTGTTGATCCAGTTCGTTAGCTGTGTTTGTATGCCAATTTGTTTCATATGTAGCAAAGGGGGTGTTGAAATGGGCAGTGGACGTGATCACATGGTCAAAACAAAAACAGATGTTCCGGACCGTAATGGAAAGTTCGAAAAACTCTTAATTTTTCTCTCAGAACATTTGAATTACAATACGCTGAAAGGTTATTATGGGATTTCAGCCCAATGATGCCAAAAATATACTGCCTACTGAAGCTTTAAGATGTACATTTAAGCAGCGTTTTAATGTTGTGTAGTTATATCAATGCATATTTTATAAATTGATCGCATGTAAAATTGATGTGAATGATATGGAAAGGAACTATAGCTGTCAGATAAATGTAGAAGTAAAAAATATTATAAGATGGAAATACTCCAGTTGAGTAAAATGTACTTAGTTATATTCCATCACTGCTCCACGGTTTTAAATGACCCAAACACCCAAACTGCGTCGAACAGCAAAACTGCAAGTGAAAGCTTGAAACAGGGTATTTCTACACTGTGGTATCGATACTTTTACTTAAGTAAATGATTTGAGTACTTCCTCCACCACATACTGTGTTTTTGTAAACGCAGTGTGAACCACGTGGAATCAAGCTGCTGTTAGTCGGGTCTGTTCACATTTTGTAAATGACTTCCCTCCGCTGTTAAACAGACACGGCCGCTTTGTCATGTAATTTCTCAAACGAATGCTAACCACGCATGCACGGCAGAGAGCGAAGAAGAGACGATTATCATGCAGGGATATGGATGGCTGATTATTCCATTATGTGTCAGGTATAAAAGTCATCAGTCGTGGAAGTGAAAATAATTCACACACACACACACACACACACACACACACTACCATCGTTTGCCAACACACATCAACACACTTTATTAGAGGAACTGTTGGTTTAGCTCGCTGTGACCAGACCACTCCCTGTGGAGAGGAGGGAAGGAAGGAAATAAGGAAGGACAGAAAGGAGGAGAAGAAAGGAAAGGAGGGAAATAATGGAAGGACAGAAAGGTGGGAAAAGAGAGGAAGAAAGGAAAGACAGAAAAAAGAGAAAAAGTAAGAAGGGAAGGAAAGGAGGAAAAGAGAGTAAGAAAGGAAGGACGGAAAGAAGAAAAGGAGAAAAGTAGGGAAGGAAAGGAGGAAAAGAGAGGCAGAAAGGAAAGGAGAAAAAGTAAGAAAGGATCAAGGAAAGAGAGGAGGAAAAGATATAAAGAAAAGATGGGGAGGAGGAAAGAAAGGAAGAAATGAAGGACAGAAAAATGGCAAAGAAGGAAGGAAAGGTGGAAAGGAAAGGAAGAAAGGACAGTAGGAAGGAGAAAAAGGAAGGGAGGAAGGACAGGAGGAAAAGAGAGGAAGATAGGAAGGACAGAAATATTTGTATGTGTGCGGTAACTGTGTTAGGCCTATATGTTGGAGGATAATAATCTCTCTCTCTCTCTCTCTCTCTCTCTCTCCCTCTCTCTCTCTCTCTCTCTCTCTCTCAGGAGGGATGGACGCCAACTCTCAAACCACATCTCAGGAGCTTCTCATTCCAAACGATGTAAGTACAAAAGATGAATCCAATTTTTGGATATGAACAAAAAATGCGCTGTGAACAAGAAAACATTTTGTCAGTGGTCAGAGGGAAGATCCCTCTAAGCTTCCTGCAGCAAAATCCATCTGTCCCATCACACGTGGAACTAAATGGACAGTCTGTAATGTCCCTCCAGTCAGCAGGAGGTCAAGTCTACCAACAGCTCGTGTCAGCCCCGCCCCCACGCTGTGATTGGACAATTGCTTGTTTTTCATTTTGGCATCATGACGTTATTTCCACTTAAAAAAGAAAAACCTCTGTTCCACCTGCTCATTAAAGCTAATGACAGTACTTTCCCTTTAGTGTTGGCAGGTTCACGCAGCTCTCTGCTGGACAGCAATGAAATATAATACACCTCTTCAATTGATTTGTTTTTAACGTGGCATGCAAAATTAACTACAAATAAAAAACAAATCAGTTATTATAGACAAAAAGCTAAAGAATTGTCATTTGAAGACACAGCAACAATCTGTATTCACTTTATTTCTTTGTTGGATTTGTTTTTATTTCAGCATTTTAAGGAAAATTAATGAATTCTAACATGCTATACAAGCCATATGCACACATATTAAATATGGGACTCCTTTTTCTAAACAAGCTGCACTGTAGAGCAGCTAGCGACACGTCGGTATGACTGTTTGTTTTTCAGGCAGTGAAGCAGACAGTAAGAGTTCAGTGTCGCGCTCAAGGACGTATGACATTTGATGGACATGTTGACTGCGGCGAGGTCAAAGCGGTGACCTTTTGTTCATGAGACAGCCTTTGGCCACCGTGTCTCTCCCCTGCTCATCTCTCCCTGCTCCCATCCATCACAGGCAGGGACTCCTCCTGTCAGTGCTCAGCTGTGTAGTGCTTCACCCCCTCACACAACAATGCAGCTCCTTCCTAAACCTGATTAAGTATCAACGCAGTTAAGCTGTTTGATTCTATAGTTCGACTTCTCGCCTACTAATCTGGCTTACAAATGACGTAGTTGTGTTGTTATTGTGAGCGTTCTAACTAGAATAATAAAAGAAAAAACTAGGGCTGTCGAAGTTAACGCAAATATATATAATAAAGATAACGCGTTAACGCAAATTTGTTTTAACACTGCTAATTTCTTTAACGCATAACGCAACCTGCTATGTTTTGGTTGTAGCGGGCTCAGATTTAAAGCTAGAGTGAAGATACTGGCATCATATAAAACAAAAAAACCAAAGGAATCTATTGGTACCAACCATGTCATACTAGATTGTTGTAAAGAAGGCTAAATAACGCTCCAAACTTGCACTAAATTTGGCGAAGAAAACATGGCATGGCCATTTTCAAAGGGGTCCCTTGACCTCTGACCTCAAGATATGTGAATGAAAATGGGTTCTATGGGTACCCACGAGTCTCCCCTTTACAGACATGCACACTTTATGATAATCACATGCAGTTTTGGGGCAAGTCATAGTCAAGTCAGCACACTGACACACTGACAGCTGTTGTTGCCTGTTGGGCTGCAGTTTGCCATGTTATGATTTCAGCATATTTTTTTATGCTAAATGCAGTGCCTGTGAGGGTTTCTGGACAATATTTGTCATTGTTTTGTGTTGTTAATTGATTTCCAATAATAAATATATGCATACATTTGCATAAAGCAAGCATATTTGCCAACTCTCATGTTGATAAGAGAACATAAGATTAAATACTTAATGTACATTTTGAACAGAGAAGAAATGTGAGATTAATTTGCGTTTATTTTGCGATTAACTACAATCATGCGATTAATCATGATTAAATATTTGAATCGATGGACAGTCCTAGAAAAAACACATTATGACCACAACTACTCAACCCCAAAATTACTTAACTAAAATCTACTCTGTGGAGTATTTACGCTTTCACTTTGGTTTGTTTCGGAAGGTCAGAATAATGCTTGAGCCTCCATCCTCTTATCAGCAGAGAGAAACTTTTTTTTCCACTCAACACGTGATCCTGCAATGTAATTACAGACTGTAAATAAGAAGTGGACGTGGTCACCATGACGTCACCCATTGGTTTGTGGAGTGCCGTTTTGGAGTGCCTCAAGTTCGGCATTTTGGCCGTCTCCATCTTGGTGTTTGCTTGTCGGCATCTTGTATTTTGGCCTTCACCATCTTGGTATTTGGCCGTTCTTTGAAAACAGAAGTGACATGAGAAGCTGGAGCTAAGTACAGCCAGTCATTTTTAGGCAACCAAAATTTTAGAATTAACTTTCAAGAACTGAAAACACACAACTCAAACACACAGAGCATCCCCTGCTTTATGGTCTATTTGACTCTAAATGGGACCATAATTTACCAAATGAACATCATGCTGTATTGAAGAAGACTTGAAACTAGCGATTGAGACCATAAACTCATGTTTACAATGTTTACTGAGGTAATAAATTAAGTGAGAAGTAGGGGCATTTTGTCATAGACTTCTATACAATTCAGGTTGCCATCTGAATGTAATATTCAGTCGTAGCAACTGAAGCATCAACTTTTATGTTTTTTATGTTACATTTAAGCACTTAAATCATGGTCTTGGTTTGCTACAGAATAAAGTCTGCACATATCACAGCCTTCTTCTGAACATTTAATTCTTCTGGAAATGTTTTCCCTAAAAGAGCAGACTCATCCAGATGCTCCCCACATAGTTTTTATGTTCATACAGCCTATGAGACGCGGTGCAAAATACGCTGGCGCTACGGCGTTATGAATCTCCCAGAGAACCTGATATGGAGATGGCAGAGTAGAGTACTAGCAGCTTGTGAGAAGCTCCGGAAGAGCAAGAAAAAGTCACGGTACGCGTGTGCCAGCACTGCGCACCGGTGAGTATCGACCCACTTCGAGCGCTGATTAATGTTATAAACAAACCTCCACAAACTCAGCCTTTAGATAGATAGATAGATAGATAGATAGATAGATAGATAGATAGATAGATAGATCCCGAGGGAAATTCGAGTTTCCAGCATCACAGTTCCATAGTGCTTTGCTCCTGTTCACATTACAGTTGCCACTTCTTCCTGCTTTACAGGCTGCCGACAGCAGCATATGAGCGTCATGACAGTTTAATGAAAACCGCCAAATAAAGGTTAAGATTCGGTTCACTGACGATCTAAAGATGTGTGTTGTTGGATGGGAAAATGCGAGAGGGCCGCAGCCAGCAAGTATGTTTTTCCCATTAGCACTGAGAGGCTATATTCTGCCTCACTTGACTCTTTCACTCCTCTTCCACTTTGCCTCTCTCCATCAATCCATCCAGCTTTGAGAGCCAGTCATTCAGGCTATCACTGAGTGGTTGCTTAGAGCTCCTTTCCTGCAGTCAAAACACTGGGTTAAATACTGCAGTTGAGTCTGCAGGAGGGCAAACACACAGTGTGGACCACTAACTCAACCACACACATGACCTTAACTTACCTTCAGTGAGTCAGTGAGCTGATGTTGTTGATGCAATGTATTCAGATTGTTAATGGGAAAAATGTTCTTTCCTTTTCCTGGCAGCACTGAAATATTTTTAATATATTTCAAAAACATCTGCTACATTTATAAATCAAAATGGAACCGCGACGAAGTGGAAAGTGTAGGGCTGTCAACGCACTAACGTAACTTGAAAATGGCCATGACAGTATTTCCTCGCCAAAATTTAGTGCAAGTTTGGAGCGTTATTTAGCCTCCTTCATGACAAGCTGGTATGAGATGGTTGGTACTAATGGATTCCTTACCATTATACCATTGATTCACTCTAGTTTTAAAACTGAGCCCGCCACAACCTCCGAAAGATTGATTGCAGTAATGCATTAAAGAAATTAGTGGTGTGAAAACGAATTTGCGTTAATGCATGATAACGCATTAGCTTTGACAGCCCTATTTTAAATATAACTAAATGTTGTTTCTAGAGCTGCTATGGTAATGTTTACAACAGCAAAGTCACTATAATATCTCACTGTAAACAAATCTAAAATGTCAATAAAATAATATTCCTGAGTGAAGTTAAGAAAGAATGAAGAACACAAACATCAGTCAGTATCATGCCTTCCTCCTGTCGTCTGTCCTCCTCCGTCTGATGTGATTCATCATTGGGGCTGCTTTGTCTCAGCCAGCGGATTAGATACAAGAATTTTAAGATACGTGGCAAACTAAGCTAAACAGTTGGAGTACATATAGACAGCTTTAGTTTTAGCTTGTTTCTAACAATTATTAGTCGAGCTAGCACACTGCGCTTGTGTATGTATTTAATATGATGCCAGTAACTTCACTTTAGCTTTAAAACTGAGCCCACCACAACCCCAAAATCGCAAGTTGCGTTAAAGAAATCGCATTAACTTTAACAGCCATAGTTAAACCAAACTGCTGCTTTTCTCAACTCTCTCTTGGTGAAACACCTGTAAAGACGGATGAATATGAGTTTTGCACATCGTGCATGAACATGGCACAACAGGAGAGACTCCAAAAGACAGCAGAATGCAGTGAATCCCACAAAACACCGTTGACACATTGAACTCTCACACAACAGGCTCTGTGTTTTTCACATTCATAGTTCAGTCTCCCTGAGGCTCAGCCACGTTCTCATTCATTCCTCAGAATCTAATGGCAGACTTCTGATGATTTCTCTGCAGGAACTCACGCAGACACATTCAGGCAACATTTCCCCACAATGGTTTTTTATGGATGAGTGGTCTGTAGCACAGTAAAGGACAGACGGATGAGTGTGAGGTCATGTTTTCACAGGAAACTCTGACGAGATAATCAACACCTCTGCAGGTGCTGTCGCCTCTCACGTATAAATTAAGCATCATCATCGAGGCCCCCGAGCTTCAGCTGAAACTAGAAAGTAGAAAACGGCGGTGGGTCTACGTGGATACGATCTTCACCCTCACATGTTAAATCCAAAGTGGTAAACACTACACATACAGTAATGTATGGAAACACTTTGGGTCTCACACATTACAGGAAAAGCAGAGCTAGACATCATGGCTAAAGCTGCATGCTAAATCTGTCATGGACAGAAAATGTTATCGTTACCGTCACTCTTATCTCTGTGGAAAAAAAATGGGCCGACGCTACAACTGTAGAGCACCCATATACTGACATTTGTATTAAATGCATTCAAACGGCCCCGATGGAGCTGACCATGGATGCATAAAGAGAACGGAGCTGACGGGAGAGCTAGCGACGGACTTGGCGACGTTAGTGGAAGTATATACGTGTGACTACGTCTGGTTTTCAAAATAAGGTGTTAACAAAGGGAACTGTATATACAAAATACAAATATGTAAATAAGATTGATTGGATTATATTCACCAGAAGTATAAAATATGACATGTCCCTTATGAATTAAAAAAAGAATACAACTAATTTGTGAGGGAAATTTCTTTACTCTTTGATTTTTGGGTTGCTGGAAAAAAAAATTAATAAATAATGCCTGCCTCATATATTTCACTTCAAGACATCTCTGACTACATACATGCTGAAAATCAAACATTTTTACTGTATTAATTTAGATATTTTCAAAAGTAAAAGTCCCTAGAAGTGTATGATTCAACTTTTCTCTCATGGTCTAGTGTTTAAAAAGTGAACAAAAATCGCAATAAATTGTAGTATCAAATCGCAATACATAAAAATCACAATACATATTGAATCGCCACCCAAGTATCGTGATAGTATTGAATCAGGAGACAGGTGTATCGTCCCAGCCCTATTAAACATACTGCTCACACACGTGCACATACGGCTGGCCTGAGAGAATAAGACACAGAGACACAATAGCAAAGAGCAGAATGGGGCTTAAGACCCTGTGCATGTAAGTGTGTGATATGTTTGTGTGTGTGTGAGCAGCCAAGCAGAGCAGCTTAATGACATCCTATAGCTCACAGTTAGAGATTTAACAACAACCCTGTCTGACACTTTCTCCCTCTCCCTCTTCCTCTCCGTCTCCCTCTTTCTCTCTCTCTCCTTCAGTAAACCTTTCCAAATTACAAGGGCAGCAGGGAATCACCCAAAAATAGCCCTCTGCCCGTCCTCTTCAGCTTTAAGCTGATTTCACCCAACAGCACTTACATAGAGCCGCTCAGAGGGGGAGACACATACCGCCGTACAGCATCCTATGAAAACCTCACATCTCCCGAGGAGTTAACCTTGTAGAAAGTGTAAAAGCTAGGGCTGTCAATCGTTTAAAATATTTAATCGTGATTAATTACTAATTAATCTCACATTTTTATCTGTTCAAAATGTACCTTAAAGGGAGATTTGTCAAGTATTTAATACTCTTATCAACACAAGAGGCAAATATGCTGCTTTATGCAAATGTATGTACAGTATATATTTATTATTGGAAATCAATTAACACAAAACAATGACAAATATTGTCCAGAAACCCTCACAGGTACTGCATTTATCATAGAAAATATGCTCAAATCATAACATGGCCAACTCAAGCCCAACAGGCAACAACAGCTGTCAGTGTGTCAGTGTGCTGACTTGACTATGATTTGCCCCAAACTGCATGTGATTATCATAAAGTGGGCATGTCTGTAAAGGGGAGACTCGTGGGTACCCATAGAACCCTTTTTCATTCACATATCTTGAGGTCAGAAGTCCTTGCAAAAATTTGGGGTAACTTTGTAGCGTTATTTAGCCTGAAAATCAAAGAAATTAGCGGCGTTAAAACGATTTTCCGTTAACGTTAACAGCCCTAGTAAAAGCCAAAGCTTGTTTGCCCACCGAAGTCCAATGCCATTCTTTTCCTGTGGTAAAAAGTCAGTTATGTCATGACGTTTGTGTGTAGCTTCAATGTTCCTGATAAACATTTCAAGGGCATTTTGTTTGTATGGTTTCAGAAGGCTTAATTCAATCACTACAACATCCAACACCCTCTAGACCGACTTTAGCTCTGTGTGAACAAATGCAGCCCTCTCTCTCAACCATTCCTGATGGCTGCGTTATGGCTTTTGCGTTGTGGCTTTTCTGGCTTTTCTGGCTTTTGCGTTTGCATTCAGCCACCTTAGCTTAAAGATTCTGTGACGATGGTCCAAGACCAGGGCTATGAGTCAGAGTTACTGTGTGTGCCCCTGCTGGTTATGACTCACAGGAGCCAGTTTATGATTCAATGAGGCCGTTTGCGGGGTCGAACAGCGGCTAAAGGTGGATTTCACACAAATGGTCCTGACCTGGTTGTTGTCAGCTGGCACTTTGTCTTCCGTCACCCACAGTGTCATTATAGCTTACACACACACACACACACGCACACACACACACACACACACACACACACACACTCACTTATATTATCTGAGCCCTTTCCAGGAACAGCCCACTATAGCAGAGCTTGTTGGCCAGATGACTTGTAGGGAAAGGAATGTTTGTGGTACAGAGAAGAAAAAGTAAAGATTATACAAGAGAGAAAGTGGCAGTAGCAGAGATGCAATGAAGGAATGCCAGATACTGAATGAAGGAAGCAGAAAAAGAGGAGGCAAACAGTATGAATAAAGTAAAGATCTGGGTCAGAAGCGGATAAAAAAGAACAGAGAGGGAGAGAAAGTGAGAAGGCTGAGGAGTGGAGAGAGAATTGATGGAGAGTTATTTCAATATATGCAACTCTGTTTCATTCAAAAATGATTTGAAACAGAGTAGAGGAAGTCTGTGACTCAGCAGCTAGAGCTCCTCCTGTCCATATGTCACAGTGTCCTTGAGCAAGACACTGAACCCCAGATTGTAAAGCGCTGTATAAATATAGTCCATTTACTTTTGTCTGCCTTTACATGTGTTTCATCCTCCCTGACTGAAAGAGTGATTCCCAACCAGCTCAGATCTTGTTATACACCTGACCCTGACCTTTGACCTTGAAAAAACAAAACAAAATTGAAACAAATTGCCTGGTTAAAAAACGAATACAAATAAAATAAAAATGAATGTAAATTTACGAAATCAACATCATGAGACGGCTGTGGCAGGTCGTCCACCAATCGGAAGGTCGGTGGTCCAATCCCCGGCTCTTCCAGTCACATGTCAAAGTGTCCTTGAGCAAAATACTGAACCTCAAAATTGCTACTGAAGGCTGTGCCATCGGTGTGTGAATGGGTATTTAGATTAGATCCTGATGGGCACCTTGCATGGCAGCCTCTGCCATACGTGTATGAACGTGTGTGCGAATGGGTGAATGCTAACATGTAGTGAAAAGCGCTTTGAGTTGTCGAAAGACTTAGAAAAACGCTGTATAAATGCAAGTCCGTTTACCATTTACCATCATGCTGTTTTGAAGACTTGAAACTAGCGATTGAGACCATAAACTCATATTTACAACGTTTACTGAGGTATTAAATCAAGTGAGAAGTAGGATCATTTTCTCATAGACTTCTATACAATCAGACCTCTTTTTGCAACCAGAGGAGTCGCCCCCTGCTGGCTATTAGAAAGAATGCAAGTTTAAGGCACTTCTGCATTCGCTTCACTTCTCAGATCCGGAGGTAGCTCACTGATCACAGCTTGTTTAATGCCAGTGTAAGTCAGCTTGGCTTTAGTATCCATAGTATCCTCAATACCAGATTGAATCATTGTGTATCCAACAGCCTGGCATGTTTTGTATTTTTCCCAGTTGACTCTAATCAAATTTCTAGTTTCTTTTGGATCAGTTTGTCTCCATGCCGTCCTTGAGAATACTGCATGTGCACTGACTCAAGGCCAAGGATGATGTGTGTGTATTTGTTTCTGATGTTTTCATTTGTCGTGATCAGAAAGTCATTATGTCCTCGTCTTGACAGAACAAGCTTTGTTCTAACAGCTTGTTTTGATCTTATGAAGACATGTTTCTATATTGAAATCCAGAAATCGCTTTACTGTGATCACAAGGAAATAATAATCATAATGCAGCGAGTGCAAAGAGAATTACAATTCCTTTCATTATAAGTCATTAAATGAATCACTAACCTCTGAGGCAAAGTATTATTACATTAGTGTCTCTTAATTTTCTTATCAAGTAAACAAATAATTAACTGTAAATGATCAAATTATTTAATACTATGTGTCCCTTAATGTGATACATTTCAGGCTAATGAGCCATGCAGAGAGATAATTAGTTGAATCTTTACACCAGACTTCCGTTGTGGGGATCAGTAAAATATACCATTGTTATTATTTTTTAATTGGGTTACATTTACACCCTCGCTGTGTTGACACTGCTCCTCATTATTCCCCCTGCCACTATCTCTCATAACACTATTGTTTCATGTTGTCAGAGCAGAGGAGGAAAGTATTGCCAACAGTTCCTGTACATTATAATAGTGTCGTTAATATGTGTTGTTTTGTCAGAGAAAATGAAACCTGGTCTTCGGTCCATCTTTTTACTCAGGCTGTTCTCGTACACCGTTCGTAGCTATACCTACGAAAAATAATGCACTATAATTTGTATATATATCATGAAATCAATTAATATGTAATCCACGTAATCGTGAACAGGGAGTATAAAGAGCGACAAACGCCACGTAGTGAGAAGGTCAAGCTGGACACTTGCCCAGAAGGCCGCTGTTTGTATCCCGTGTGAAACCAGAAGTCAATGTTGACTTGTTTGTCACGTATCATTCATACTTACAGTAAGTAACACACTTATAACTACCTCCACAGTCGGTGAACGTACGTACTTAAAGCTGCAGTGGGTGGAAATGATGCAAATATGATAAAAAAAAGTTATTTTTATAAAACGGTCACTATATCCTGTCTGTAGTACATGAGACAGGTAATCTGAAAAAATCATGTGCCTCTGTGTCCTCTGGTGCTCCTAATGGCATCTGCAAGATTTCACAGACTGGAGGAAAACAACCAATCAGAGCCGAGCTGGAGCCTTGCCGTCTCTGAGCAGCTGTCAATCACTCGCAAACTCCGATCAAACGGTCAAACAAGGCAGCGCTGATCAAATATGAATCAATATTGTTACTGTAATGACTATTTTAAAATGTTTTCAGAAACATCTTGTAGTGTACTGTTAATCTGTAAAATAAGAAAGTTTGTGACCCGGCCGCCATGTTGAGATCAGTTGAGAAAATCCCAGGCACCGCCCACCAGCCGGAGCACAGCCAATAGGAACGCTCAATAGGAACGCTCTCTCTGAAATGACCTGTGATTGGCTAAAGTCTCCCGTTATGGGCTATTTTTTCAAAGCCTGAAAACAGAGCCATGAGGAGGTGCAGAAGTCTAATTATCTCTCAGAACACTTGAATTACAATATGCTGAAAGGTTATTATGAAAGTTTCTATTTGATTTGTGAAAATTTGCGTTAGCACATCAGTTTTTTTTAATACGGTTCAGCTCCGAAAGCAACACAGGAGATGCAGCACAGCCTGATGCCAGCCTGCCAACACGTGTTTGCCTCTTAGGAAAAAAAAAGTAACAAGACGTATTTATGGTCTGACCTGACACCGAGATAAGCACAGTAACTATCTGTCTATTGTTACTGTGACATCCACTGCATGACATTGGGACTAGTATAGCACACACAGAAACACTAGGCTCACGGCAGGCAGATGAGTCAGAGTTCACCACCTGTTGCTATTCCATATTGTTAGACAGACACGGACAGATAACAAGAAGAATGGATAGAGAGGATGGAAAATAAACTACATAGAGAGAGACAAGGGTCGGGTGTAGGTGTGGGTTCAGATATCCTTCCTTCATCTACAAAATAACTTATTGAGGTTTATGATGCTTGTAATATGCCTTTTTTTTATAATAACCATCATTTATAAATGGTAAATTTATAGTTAATTAAACTAAGAAAATACTTATTTTAATGTTAACAAACAATGAAATGATAATAATGTTTACTAATTATTATCAAGCAGCCTCAAAGTAACATTACGTTCACTAAAAGTATTTGTTTTTGCCACAGGCTAAGATAGTTAGTGTTTAGAAGTGTCTGAAAACATTATGGAAAGGACCCCACAGAGAAATAAAAAGTTTGTTCTTACCTTCCGCTTGATTCGGTCTGTCTTTTATTGTGTCCAAGTCCCGTTCAAGGAGAAGTCTTGTTGTGAAATCTGAATATCCGTATACTCTGGCTCAAATAAATATGGGCGGCCATCGAACTCAGACCTCATCCACATTGTGAAATCATCTAAATATTCAGCCATGACATTGAAAATATTTTAGATAACACTAAGCTACGCTTTCTGTACTTCAACACAACAAACTCTGCCCGGCTGCCACTCGCGTTTCCACCATGGATGTACTCTACTGGTCCAACGTTGTCTTCCAGCAACACGTCACCTCGCTAGATTTCACAACGAGACTTCGCCTTGAGCGAGACTCTTTCCATAATATCAGACACTTATAATAACAATCAGAGCCTGTCATGGCAAAAACAAGCACTTCTAGTGGACGTAAATGACGGTGCCAGCTTGCCCCAATAGCAACATATTGTAGCCTGTGAGCAGCTGCCGTCTACAGCGCTTTCCATCAATACTGGACTTATTTCAGAAATAGTTGACCCTATTAGTCAGTTAGACACAAAGACATGGGGAAATAGGGTCCAGGTTGAAAAATACCAAAGTTACCCTTTAATGTGTCTAATACTTTGGTTTATGCAGAACTAAAAATGTACAGAAAGAGTAATAAACAAGCATCTGGAGAAAAAAGTAACAACAATACTGTCAAAGCAATGTTTATTTAAAATACAGTCTTCACTTTGAGAAACCCCAAAATGCTGCAGTGAATGCCTCTAATCCTAATCCTCACCGTCTCATCCTCCCCACAGCTGATTGGCTCAATCATCGGTCGCCAGGGCACCAAGATAAACGAGATCCGGCAGGTGTCGGGAGCTCAGATCAAGATCGGCAGTCAGATCGACAGCACCAGTGACCGCCACGTCACCATCACCGGTACACCGATAGCCATCAACCTGGCTCAGTACCTGATCACTTCATGGTAAGCATCCAAACTAAAGGGAAGTATCAACTGCTGTCACGTTACAGTATACAATATACAATCCACCTACTGTTGGAGTTAGCTCTCCATTTTAAACCAGGTCAAGATTTCTCTTTCACTAACTTCACTCGCTCCTCCAGGAATGGAAGTATTGCTGCTCCTTTGCCTCCTCAGTAGGTATTTGCTTTAAGCTCTCTGTTTTTTAATGAACACCCGGATGAGAGACAGAGTTGAGATCACAGATGAAAAGAACTCTGTCAAGCTTTCTTCCCCAAATCATTATGTTCAATCATCTCTAGACTCAATAACTGTGAAAACTGGACTAACTCAAAGCCCCTGCAGACACAACATTTAAGAGTGTCGGAGTCTGTTACTGGTCCACTGCAATTCTTCATATTATTAATAATATTGTGCTTTATGCAGTCAATAGTTTGATGAGCACAGTTGGTCTTTTTCACTGAATTGTCAAATAAGCCAGAGAACCAAATCATATTGAAATAGTTTAATTTATTTATTCTCACCATGTTGCAATGTGGGCAGTTTCACTTTAATGGCAGCTGCACAGGCAGTCATACAAACCAACCCCGTCTCACGAGAAGGCGTATAAACACCATGACATTACAAAGACAGTCCGCGTGTCATGAGTACGTATTTTAGCCTTTTCACGTTTCATCTGTACGCCACTCAGACGTCCGCAGTTAGATTCACTTAGGTTCAGGCAAGAAAACACTTAGTTAGGGTAAGGGAAAACGTCATGGTTGGGCTTAAAATAAGTAAGTAAACTAAGTAAAATATGTACGGAAACAACGTAACACAACTACAGAAAACACGTGACAAACGTCACTAACGTAACTTACAAAACAAAACACTGGTCAACAACGGTCTCAAACACGGTTCTCCTGGTTAAAAGGCCTGTGTTTGTGTGGCCCATCAACCTCCCCAACCGTCCACCATGAATGGTCTTTCTCTCTTCTTATGCTACGTCATTGACTCTTACAGTAGCATTTATACGTGGATGCGTTTACATTGCAGTCAGTTCAGGATACATGCCGTACAAATAACACGCGGAAATGAAAAAAGGCGTACCTATTGCGCGCTAAACAAGCAAGCATTATCATGGCATTTATACATCTTTTAGTGCGAACAGGCTGTACAAACCGATCAGGACAAACACTGTGTAGAAAATACTGTGTGGTAAACACTGAGGCTTCAGGTGAATCCATGTGAAAGCTTCTAACCCTCAGATATTCATTATACCTGGGACCAGATGCGTGTAGATTCACGACTACAACTCTGTACAAAATCTGAAATATTCAGATGCATTTGTTTTATCCAATTTAAGAATAATAATGATATCTGTTTTGTAAAGCTCAATCCTTGAGGAACTGGATGCATGTGCACCAGCCAAGCCTGCTGTCACCAAATGGAGTATAAATAACAACAGCAATTTCTTAAGTCGTATTATCACTACGCATTCTTTGCTTTTCACGTGTCATTTCATGCTTTGGTAGTGTTAGAAGCTCAGAGCAAGTGCTCCGGAAGTCAAGTGACGTAGTAAATAAGAGTAGTATAAAGAATAAGAAAGGCCGTGTAGGGAAGAGGTCGAGGTGGTAGATGGGTCAAACAAACACAGGACTTTCACCCAGGAGGCCGCTGTTCATGTCCCATATGAAACCAAGTCAACGATGACTTATTTACGTTAACGACTTAACTTTAGTACGTAAATTAAAGGTACTATAATTAACAATTAACAAGTATTAATTGCATTGTATTGCCAAAGTGTGAACAGATTGTAATGTAACTTAAAAACTGAGACCTTCCCTGACTTTCGCGGAAGAACAGAATATCCGATCATAAATATTGAACATGTTTAATATTTACGATTTGAAATCGGTGCGCCCAGGATGGACTTCCGCGCCGATCGGGGATTTAAAAAAACGCTCTTAACGTACCTCACACCACAGGAATATGTGCAAAGATAATTGTGTAATCGTGTAGTGTGTACCCGGTATTAGGTTCTCCTTCGCCCAGCCATCTAATCAGCCTCTCAATATGAGAGACACAGACTGCCAGGCAGGTTTAATACAAGTTACCACCCCCATGAATATGCAAATTCATGATTGGACTCTGGATGAAATTGATATTTCACTTACCAGTCCGCCTGCCACTGACAGCAGGGAGAATATCACACGTCCACACAGGGTGTAAAGCACGTGTATACGGACGGGTCAGCCTCATTCAGTCTGAAATGTCAGGTCAGGGAAGGTGAGGGACTGACGCTCAAGTATCAATGACAAACCTGCTCTTTTCCATTACATTTTTTTTTTCTCCAATCAGTCAACAGACAGATAAGACTACCCGTCAAAGCTCATTCCATCTCTTCTCTCACTGGCTGACCACAGAACAGCAGCTAAATCAATACTACAAACTGAATGAAATGACAGCACTCTGTGAGACTATCTTCTCTTCGGTAGATAGTTGTGCTGAAGTCTATTCATCAGTGGTAGACAGTAACTGTATCTAAGAACAGTTTTAATGTACTTATCATACTATATTCATCTGACAGCTGCAGTTAGTAATTACTAGGGCTGTCAAAGTTAACACGATAATAACACGTTCCTTCAATTTAACACCACTCATTTCTTTAACACATTAACTTAACTTGCGGTTTTAGGTTGTAGCGGGCTCAATGTTAAAGCTAGAGTGACGATATTGGCACCATATGAAACTAGAAAACTTAAACTTAACCTAATCCATTGGTACCAACTTTATCATACTAGCTTGTTGCGAAGGAGGTTAAATTATGCTCCAAATAAAATGGCATGGACATTTTCAAAGGGGTCCCTTGACCTCTGACCTCAAGATATGTGATTGAAAATGGGTTCTATGGGTACCCACGAGTCTCCCCTTTACAGACATGCCCACTTTATGATAATCACATGCAGTTTGGGGCAAGTCAGTCAAGTCAGCACACTGACACACTGACAGATGTTGTTGCCTGTTGAGCTTCAGTTTGCCATGTTATGATTTGAGCATATTTTTTATCCTACATGCAGTACCTGTGAGGGTTTCTGGACAATATTTGTCATTGTTTTGTGTTGTTAATTGATTTCTACTTATAAATATATACATACATTTGCATAAAGCAAGCATATTTTCCCACTCCCATGTTGATAAGATTATTAAATACTTGACAAATCTCCCTTAAAGGTACATTTTGAACAGATAAAAAATATGCTATTAATCGCAATTAAATATTGGAATCGATTGACAGCCCTACTAACTACATTTCAGATTAAGACTTTACAATACAATAGCATGCATTGTTAAAGGAGCTGAATGTGAGATTGGGAGCATTTCTATTGCCTCTGCACGACTCTCAACAGTAGCTCATAGCTAACGGTGCTAACAGTGAAAAGAACGACAACAATGTTGACAGACGTAACAGTGTTAACCTGGGGGGAACCGGAGGGTGGGTGCTACGCTTGTTTACGTTCATTATGATCATTTTGGGGGAGTGGCTTTGGAGGTAGGCCTGAAGGGACGGACTGTCAGTGTTGCCGACATGGCGACTTTCTCTCTAGATTTAGGGACTTTTGGAGCTAGTGCTGCTAACTACTTTCATTGGATGAGATTTGAATCATTTTTTAAAATCTAGCGTACTCTTGCTGGTTTCTCTTCTTTAATGTGCTTCAAATTAAAGAGCAAAAAATAAATAAAAAAATAGGCAACGATCATACATGACAAAAACATATGATAAGAATGTATTAATAAAATAATAATTATTATTATTATAATTATTATTATTTAAATGGGAATAATAATAATAATGATAATGATTCTAAAATAAAGGTTTGACCCATTAACCACACACGTTAAACCTAACTAAAAAAAAATAAGTGTTGTAGCAGACCTTATTTAATGTGGTAGAGATGTCCAGACAGTAGGACCATAATGACTTTTTTTTTCTCCTACCACATTAAATGATCTCACGACCTCTCAAATTTATCTTGTGAACCTTTGGGGGGGCCCGAACCCTATGTTGGTAACCACTGGACTAAACTACATAACAGTACAGAAAGTAGTTCAAACTGGAAATATACTACTTATGCATCAGTATTAATCTAATAATGTCATATATATATTTTTTATAATAAGTCATTTACTGCAGAATGAGTACTTTGATATTTAGAGTACATTTTGCTGATAATTCTTTTTATACTTTTACTTAAGTAGGAGTTTGAATGCAGGACTTAATTGTTGTACTGAGTACTTCTTCCACTCGCAGGTAGTGTATATTGGATCTAGAATATTACGTGGTCACAACTAGCTGCATTACATTAGTGCTTCTGTCTGAATCCATTACAAAGCAGCAGTTATTAAAGCAGCCGCCTGCTCTCTTTGATCAAACAGAATGCGCAGAGAAGATGCAAATGAATATACTGTATGTAACTCGCAATATCTTTAGACTTATATACCTCAAATGCAATGAGCCCTGTCGTGTTAAGTGTGAGTGTGTGTGTGTGTGTGTGTGATGTTCTTGCACGCCTGTGTATCAACCTGCCCACCTGTGTACATCAAACACAAGTGTACTTATTCATTAAGGCATTATTCATGTCCCTCGTCTTCGCCATGGGACATCCTGGTGAAACACTGCTGACGCGTGATTTGGATTGTAATGCATTTACATTTAAAAGACTGCAACATCTATAAATCATTTCACTTCATCAGAGACTCTTTTGGGGCAAATTATGTCTCATAAGTTAAGATAAACCTTTCAAATTCATCTTTTGTTAAACGATGTTTATTTTATCCACGTCTAATAATTATTTTGTGATCTTGCCTGAACCTGAGCGTGTCCTGACATGTATCCTGCTGCTATCCTACTGTAGCTTAGCGTCATATCACCTGTTTCAATAACATTATCTGCATCAGCTAGAAAACGGTATATTGACACCTTTCTACGGTGTAATCTCACAATGTCTCCTTCTCCAGTGCAGAACTCAGAATAGTGCGTTTGCTTTGTGTGGTTTCGTCAGTGACAAGCGGAGGCTGATCGCTCTGATCTGAACGTGACTCTCTTTTATCTGCCGTTGATTATTCATGCCTTGGTGCGCGCTCCCTTTGGACCTTTGTGTGCAATCAGGGAACCTGTCAAACTCAAACACTCCCTCCACAGTGTGCAGAGAAAGGGAAAGAACTTGAGTGGATGCAATGAATGTTTCCGTTCAAGTCAACACTTGTTAGGTTGGCGCATTTAAGATGATTGTCACCGAATCTTTAGTGTTTATAATTTTTTTTTTAGGGGTATAATTGAATTACTATGGCAAAGTAGTTCTACACAACCTTAACACAGGTTTTTTTTATATTTAATACTAATTGAGAGCTAGACTGTGTAAAAGCACATGGTCATTTTGCTGTTAGATGATTGATTGAAATTTTGTAAAAAATTGCTTACATAATGCACTGTTGTCTCTCTTCGCTTTTTATTTGTAGGATAACAACAAAAATATATAGCAAATACAGCTTCTAAATATAACAATGTGACAGTTTGTGGGTGAGGTATAGACTATTTGTTACTTTTCATGCCCTAACCTTTCCTGTTTAATGCTGTTTAGCTTGACTTAGAGCTGTAACAGTTCTCTCTTTTTTATAGCAGTTTTGTTTCATCCTTCTTTCCCTCTTGAACATCAGTTTCACTGTCTTTAAACACAGGTGACACAGTAAATATCCATGTCACCTGGTTGGGTCAGGTTACAGAAGGATGTACAATACTGCTGTTTTTCAAGCAATATCCCCTAAAAAAATGTCATGAACACCTGAAAGTAAGATGTGATCTGCATCTGGGTATCTTATCTGGAGAAGGAAATACACAGACATGCTGGTGTGAATGCATGCAGATCCCACTGGGGGTGATCTGGCTCACATTCAAGTCCAAGCCAGGTGTAAATGATATCTGTAAAGTTTGGCCAAAAAAGCCGAATGGCCACTTAGAACTTTCTTGAGCAAGCCCGACAAATAGCTAAAGACGACATCTTACTCTGCAAAGGAAAAAATAAGTCCGGCCCATACGGCTGCATTTTTTCCCTCTGCCAGCCCAGTCGCCAGGAAAAGATGTTGGCATTGTACGTTTCTTCAGACTAGTTACATTATTACAGTTGTTATGTTACGTTGTAACATTACGTTGTTACGTTACGTTGTTACGTTACGTTGTTACATTACGTTGTTACGTTATATTGTTACATGTTGATACGTTACGTTGTTACGTTACGTTGTTACGTTACGTTGTTACGTTACGTTGTTACGTTATATTGTTACATGTTGTTACATTACGTTGTTACATTGTTACATTACGTTGTTACATTACGTTGTAACATTAAGTTGTTACATTACATTGTTACATTACGTTGTTACATTATGTTGTTAAGTTACATTGTTACTTTACGTCATGACATTGTTAAGTTTTTATGTTATGTTACATTACGTTATGTTACATTATGTTATGTTACTTAATGTTATGTTACGTTGCGTTGCGTTGCGTTGCGTTGCGTTGCGTTGCGTTGCGTTGCGTTATGTTATGTTATGTTATTTTACGTTATGTTATGTTGTTACGTTGCTTTGTTGTTATGTGACATTACGTTGTTATGCTACATTGTTACGCTACGTTTTTACGTTATGATTTGAACACAAACCGTGATATTTTTTCTAACTTTAACCCGATGGCATTGTGCGTTTCTGCAAGCGTGATACAAGGCTGATATGAAACACATTTACTAAACAAATTTTTGGTTCAAAGACATCAACATTCAGCAATGCCAACATTTTTTCTGGCGACTCGGTTGCCTCTGCTTAGCCGATGTACATATGGGGACCAAATCAGAATCGAGATGCAAGAATCAGATGTCATTATCCAGATGATGTATCCAGATAACAGGTTGCATGTTAATACCAAGAGTATAGAAGTGTTTTGCAATAACTTTTCCATGATCAAGTCATCGATCTGCCAGTGAACGCTTGAAGAAATGATCCTCTTCCAGATGAATTGAAGAAACATTATTATTGTCTTTGTAGCTGCTACAGAATATAAGAAATGGCACTGTATTTTAGAGAGCTACAGCTCCACTCCCATGTTCAAGCTAGCCTATGTTTGTGTCTTTCATTAGTCTCTCTAAAACGCTGTCAGATAATAAGTTAAATTGTGATCTACTACACTTATTAGCATTTAACAACAAGAAAAAACAAAATGATGTCGTTAGCATTCAACCACTAAAGCTCCCTTTATGTTTTGATAGCACGCCTCTGGCTAAGACTCATTGGAGCTGTTGTTAATTTTGGTAAATTCTAATGTTAAATTTTACTGTCCCGTACAGTCATTGATATCCATTTTGCTTAGAATATGAAACCCCAGTATAATGAAAGAGACCATGTTAACCACGCTAACCTGGGCGTGGAGTTGGACTTCAGCTCTCTAAAAGAGTAACTTGTTTTTTGTGTTTTGTTTCTGCTTCTTTTTCCTGTTTTTGAACCAGCATCATCTCTGACAAAGCTTCCATCCTAATATATCTATAATGGTTTTGTTCCCTCCTCCCCTCCCAAGCCATCACCCCACTTATACAGCACACCCCCCATCCGTACAGCGAACTCCCCTACAATAATCTGTTGCAACCTCCAGCAAAACACACCTGTTTTATGATTTGAGTTTTGTCAAATTTCCTTTATTTCATTTTTACTCTCCAAAATATCCTGTTTTTGTTTTTGTTTTCTCTTTGGGTTTAATTTGTTTTTTTCTCTTGTTTTTTTTTAACATGTCTTTTATTTAACCCTCTAACCCTTCTCCATCCAAAATTCCCTCTCCCTTACCCCTGTCTTCCCCTCCCTCCACCCTCCGTCCTCTCCCTCCACCTCCTCTCCCGACCTCTTCCTTCCTCCCTTCCCTCCGTCCCTCCCCTCCTCCAGTTTAGAGACCGCCAAATCCACCGCCCAGTCCTCCTCCATGCCGTCTCCCGTTGACCTGACCATGAGCTTCACCCAGCCCGTCCCCCCCGCCTCGTCCTCCTCCTCCTCCCCCCTGGCAGCGATGGGCGCAGCGATGCCCCACGCTCAAATGCTGGGCGCTCCCTACGCCCTCCCCCTCTCCAGCCTCCTGGGAATGAAATCATTCCCTTACCTGGCACTCTCCACCCCTCCTGCCTCAGCAGCAGCGGCTTCTGCTATCGGAGCTCCCATGATGCCGGGTTCCATGCAGACGGTTCCGGTTCAGGCTCACGCAGCGGCGGCCCTGGCGTCCTACACGGCCAAGATCTCGGCCTCAGCCAATGGGATGAAGAAGCCGGAGAGGCAGAAGTTTGCGCCGTACTAGTGACGGATGAGATTGCATCACTGAGGTAGCTTCTGGGAATGAGGCTGGTTTTTAGATGGAAGGGCACTTTTATTTTCCTTCTTTTACACTTCTTTTACTTTTTAATCTCTCACTTCTCACTTCTCTTTCTTCCTCTGCCTCTCCATCTCTTATTTTTTTGATCACTTAACGATGTCAAAGTGGGATAATTGGAACGTGTATGATTTCATGACTTGATGACATGGAAGCCATGTGCAGCGACAAATAAGTTGTTTCCATGGGTTAGACGCACTGAACAGTAGCGTGACCATCGTGGGTTGGTTGTGGTCGGCCCTGCTACCACAGCGGGACCTCAGCACAGCTTGACCTGGCACAGTGCGGCGAAAGAGGACCGACTCAAGCCCAGGGAAAAACCTTAAGAAAAGGCCAACTAAAGGGGGCTAAATCAGAAACTACAAAAAAAGAAGTAGTCATTTCCTCTGCAAACTCGTACAAACAGCTATAATTAACTGCCACACTCTGTTAACTGATCCCTGTTAAGAGCTCTGTGTGACAGCCAGACACCCAGATTGGCAGTGGCTTATGGGTAATCAGAAATGCAATGAGCGAGATGGTCAAATTTTCATGCTGAAATCCGTCTAAGCTCCACATGGGAAAAATAAATTAAACAACAAATAGAAGATACAGATATAATCCCCAAACCATCTTGTTTTCCTGACCTTTTTCTACGGGACACAAACAACGTCTTTGTGTCAGCGTTTTCTCTCAAGTTTTATGAGCGCTTAAATCCTCAAAGTCAGGTCACTGACGGTGAGAACTCATTATTTGGCAGCGTGTGGGATGTTTTTGACTTTTCATGTCTCATCGGTGGTTTAAAGTGGGCAAAAGTAGACAATCTTGTACAGCAGCTTCCGAAGGGTGATGGATCACTCTATACTGCTACTGTGATGCTTTATGTTGGTGTTTGTTTAGCATTGCTTATGCATCAAAACTGCATTTTTTCCCCGTGCAGATATCCACTGGTTTGATAAACACTCAGGGTTGTAGATAAGTGGTCAGCCATAACTCAGAAAGTCGGCTCACGCGTCACAATTTGCTTATATCTCCTTTGCATTGTAGATTATTTTGGGAAAATCTTGGGGAAACTAGTTTTCCTTCCTACAAACACAAACCCATGGGTGCCTTTATGTCTCTGTGTGCAGTTTGAAGGTACTGCATGTTGAACGGTTAGCTTCATCCAGGTTATGGATGAGATGAAATGTTTAGCTTTGTAATGATAATGGTGGGGGAGTGGCTTTGGAGGGAGGCCGGAAGCGACAGACTGTCAATGTTGCCGACTTTGGGACTTTCTCTCTAGATGTAGGGACTTTTGTAGCTACTTAGCAGCTCATGCTGATAGCTACTTTCATTGGAAAAGAGTTGCCAACACTGGATCGTTTTTAAAAATCTAGTGTACTCTTGCTAGTTTCTCAAGATTGCCCATCCTGGCTTTAAACACACAGTTACTCTTTACAAGTCAATCTTGTATCATGACCATGCAACTGAATTTCAATTTTCCATGAAAGAAAGTTACAAAAATGCTTGTGTATGCTCTCAATTATAGAAATTAATTCTTAGGAATTTGAAAAAATCTGAATCGGCAGGTCAGACTTTTAAAAAATCGGAATCGGCCATCTCGGTGCATCCCTATAAATAATACCGTAAAGTGCATACAGAGACATAAAAAAGCATCAAAATCAAATTCAGCAGAATCCAAACTGTCCCAGCAGGTCTGACTGTTTAAGGCTGTCACGTCGTCCTTTTCCAATAATCCCACTTTGACGGTTTTGTTTGAGTTTTTATTCAGGACTCATTTTTGTAGCTCTGCCCGTATCAGAGTGACTGTTTGGGGGTTCGGTGGGTGTTTGTAGCTACTGTATGATGATACTGGTGTTAAAGGTTATTTGGGCCACAAAGCCTGTAAAAGCCATAGAGACTATTCAGCTTTTCCCTCCTTTCCTGTTTCCTGCTCTCTTTTTGTCCCCTACTCCTTATCCTATTGTATACTCTCATATTTATTGACTAATATGAAATATTCCCTCAGAGAGTTTATATCACTGGTCACTAACACTGAGCTGAACAACTCGGCTTTTGTATACAATGATGTCTACTTGTATATTACTTCTTCCTTTCAGCTTCCTGTATGTTTTTTTCTTTATTTCTAGTATTTGTTGTATAGAGTTTTTTTAAACATACAACAGATTTAAAAACGTCTTTTTGCGTTAACAGTCTGTATTTGTTTTTGTTCACAATTCTCATTTGAAATGTGTTGTTTAAATTATTTTTTAACTTATTAAGAGGAGTATTACATTTACAGTTTTAGAAAACAAAAGATATTTCTTTTCCCAACGTGGCTGCAGGTAAATACTTTTTTTTTTAGTTGTGTGAACAAAATTAACTTTGCTTTCGTCTTGGGGAAAAAAAATAATAATCACTGTACCATTAATGCTAATAACCAGATGTTTTTGTTAGATAGAAGAGTAGTGTTTTCACTTGTGTGCTCAAACTGGACATTTTACCACACGCACACTTTCTAACCGGGGACATGTGTTTGTAAATGTCTACGTTGCTTTTCAACTTTCAGCATCCACAGAACTAGAATAAAGTAGAACTACCACTTCCTGTAAAGGGTGATGTATACAGAATAAGACCATAGATCATGTCCTGACCTCTAACTGTAAAGCAAGGAATCTCTGTCTGCATGTCCTTCGCATATCTCGAGAATCGCTCATCCAATCTACTTCACACTTGGCGGGTGTATTGCTGGGGACCCAAGGGAGTGTGTTGTTGAATTTGGTGCAATTTGGACACGTGACACGTTCAATATTGTCCATCCATCCGTTATCTGTAACAGCTTATCCTGTTCAGGGTAGCGGGGGAATGCCAACTGGAAGCAGAATCGAACCAGTGTATTTCACCGGTGTGACCATAAGTAAACCGTGACCTTTGTGTTTACTTCCCCGGTGTCAGACTTGATACTAACTTATAACACTGCTGTAATAACGTCAAAGCCAGCAAAACACCTCCACTAGTTAAATCCATGCTCTACTTTATAACAGCAGGGGTTAAGTCAAAGCAAGTGACTAAAACGGCTATTTGGAAATTGCCTCTGCTAAGTGTATTTCACCGGTGTTTCTGACCGCGAGTAACAGCGACCTGGGTGTGTTTTTCAGGGGCGGATTTAGTGATTTAGGGGCCACATGACCCCGTCAATAGCCACAACTTAGGTGTGTGACTATATCATGGCAGGTGTATTAATGCTCAGGACCCAAAGAGCGCAGTATCGAGTGTGAAGTTGTTTGTATGAGCGGTTCTCGACACCCCAGGCCAAGCATTCAGCCCGTTCTGAACAGGCATGTTTTCAACAGGCACTGCACTAGTAGATTTAAAGGTGCAACAACGCTGCATTGTGCTGCTGTGGTGGCCTGCAATTTACAGAAACAATCAATTTTATTATGATCTAATTTTTATAGAAACATTTAATGAAACTACAACGAGGAGCTTTGGTAAAGTGAGTTTTGAAAGTCAGACATGTCAGCATCTTGTAAAGTGATCAGTACTATTGATCAATAACCCAGTCACGTCAGCTCTTAGCAGACATAACAGGGAACACACTGTGATACCAGAAAGGCAAAATCTGTCTTGACACTTAAATCACCTTTCCCTGTAGATTTAAGGGACAATTCATCACTCACTCACAATGAAATGGACGGAATCAACATTTTGTCGTGTATAAGTATAGTAATACATCAAAACCACCTGACTATAGATGTAAAATTGATAGAAATTGTACTGTCGGTTAGGGATGGGTACCAATAATCTGCTGCAGCAGTCTGTGCTGGGATCCATACTAAAACGTTGTTTATTCAATTAGGCATTTCCAGTCAGCTAATGGGGACATGTCCATAAAGACTACAACCATTGACACAAAATGGAACTATCAGACTGCAGAGCCCTTTAAAAGTTATTTATTAAGTTAGTTCTTCTAATGTCTTGGTGCTTTGAGCAGTATCAATATCAATATTGATCAAATTCTAATGATACCCTACATTATACACCAAATGTCAATACTTTTCTTCCTCCTTTTTCTCGTCTCCAGTTGGTTCTCAAATCGTGCAAACTGGCTTTGTTCACGACGTCTGAAAATTTTGAAAAGCCCATAAAGATACATTACGAGTGCGTCAAACATCTTGGCCAATTTGGTTTGCCTGGAACACACGAAGGATCTGTATTGTTTTTGATTTCTTCTTCTACTGTTAATTTCTGGCAGACCAGACAAGGGAAGTGCATTGCTGCCTCCCGCTGGTTAAAAACAACAATGGATTTGGTCTTTGCAAACAGGAATGATGTATGTGTTTCAAGGCTGTCAAAGTTAATGCAAAATTGTTTTAACGCCACTAATTTCTTTAATGCATTAACGCAACTTGCGATATCGATCCTTTGGAGATTGTAGCGGCTCAGTTTTAAAGATAGAATGAAGATACTGGCATTATAAGAAACTAAAACAACCTAAGGAATCCATTGGTACCAACCATGTCAAACTAGCTTGTCGCGAAGGAGGCTATATAACGCTCCAAACTTGCGCTAAATTTTGGCAAGGAAAAACTTCAATGGCCATTTTCAAAGGGGTCCCTTGACCTCTGACCTCAAGATATGTTGGGTACAGTAACATGCTGCTCCAATATTGGTGCTTCACTATTAATGATCTATAATGTCACATAGAATCAGATATCAGTCACACAACCAGTACTTTTACTGCTGATACTTTAAGTACATTTTGCTGATAATACTTCCGTACTTTTACTTAAGTACATTTTGAATGCAGGACTTTTACTCGTAATGAAGTACTTAACTTTGTTGTACAGTGGTACTTGAATAAAGAATCAAAATACTTCTTCCACCACTACTGTACATCACTATTCTCAGACTTTAGTTTTACACTTTAAGGTTGGATATTGATCATTCTTGTCTCTCCTGCTGTGTTATGGTGATCAATTGATTACCAGATTGAAGTTATTCTACTTATTGTAGTTCTGTGGCAGAGTCCCTCTTCTGTGTGTGAAAGTAGCAAGCAGCGTTTTTCTTATTTTATTTCTATTCTTTCCAACTAAACTGATGCTCAGCTCGGTTTACTGTCCATGCCAGAGTGTCAGAGACTAATGCTGCATGTTTGCGTGGCCTCACTAACACACACACACACACATGTAAATACACACAAAGATGATCTTGATGATTAAATTAGTTTAATGCACATTTACAGATACAACCAACTGACTTGTAAACACACACACACACACACACACACACACACACACACACACACAGGCCTCGGTCATTGCACTGACTCCCTCTTCACTGACAGTGTGAACTAAAAGCAATACTAAACAGAGCCGGATGAGTAGCTACACATTGGCAGGCAAATATATGTGTGTGTGTGTACTTTTCAACTGTAACAAATACATTAATATTTAACTTGATGGGTTGTCAATGATCTCTGTTCCTTTAGTTTGTTTTTAAAAATAATGATAATAATGTGGTATATTAAACAAGCTCACTTATTTTTATAAAGTCAGATAACCTCGTTGACGAACTGAATTGAACTGTGGACACCGTGTTTAATCACGTCACTCATCCGTCCTCTCCACGCTCACACATTTTCTTTCCATTTCTCTCTTTTCCTTTCTTGTCTACATGTCTTTTGTCCATTTGCATGAGTCTGACTTGAATTGATGTCTATGCAAACAACATCTCTGTGTGGTTCAGCTCAGTGATCCATGTGTGGGGTCACATGGAGGCTGTGCTGGTGCTTGTGAAGTGCAGCTGAAATGAAAGGGCTACAGTGGACTATGGGTCTGGCTCGCAATACATCTGCCCTGATGATCAATTCATAATTAGTTTACAGATAGATAGTACCAAGTCCAGTACTTATATTTACCTGAATGACGCAGCTGCCCAAGTTAGTGTAACCAGTCCAATTTAAGAAGTACTGTATGCTTGATAATTGCATAACTCGTCATTTTATTCTTACCAAACTGATAAAATAGAACTCAAATACAAATAGTTGTCTTAAACTCTTAAGGCCCAGACACACCAACCTGACATCACAGAACTAGTGGCAACAAAGGCCGACTGTTTAGTCGCCTCACGTCGCCTTTGTCCTGGCCAAAAAGTTGCACTCGAACACACCACAAAAACTAACTACCACATACGTTCTGCGCCTGCGTGAGATGAAATAATTCTCCCTACCAAGACCGAGGATGGCGGATATACAAGCCGTACGTACATGAAATAAAGCGGTGTTTGCCGACCATTTTCACACCACTCTCACTCACCACATAGCTTCATTCCAGATGGCCATGTCGTTGGAATTTTATCCGTAATGGTGCACTGATTCGTTTAAGCTGACCAGCCAATCAGAGTGATTTCTCTCACCGATGGGCCCTGCCGGGCGATTCAACATGCTGAATCGGCCGAAAAACCTCAGACTAGAGCCGAGGGTGCGGGACACACAGCAAAAACTAGGCCGACGCTCACCAATGGCCCCAAACTGTCGACAGACGACCGTCGGCTTGGTGTGTCAGGGGCTTTAAGATTTAAACTAAGGATGCGTTCACACCAGCCTTGTGTAGTTCGGTTGAACCAAACCCTGGAGACTTTACCCCCTTGGTGCGGAACAACCGCTCTCTGGTCTGCCTCGAAGTGGTGGTCTCGGAGTGCTATCAAGTGAACTCTGGAGCAATGTTGACTTAATTTGCCACGTCAGTCAGTCGCTAGTATCGTCAGTCACGTGAGTCACTAGTCAGTGAAGTTAAAGTCAACCACGACCGTTTCCTTACTCTAACTAAGTGGTCGTGTTGCGTAAACCTAACTTTCTGTGAAAACAGAAGTTTATTTTGAAAGGACATTATGCATGTAACAATCATATATTGACACGCCGTCCCCGGTCTGTCCAAAAGTAACGGTAGAGGGTTACCCCGTGCATCGGTCTCCGATGCCGAGGGACATTGACCAAGTGACAGTATTCGACGGGTTGGGAGTGACAATGTGTTGACTGAATTTGATTAATGTACTGTTTATCAGATCACAAATGAGACAATAATTAGCTAGCTAGCGCAACCCGCGGTCCCTCCACCCCACTGCCCGCTGCTAGGTTCGTCGGTAGGATAGCGTTCAGGAGCTCCGTAGTCTCCAAGCAGTGGAGAGTGATGGACGGACTGTTTAGACCCACTGGCCACCAGCCTGCTGTTCAGCTCATTTACTGTAACCACATTTTGGAATGAGCAAGCTATCTAGCTAGCGGACTAGCCAGCCGCTAAAAGAGTAAAATGTAACAACTTTGTTCCATCCATCCACATCCACAGCGGAGGAAAGCACATCTCACACGCCGAGGCAACTGTTGGGTCGTACAAGGAGCCAATAATTGAACGAAATTTCCAACACGACTTTTGTTTAAATTTGTGGACCGTTTGAGTTTTGAGTCTGTGAACGCAAACCGGACCAGATGGAAAATTGAAACAATGTTATCATCCTTGCATTGGTTCAATTCACTCTTCAGGGTAAATGTGTTGCAAGAAGCTGACCCTCGGGACAGTGGAGGAGGTTTCAGTAACACTATACAAGACTTTATCAAACAGAGAAGGAATTTACTCTAAAATGATGCCCTCATTCCAAGTTACTACAAAATACACACATAGCTTGTACAGCAAACGGTTAAACCTATAAAAAATACACCCAAACACACATTCACTCTGAACCAACTGCTGAACAAAAATGACTACGATTATGAATATTGTATTGCACTCGAACATGAAAAATCCATTATGACAAAATATTCTCTACTGAGTATGAAGTACTACCATCTTTCTGTTTTCATTTCTACCTCCCTGTGAAGGTGGGGAGGTTTGCTCTTTGTATATCAGCCTGATGTGTTTGTGATTCTCTGCTTTCTTTCCATTCATGCCATGTTCTAATAAATAAAACCCACACTGAAAATAAACTGTTGACTGATCCATGTTTTATCTCCGTGGTTAGTTTCAGAGCAGACAGATATAACAATGTCACGATTTACCAATAAAAAACTGTTTGCCTGCTACTGCATGCTGTAGATACCCTAACTTTTAACTTTAATTATAGTCCAAATACCTGAGAGTTTGTTCTGTACTGTGATTATACGACTGAGCCGTCTGCAGCAGCATCCAACATCACAGTAAACAACATCCCTATGGCTGTTTATAGATAGTTAGTTAGTTAGTTACCAAGGCACACAAAGTTTGTTCCAAATATCATGGACACAAAAACAAAGTTGAAAAAAAACTTGTTGTGTAGGTGGACATCTGCAGCTTTACCCTCTGCCTGCATTTCAACAAATATCTGTTCAACATAATGTACAGCGTGGAGGACGGACATGGAGGAAGAAAAACAAACACTATCCGCTATTTATACACTGGCACGAGAGGCGACTTGTTGCCGGAAGACAACGGTGTTGAACAAGTTGTAGAGAAGAGTTCTGGTGTTGTCAGAGTTTGTTGCGTTCGAGTACAGAAAGCGTAGACTAGTGTTAGTGGAGGCAACCTCTGAAAAGGTCTGAGAAGTGAAGCCAATGCAAAAGTGCCTGAAATTTTAATTCTATCTAATAGCCAGCAGGGGGCGACTCCTCTGGTTGCAAAAAGAGGTCTTATTGTATAGAAGTCTATGGGGGAAATGATCCTACTTCTCACTTGATTTATTACCTCAGTAAACATTGTAAACATGAGTTTATGGTCTCAATTGCGAGTTGCAAGTCTTCTTCAACAGCATGATGTTCATTTGGTAAATGATGGTCCCATTTAGAGTGTTAATTTCGTTAAATATGTTCGTCAACGACCATAATTCCATGACTAAGATGAGACGATGACGAGACGGCACCGACGTCATTAAACACTAACAGTGACAATATCAAACATGCAATATGGTTGACGAAAAAAGACGAAACTAAAATGTTCATATTTTGACATGTTGGGTGGGTGGATTGGCTCTCATAACGGACCGGGTCCTTTCCGTAATGTTGTTAGACACAATCTGAGCCTGTCCGTGCAACACAGTGTCACGACAGTTCGTGAAATAGTCACGAAATGTATTCTATTTGATTTGTGTGCATAGACACGAATTTCCGTTTTTTTCCTGACGCCCAACAAGACTTTCAACAATGTATTTTCCGTGCGTTTTCCTATGAATGTCCAGCAACACGTGATGCACGTGACAATAGCCACTCCAATCTTTTCAAAATCAAACTACTTAGTTAGGTTTAGGAAAAGATCGACTTGGTTAGGCTTAAGCAACAAAACTACTTAGTAAGGTTTAGGAAAAGATTGCGGTTTGGGTTAAAATAACACCGGAAGTGCTGTAACTTAAGTATGGAAGTTATGTGACAAATAAATCAGTCTGGTGTATTTTGACCCATCCACCGCGACTTCCTCCGTACGTGGCGTTCGCTGATCTCAATACATCCCAGTTCATAATTACATGGATTACATACAAATTGATTTTGCGCTGACCATCACAAAAGAAAATAGAAATTTGTGTCCATGTACACAAATCAATACATTAAATTTCGAGACTATTTCACAAACTGCTGTGTGACTGGGCTGGTCGGTGGCAAAAGCAAACACTTTTAGTAAACGTACATTGACAGTGCATAATTGCCCGATATGATTACATTGCAGACTGTTAAGCGGCTGCTGGCTGCAGTGCTGTCGCTCAATACTGGACCAATTTCAAAAATTGTTGTCCCCATTAGTCACTTAGACACAAAAACATGGGAAAATATGGTCCAGGTTGAAAAATACTGGTTACCGGTATTTGTAGCATGCATTTACAGAGACGGACAGAAAAAAAAGTGTGTCTAGATGAAAAATAAGAGAAACTGAAGTTTCGGTTGAAGTTTTCAGTCTTTCTGAGCAAACGTACATACATTGAGTCAGAAAACACACAAAACAACAAACCCAAACTGTCAAACCACTCTGTGTTCAAATACAACATTAGCACATTTTGCACCGGCTTGCTCTTTATTGTGGAGTGAGAGAAAACACCAGATAACAAGCCACTCTTCAGCACTCAGCTGTAGCTCAGCACCTCATACTCTGTTCGGGATGTTTCAGTCCCACGAAGCCCATCCTTGTGCCACACTGTATTGTCACACTGATACTAATGAGTACATGAAGAACAGCTGTGCAGACTGACTAAATCAAGTGATTTTAAAAAATGCAAATAGGGCATCTAGTGGGCAAAACAGGGAAATGAGCGGATATGTTATGAACACGCAAAGACTGTGAAAGGAAGAGGGCCGAGAAGAAGGTAAAGCCGACTTCACTATTAGGTTTACATAATACACAGATCTGTAGTTGACAAGTAGATTAGTTTCTATACAAAATAACACCTTAGCTCCGTTCTTATGGTGTCAAATCCTTTGAGTTGTATCCACTGACACGTTTTCATGCTTGCATTAGTTTTGTCAAAGTTGCATCATCGTTGTGGAGTAAAGCAGTACACACTTTTCAAATCAATCAGCAAGCAACACTCAGGATTCAAGAGTCTGCACACAAGCATGGTTAGCCGTGATGGGATAAAAACCTGCTAAATGTAGTTCTGTGTGGTGCTTTGAGGATTTGCAGTAATTATCTGACAGTTAAAGATGCTTTGATGATTTGATACAAAGACTACTAACTACACATTGCACAAAATCACAGTTTTTGTAGTGGCCCTGCAGGATGGGTGGAGGGTGGAGGGTGGAGGAACTTTTACTACAAAACTCTGTTGGAGTTACCTCCCCGACTAAAGAGCAGAAAAAAACACAACTTGCTGTAATTGTGCCCTCTGGAATCGAGTATAATGATACCTCACAGACTGACATGATGACTGATTACTAGCTCCAACAACAACACACACACACACACACTCACGCACACACACACACACTGTGCATCAATGGTAGAAAAAGTACTTAGATCCTTGACTCAAGTAAACATACCTATACGTTAATGTAAAAAAATACTACATTACAAGTAAAAGTCCTGTATTCAAAATCCTACTTAAATGCGCACAATATGAAATTCAGCAACCCGCTCACACTCCCAACTCGTCAAATACCGCCGTATGGTAAGTTCCCGTTGGCATCGGAAACCGACGCACGGACGTCCCTTTAGCAACAGTATGTGACGAACCAGGCTTTAAACTAACTTCACAGTGAACCCACCTATGGCGTTAGTTGACGTTCGGTGCAAGTGACGTAGTATTAATGGGTTAAACAACACAAGACTTTCAACCAGTAGACCGTTTTTTTTGTGTCCAGCGTGAAACTAAAAGTAACGTTGACTTATTTTGTCACGTCAGTCTTGAGTCATGTGACAGTATCGCCAGGCCCGTGAGTCCCGTGAGTCACAGTTTGACCGTTTGATCGGAGTTTGCGAGTGATTGACTGCTGCTCATAGATGGCAAGGCTCAGGCTCAGCTCTGATTGGTTGTTTTCTTCCGGTCTGTGAAATCTTGCAGATGCCATTAGAAGCACCGGAGGACACAGAGGCACATGCTTTTGTCTCATGCACTACTGTCAGAATATAGTGACCGTTTTATAAAATATTTTTTTTGAATCATATTTGCTTCAATTTGCCAACTCCAGCTTTAAAGACGGAGGCTGTGTTTGCATGGTCGAACAAGTCCACCACCGTTACCTTAATCGGAGTATGCACATCTGCATGTAAACGGTAATATTAGTGGGATATTCATTTTCATTAGCCATGTAAACAGCTTAGTATATTGTCTTTTTCAGAATAAGGACAAAAACTGGAGTATTTTGGTTTCTCTCTGTTGCTCCTCTCTCGACATACACATATAAATGTGTGTCTATCTCTCACACACACACACACACACACACACACACACACACACACATACACAAATACACAATCTCCATGCTGGCTATGAGCCACCCTCTCTATAAACACTGAGAGCTGCCTGCCTGAGATGAAAGTGGGTCTTGGAATAAGAGCTTAGAGCTCAACAGCTGGTCAAATATCACACACACACACACACACAGTTTACCAGCCAGCAACTCTGGGTGGGTGTGTGTGTGTGTGGGTGTGTGGGTGTGTGTGTGCTCATGTACAGTATGTATATATTTTGTATTAGTATGTATATGAAGCGTGTCTGCATGTGTCGTAACATGCCCGTGTTTGTGCTTGTGACTCTGTGTGTGTGTGTGTGTGTGTGTGTGTGTGCGTGCGTGTGCGTGTGTGTGCGTGTGCGTGTGTGTGTGTGTGTGTGTGTGTGCGTGTGTGTGTGTGTGTGTGTGCGTGTGTGTGTGTGTGTGTGTGTGTGTGTGTGTGTGTGTGTGTGTGTGTGTGTGTGCGTGCGTGTGTGTGCGTGTGTGTGTATGTTTGCCTTGCAGACACAAACGTGACGTTGATCTATTGCAAAATGAACAGCTCTCGTCCCGTTTGCTGCCTCCTCTTCAAAGACCAAAACACACACACACACACACACACACACACATTTGATCCACACTGTATTTTCTCTGGTCTTCTCTCCCTCAACATGAATCTGACTGACCCAATAGATAAAGACAAGCAAGTCATGGAGACAGTAATTACATGGATGGGGGCTGTAGGCGGTGTTTTAAACAACAATTAAAGCAGCTCGTTCACACGAGGACTCTTCACAGACACGAAGCAACTCGACTGCTGGAGATAATTATACAGATGTCACGTCTGCGAACAAGCTAACACCAGCAGGGGAGGGACAATGCCACAGTGATGAGACGGATTGGAAATCCACTGTGCTTGGTTTCCATTTAATCGTGCATTTATTCATTTATTTATTTATTTACATTACAAGAGACCCGAGTTCAGCTCTGTTGTTGTTGTTGCACCTTTTATTTAAACAGCTTTGTAATTGCTTTGAAGGAATATGAATATGATGTTTAGGACAATTCAACATGCACGCCTTTTACTTTTAGGCAGTAGATTTCAGCCCGTTCTCATTCCTAGGGTGTTAAATACCGAGGCTTTGTCATGGCCGTTGGCGTTCGGTACCACCGCACATGGCAAACTTAAGCACCAGTATGAAACGCACCGGGTTTTCCATCAACTATAATGTAAACAAAGGCTGTCAATCGATTAAAATAATCACGATTAATTGCAATTTAATCACATTTTATCTGTTCAAAATGTACCTTAAAGGAAGATTTGTCAAGTATTTATTACTTTTATCAACATGGGAGTGGGCGAATATGCTTGCTTTATGCAAATATATGTATATATTTATTATTGGAAATCAATTAACAACACAACACAATGACAGATATTGTCCAGAAACCCTCACAGGTACTGCATTTAGCATAAAAAATATGCTCAAATCATAACATGGCAAACTGAAGCCCAACAGGCAACAACAGCTGTCAGTGTGTCAGTGTGCTGACTTGACTAAGACTTGCCCCAAACTGCATGTGATTATCATAAAGTGGGCATTTATGTAAAGGTGAGACTCGTGGGTACCCATAGAACCCATTTTCATTCACATACCTTGAGGTCAGAGGTCAAGGGACCCCTTTGAAAATGGCCATGCCAGTTTTTCCTCACCAAAATTCAGCATAAGTTTGGAGCATTATTTAGCCTTCTTTGCGACAAACTTATATGACATTATTGGTACCAATGGATTCCTTTCTCTATCTTTAACACTGAGCTACAACCTTAAAATTGCAAGTTGCGTTAATGCATTCAAGAAATGAATGGCGTTAAAACTAATTTGCGTTAAAGCTTCAGTAGGCAACAATTTTACCATGGTAGTATGGGTTGGTACCAATAGATTCACTCTTGCTTTCCTAAAGGGATGCCAAGGGTAACTATAGTGGTTTTGATGCCAAAAATAAAGTGACGCCAAGGGGCGTTTTGTGACAAGGGGCGGTATGTGCCAAGTTGGGAATGTGTGTTGCGGTTTACGGGGCTAGGGTTAGGTTTCTGGGGTGTGCGTCTATGGGGGCGCTCCAAATCTAAATTTCGCCTTGGGCACCAATGGGACTACAGCCGGCCCTGCTGGCTAGTTAAACGCCACCGCACTGCACAGCGCATACAGCTGTTACCGTTGATAATGGCGTCCCCCGACCCATGGTGGCAGGAACCGTAACGGTTACTGCTACTTGGTAATGGGCTATAGGTCGATACCTTAAAAGGTATCGAGCACCGATACCCGACCCTTAGTGCAGGGCACAAAACAGTTCTTAAGAAGACCAGCGGTCTCTCTCCTGATATTTTAAACTTTAAACCATGCCGACTACATGGATATATATATTAATGAATATGCAGAAAAATGCTTTACACACAGCAGGGGAGCCATAGACATTTAACAAGTGTCCCTTGTCATATATTTGCATAGTATTGGACATTTAGAAAGTAGGTCTATCTTATAAATGATGAACGAATGAGAAAACCTATTAGAGCTTTCACTGTTCCCTCACGCTCACCATGGTCATTAATTAAGATTTCAACGGCAAAATAAAATCCATCAGTGCAGCCAGAGAGGAAACCGAAAACTCTCTTTGTTCAAATCATTAAACTTTTTATCTTCCTGCTCGGGCACCAGGTGCAAAGTTTCGCCCAAATTTTCTGTCCTTTCTCTCCGTAAATATCCTGTTATGTCTGAATAAAGATATAAGGAACATTAATGTAAAAGTCAGCAAAGACATCAATGTAGTTGCCAACAATGTTACATATTCAATGTCTGGAAAGGGATTCAGACTTTTTGTTCCCCTCAGCCCTTTGAGTCCTCCTTTCTGTGCCACAGTCTGAATTCTCTGCTTCCTAGCTTAATTTTTCTCCTTCCTCAAATTCAGTTTCACACATTTAATAAAACCATACTGTTGATGAGAGAGCAGCTCCAGAGTAACATTTACAGTAAGAGAGAGTTTGTTCTTCACTGGAAGCAGCTGGGATGGAGCCGTTTTACTGCAGAAGAATTATGGGCATCACTTTAAACTTAAAACAATAAATCAGCCGGAAATTAACAGCAGTGTAAAAGAGCCTGTGATGAGCAGCTGCTTCAAACATGTGCACTCTAACTCAAACAGCTCTCCAGACTGAAGTTTAGGCTGGTTATCACTGATGAGACTGCCAGAATAAGGCTCCAGATGCAAAATAAATGGCTTGATCACAAAATAGAGAAAGCAAAGAACAAATGTAAGATCAAGCAGAATCAAGCAAATTACTCATTCTTAACACAAACAACACCAAGAATTAGTTCCACCCTCGTCCATAAACAATATCACTAAACGAATTTACAAAAATTGTCTCATCTGTCCTCCGAATGTGATAAATTGTATTTGATCATATGCAGCAAACGTGACATGAAATATTTGGGAAAAAACAGGAATGCAATCTGAATGAGGGTTACTCAACAACACAGATATGATTGTAAAAAAAAAAAAAACGCCTTGCGGTTGTATGCTTCCACCAACCAGTCAAGTTGCAATTTACATCCATGTCTGTCCAAAATGTCATCACTTTTTATCTTGTTCGACATTTGTGTGTAATAGTCATAATTAGCATATGAATTCTTGAGTAAGGGCCAAAAACGTGTTTTGTGATATCACAGTGACCTTGACCTTTGGCCACCAAAACTTAATCAGTTCATACTTGAGTATTGTAAATTTGGAGAAATTCCTTCCAGGCGTTCCTGAGATATCATGTTCACAAGAATGGTCCGGATGTACCAAGCAGCAACCTCCGAGGCTGAAAAGTGAAGCCATCGCGGAAGTGTCAAAAACTGCAGTTCATCGAATGGCCACTTGAGGCTGGCTCCAAAAGGGAGTCAATCCCCGTAGACCCTCATGTTAAAATGCCCAACTTTACAGCAGATATACAGGGATTTTTATATAACTCAACCCGTTAAATGATATTAAAGCTTAAAGTTATTCATAATTAAGGGCGTGGTCGCTTTGAGTGACAGGTGGGTGCCATCATAACCATTAGCTGTATGCTACGGTAGACTATCATTATCTGTCACTAGTCTATAATTCTGTCAATCGTTCATCATCAGAAATGTATAAAGTACGTGCAAAAGACCAATACCCATTTAAAGAGAAGCTGACAGAGGAAGAGGGGCGATATATTACAAAAATTGAAGTTAGTTTATGATAGCGATCCTTATGAATTAGGAGGACCTTGACAGTACAGTCACTTTACATTACAGGCACGGATGTGTTTTGGTGTTAGTGAACACCTGGCAGCAGTTCAAAATATGTCAATCTTTGGAAGCTGATGTCAAATTAACAAACGAGTGGGTATATGAAATTAAGATCTACAAGCCTAATGCCAACTACACAATCATCCGGACAAAGATAAACTAGCCAATGTAATGCTAACGGAATACTAACAAAACGTCGGCTAACACTACATATTTAATCTAATCTTTATCCTCCAAAAATGTCCGACTTGCTGTCAGTGACGTCCCATTCCCTTTAAGAAGGAGACACAAACATATGTGGTTCAACATTTCTTACAACATGACCTCCCCAATTTGCAGATCATGAGCCTACAAAACAATGAATTGTGGTCCACAAAGGAGCAGATTGATACCCAGAGCATCTCACAAATTGATGAAACGGGTCTAAAGTGTGCTTGTGACAGTGGAGAGACAGCAGAGAGTGATGGACTGCAGAAAAGTGTTCATTCTGCTGAGTAAGTGCTTTTTGTTGTCAGGACTGTATTAAAAGGACTAGGCGCTGTTGTTTTTAGCTCTCTCATTCACTGCCCTGTATGAACAGGGATCATCACAAGCCTTCAGAGAGGCCAACTATTTGCATTAACTTTACACACAATAACTGGAAGAAGGGCTTATTTCTTATTTTTCAATTATTTAAGCATTTTTTAATCCTGCTAAGCATATTGTTTTGTATACTTCATCTAATGTAACTCAGTGGCATAATAATGAGGCAATTTTAATTTCAAGTTATTTAATTTAAAGTTTAACCTGAACATAAGTTTGTGACCTGAACACTAGTTAACAGTGGCACTTTGAACAGCACTGTCTTTTCAAAGTCATTTTGCTCAATAACAATGTCAAAGTTAACACTATAATAACACGTTAAGGCAAATTTGTTTTAATGCCACTAATTTCTTTAACGCATTAACATAAATTGTGATTTTTAGGTTGTAGTTTTAAAGCTAGAGTGAAGCTGCTGGTATCATATGAAACTACAAAACCTGAGGAATCCACTGGTACCAACCATGTCATACTAGCTTGTTGCTAGGAGGTGAAATAACACTCCAAACGTGTGCTACATATAATCCTGACTTTAGTCAAATGTAAACAGACCCATTTAACAGAAAGGCAACTCAGGAAATCGTTGTCAGCAATGTTTATAAGTCAATACAAATCAATTATGAGGAAGTGAGACGGTTAAAAAAGAATGCACAGCTTTGAAAAAGAAATGAAGTCAGTTACTAGTTTAGAAACATGTCACTTTGTCAACAGTATGCAAAAAGTGCTCATCTGGATTATTGTGTAAAAAGACAAAGGGCAAGGTACATACAGGCGCACACACACAAACACACACACACACACACACAGCTTATGTCTGAGCTGAGTGCTGGCCTGACTGACGGTGCTTTGTTCATCCATCCGGCCCTTCTGCCTGTAAATGCAATCCAATCCAATCAACTCTGGGGGCCAGGGACAACACAATCACACACACACACACATACACACACACAAAATACACAAAAACACCACAGTCCCAAAGGGGCAGATGCTCCAGAGGTCTGACAAGGCAATCACAAGACCTTATCCATCACGACTGACAGAAGAAGAGGAGGAGAGTAAAAAGAGGAGGAGGGGTGGGGGATATGAGAGGTGAGGGTGCGATTGATGGGGGTAGTGGTTGCAATAAAAGAAGTGGAGGAGGAGTGATGGGGATAAGGGCAGCAGAGGGATGATGGGGCGGGTGGGATTGAGGCCGTGAGACGCAGCAGCAGCGTACAGTATGCATCGACACTGGCCTCCAGCAGAAGTTTAAGGTGGATGCGGCTGCAGCCGGAGATTGCAGCCCAGGAAAAATGGCTTTATCTTAAAAATGTTCCCGTGCCAAGGTCACAGTGGCTGTACACACACGCGTACCCAGCAGGGGGGATTACTTGTGACATTTGCTTTGGTATACAAATGCCAAGTTACAGACAGAAAGACAGAGAGGGGAGGAGAGAGAGACTGACACAAACTCTTATAAATATCATCTGGAAACCAGGATCATCCATCACAATTTAAAGGGCGGGAAAAGGGGGGTAGAGCAAGACAAAGAACAACAAACAAACACACAAACAAAAGAGAACTAAGGAATAGAAACTGTACTTTTTAGTGGATGTTTGGGTCCTCCACTTTGCTCCAGACTGAAATATCTCAACAACTGTTTGCAATGAAATTGTGTACGTTGATGTTCTCCAGAGGATGAATCCTACTGACTTTGCTGATCCCCTGACTTTTCCTCTTACGCCATCGTGAGGTTGAATTCTCAACAACTATTGGATGGGTTGACATGAGATTTGGGAGACCTGTTTGTACAAATAGAGCCCAAATTTTAAGAAAATTAGAAAAAAAAGAAAATGCAAATTAATCCACATGTCCATCCACTCATGTAATGCAAATATTTGGAATTGGGTGCATCAGGATAAACCAACTCGATATCATGCCAAAGTGAGTACCTGTCCACCAGAGGATAGCGTGTCACTGTCATGTTTTGCCTCGCAGAGTCGTGAATATTACACACGTGTATTAAGGTGCAGTACCAGCAGGGGGCAACAAAACCACGTAGTTAGGTTTAGGAAAAACGTCATGGTTGGGCTTAATATAAGTCCAAAAACAAAGTAAAATAGGTACGGAAACAACGCAACATCACTACGGAAAACATGTAACAAACATCACTACAAAACACTTGAAAAACGTCACTAACGTAACTTGCAAAACCAAACGCTTGACAAATGTCAGTAATGTAACTTGCAAAACAAAACACCGGTCTCGAACACCGATCTCCTGATTGAAAGTCCTGTGATTTTTGGACCCATCCACCTCGTGTCCCGCCCGCCGTAATCAGTCTTTTTCTGTTATTCATCTAGCTCTGAGCGTAGCATATTCACGCAGATGCATTTAAATTGCAGTCAATACAAACTACATGACGTGAAAATGCTTTTGATTTGTGCATTATCGTGTCATTCAAACACCTTTTCGAGCGACTGGGCTAGATAAACCGTGTAGCATCTAATTCTCCAGTCAGGTGGCATTAAACCATTGCAGAAGAAGAGGGTGTAAATTAAAAACGCACCACTCCACAAATTCCTGCAAAAATAACAACACTCTTTGCTAATTAGCAGTGGTTAGCATGCTGTTGGGCTAAACTAAGATGGTTTCCCAGTCAAATGTATGTATGAAGTAATTGTGCAGGTCCTTCAGAATAAGAGAAGGTGTGTGAGACACAAGCTGGTGGCATGTCTGTTCTGGTGCAGTCAAGAGTTCACGAGCTGTCCTCGGGTCAGACTGAAGGGTCCATGGGGGAACGAGAAGGACACAGGGATAATAGGAAAGGGCAAATAAAGACAGAAGGAAGGAGATGGGCTGTATGGAGGATGGATAGACAATGTAGACGAATAGATAAATGGATAGATAGATAATTAATTCAGGAGGTGGGAACTAGTATGTGTCGTTAGTGGGATAATTAAATAGCTTTGTAGAGAAAAGTTTTAATGAAAAAAGTGTTTGAAATGAGATTTTTTATGGTTATTCCTGAGGGACTGAGAGGGAAGAGGAGATAACACAATTTGACAAAAAAGCAAAAGACATCAGCAGGAAGAGAGCAGGTGAAGCACTGAGCTGTCTGGATTAAGGCAGGTTGGATATTTGGCCCCTTGAACCAGCAGTTCCTCCTCTAAGCCACCATCTGCCATTATGGAGCCACGGCCTCAGGCTAAGGTATTAGTAACCCCATGACAAAGGCTCCGGTGACTGGAGGAGTGGGCTTCTGAGTGTGTGGGTGTGACCCCCACAGACATCCAACCTAACCTCAACCTCAATGAGTTTGCCTTACACGCTGCGTTTATCTCTCAAATCAACTCCAACATAGGTTACCGCCTTCAAAATAAGACATAAAGGGAATATTTGCCATCTTTTATGTGGATGTCCGATCAGTGATGATTGAATAGCCTCACAGAGTAACTATCTTATCAGGAAGCTCAGGATGAGGCTTGTTTTTCAAAATAAAACCCCCCAACTCTCACTGTATGTTAACCGGAAACTAGGAATGGACCTAGTTTTTTAAAATAAACGCCCCAGAACGTAACTGTGTCTTAACAAGGAACTCAGGACAAGGCTTTTTTTTCAAAATAAAAGCCCCATGGAGTAACTCTATCCTAATAGGAACCTCAGGCTGTGGGATAGACTTCAAGTACCAAACGCACTGTTTTTAATAATTGTGTTACATATTGATTTATAGACTTCTATTTCTTATTTCTGCGACTGTCACCCTATAATGTACATACGAGTTGTAGTGTAGTGGAACTGTGATGAGAAACTGAACGTTATTGGAGAACTTTATTAAACCGTGGTTAGGCAGTTTTCAGTGGGGACTTTTATTTTGAAAACAGTATCCTCACTACCTGTCTTTTTCCATGGAGACTGATAGAAAGAGCATACAATGGTATCACGCGCTACAGAATCTGCATTAGTCCTCTTCTGTGGTCTTTAATGTAGCATTATCAGTAAGTGAAACTTTTGTTGAATACTTAAGCTACAACTGTATGATATCATTTTGTAACATAGTCATTTAAATTGTTCTTTTCATTACAACCTGACAGTGTATTAAATGGGTTACAGCTTACCACTTAATGTTATTAATACTTACATATTTTAGTTTAAAATACTTACCTATACTTACCTGGTCCTTGTGAAACCTACAAAAGAAAAACTACTATACTGTAAAAAAAAAAAAAAGAGCACACATACATAATTGTTTTCTGTGTACTAACTTATTAAGAACTTTGTTCTAGTTTCAGTTTCACACTTTTCATCATTAAATTCCTGCCAAAGACAACATCTGCCTGTTCCTTGGAGGGCTTGATGCTGAGGCGAGTTTAGCTGGCTGTTAAGTTCAATACACACACATTGAATAAGAACAGTGCATGTGTGTTGTAACATCATCCCCTGCTCTGCACCACAGACAGCTGTGATATTTAGTGAGCATTCATCAGCATCAGCAGTAAACCCATCCCTCTTCAGGGCTTGTTAGAGATCTGTTGTATTGTTCAGTTTGTGCACCATGCTGTCAAGCAAGTCATTCCTCTGCTTGGGGCACCATTTCAGAGGAAAGCCACTTCAAAGCATAATCAATTCAGAAAATGTCTCCCGCTGTCCGTGTTTACTTCTCCTGACCCATTCAGAAATGTACGTCATCTTCTTTACGTCTGGATGGGATCCAATAAGGGAATGTGTGAGAATGTGAGACTCCTCTTGCCTCTTATTATTAGATCTCACGTAGCAATGGAGGTGACATGTCACCCCACTTTTAGTTTGAGGTTGATTTTTTCTCTAAAATTTCTCAGAGTCATCTGACTGCCCAGCGGCTAATATCCAGACAAGAGAAGAGAAGGCTGATCAGCTGAGTTGCCTGCAGTTATTGCAGTGTGCTTACCACATACATACAAGTTGCTAGATGTTTATTCACTGTAAAAACAATGCACAAGTAGAATCAACGCAACACACAGTAAGTAAAGTAAAACATGATTTCTTTGTTATCAGCTTTATGTTGCCTCCAGCTTCATATTTTGGAGGGATAATGAAGTTTAAATTGCTTTACTTCCATTCAAAACCCACACATCAAGTTAGTGTACCCTGACCTCTTGTGGCCTGAATGGTGAACATTGCTTTATACTCTCAAAAAAATCAAAAGTTCAATACATTAAGAGGTCTGTACCCGGGTATATCCTGCACTAGAGTTGTGTAAACCATTCTGCTGACCATTTCAAACCCTTTAGTAGCATGACAGTAAAAGTGGAAAGGATGGAAGATAAGTGGACAACTAAGATCTGTGTTCCTTTCTCAGGAGGAAACCATCGTCATTAATGTGAAATTGATAAGGCTGAAAGGGTGAAAATGAATACATGATGGTATTTACTACAGTCTGTGAGCATATTTTTTTTATGAATATGATTTTCTGGTCACATCATTGGCCTCACGCTGAGGTAATGAGTATATGGGTGCATTCTTTTGGACCGATGACTGGGAATCCTATGAAGATTTTCCAGCACTCTTAATTGGCAAGGGTAAATTGTATCCATGGGGGAAATGGCCTGGAAATGCACAAACATTTATTATGTCTGATATGATGGCTCATTATGGAAAGCAGTGTGGTTCTGCTGCCAGCCCTGTGAACTTCTCATCATGGGTTAATATACTGTAATAGTTGACCCAGTTTTTTTATTACTTGTTTCTCTACTCAACAATACATTGTTTACAGATGTATGGAGCATCACAGGTACATTCCTGGACCTCATTAGAGCAGATGTGACCCCACAGGGAGCCAGCTATACTTGAAAGATTAAAGGATTTTGTAGCTGCAGTGCCCTTTACTCTCAAAACACATTTCTGCTGTTCTTCTTTAGAGACAAGTGTTTTCTTCGAGATTAATCTTATCAAACCAACACCACATGTTTTAATCAGCCTTTCTGACCAGAACCTGAGACTTTTATCCTCACACTGTACGGATCAACTATGACGTCACTGAACAGTTGTTTTATTGTTGTTTCTCGGTGTCCTGAAAGAAATCTCAGCAGTGGAGATCTTAAAGCCCTAGTAAATACATCTGAAGTGTGGACAGATACACTAAGGGTAGCAAGAAACATGTCACTCCAAATTTACATTACTAAAAAACGAATTCTTCCCTCTGTATGTGCAGAGCTTGGATGGTGGTTTCTTTTCTTAAAGGTGCTCTATATGATATCCATTAATAGCCCAGAGCAGCAAAATAACGAGCAACTATAAGATATAGCAGCCCAGTCGCACAGCAGCTCGTGAAATAGTCACGAAATTTAATGTATTGATTTGTGTACATAGACGAATTTCAATTTTTTTTTCGTAACGGACAGCACGAAATCAATTCATATGTAATCCACGTAATTGTGATTGGGGAAGTATAGAGAGTGGCAAATGAGGGTGGAGGTCAGGCTGGATGGGTGGGTCAAAAAACATAGGACTTAACACAAGACTTTTGCCCGGTGTTAGTGTCCCGTGTGAAACCACAAGTCAAAGTTGATTTATTTGTCACGTAACTTCCGTACTTAAGTTACAGCACTTTCGATGTTATTTTAACCCAAACCACTATCTTTTCCTGAACCTAAGTTGCCTAAGCCTAAATCGATATATTCCTAGACCTAACTAAGTAGTTTCATTTTGAAAAGACTGAAGCGTAAATTGACACGTGTGTCACGTGTTGTTGAAATTCGTGCTGAGCGCCAAAAAATAATTACATTTTGTGACTATTTCACGAACTGCCGTGAGACTGTGTTGGATATAGGCTAGTGGAGTAATGTCTACCTGAGCAGAGAATGAAGTCACTCTCCCTCTGTGTGTGTTGTAATCCAAGCTTCTCCGTGCTGTGTTACATCGCAGAGCCCGCCGTGCGTGCTTTTAGTGCATGTTCGTGCATGTGAGCGTGCCCCACTGGCTAGCTCATGGCCGCTGCTCTGCACTGCTCTCATACGGCGGTTACAGCTGATAACGCCATCCTGACCGACTGTGCCATCGTGGAAGCATAGCACCCACCCTTGGGTTCCCCCTCAGGTTAACACAGTTAGCTCTGTCAGCAGTGTTGCCTTTGTTTTCACTGTTAACGCAGTTGGCACCGTTAGCTACGAGCCGCTAGCTTAGCTGTTGCCATGTTAAGAGCCGTGCGGAGGCAAAAGAAATGCTCCCAATCTCGCATTTAGCATCTTTAATATCAGACAAAAAGTGGTGCTAGGAATGGATTAAACAGTGTTTGCCTAACGTAATGCTGCAAATGTTAACATATTCGGCTAACTAGCTTCCTACCAACAACTGAACCAGTGTTACTTCCAAAGCCAAGGATCATTTCATATACATAATTACAAGAAAATGCAATTTCTTTATTTCCGTGTCTTCTACATGGCTCAACTGGTGAGGACGGTAACTTTGAACGTGGTACCTGTTAGGTTTAGCCTCTATTTTTTAGCACAATATCATGTTTGTAGCAATCAAGTGCATATTTAGCTATTAACCTTTTAGAACGATCTCGTTTTAAAACGATTCAGCTAAAAACATTACAAAAAGTTGTTTTTATCCAACTCACTAAGCTAAAAGCTTCTTTTGTCTACTTCTGTCTGGAATCAAGGACCCATTGTTTTTAAAATTACCAATTTCAATGCAATAATATCCATTAACCATTCATTCAACAGCTTCCCCAACACTTCCTCCTCCTCCTTTTCTTCTTCTTCTTCCTGTTCTGCAGACAGCATTGACATTTAACCACCATTCATCAACAGCTAAACATACTGTAGCTCTCTCCAGGCTGGTTAGACATCACTTGTATTGTTCTGACTGTACACCATGCTGTGAGCAAACGGTCGGCAAATCCTCCTCCTCCTCCTCTACGTTTTCTCCTAATTGTGCATTCCTCTTTTAGTTTCCCTAACCATCTCCTTTTCCTTCTCTGAAACAACAGCTCTGCTCTGGCTTGGATCATCACACTCTGAATGTCTCCTTCTGTCTCTTCTTGGATTATTTCCCCCTACTTTTCCTTCCTCTCAGAGCTGCAGAGAGCTGTGACATTTAACCACCATTCATCAGCAGCTCGACCCATCCTTCTACAGCTTTCTGAGGAATCTGTTGTGTTGTTTTGTCGGCACACCACGCTGTGAGCAATCAGTCTTATCCTCCCACTCCTTCCTGGTACTTGCTTCCTTGTCGCCATCGTGCTCCTCGTCCTCCTCATCCTCCTCATCCACCTCCGTCCCTCCTCATTTTCCCTGACAAAAAAGTAGTATATTTCAAGTTTATTTTATGAAGTATACTTCAGTATAGTTCAAGTATATTTCCCCCAAGTATACCTTATGTAGTATATATACTAATATCGACATATTATACTTTATGTCTTTACTCTACTTTTTTTCAGGAAATTTTTAGACATACTATACTTTGAATTTTATTAATAAAATGTTTCAACATACTATAATATTACTTTTTTTAATGTAATTTTCAACATACTATACTATGAATTATTTTCATAAAAAATGTTGACATACTAAACTAGGACTTTGTTTTCTTTTGTTTTCATGAAATTTTCCGACATACTAAACTGACTTTTTTTCTACATACTATACTATGATTTTTTTTCATGAAATTTTTCGACATAAATTTACTAAACTGACTTTTTTTCAACATACTATACAATGCTTGTTTTTCATGAAATGTTTCGACATACTATACTGAGACTTTTTTTAATGAAATTTTCGGACATATTTTTCAACGTACTATTCTATGAATTTTTTTCATGAAATGTTTTGACATACTATAGCTTTTTTCGACATACTGTGATTTTTTTTCATGAAGTTTTTTTCGACATACTATACTATGACCTTTTTTGATGACATTTTTTAACATACTATACTATGAGATAGAAAACATGTATAAAATACTCCAAAATAAAATGTGGAGTATTTTAAATTAGCATTCCAGCCGACCATACAATGCACGCAGACATACAATAAATACAGTACTTTGACTTTTTTAGTCATCTCATCACAGCTTGTTTCATTCATCCATCTCTTCTTTTCTATATTCTCTCTTCACTCTGTTCTTTCCTCCTTGTCCCCTATTCTCCTTTACCTCCTCCTTCATCATCCCCTGCTCTGCACCACAAACAGCTGTGATATTTAGTGAGCATTCATCAGCATCAGCAGTAAACCCATCCCTCTTCAGGGCTTGTTAGAGATCTGTTGTATTGTTCAGTTTGTGCACCATGCGGTCAAGCAAGTCATTTCACTGCTTGGGGCACCATTTCAGAGGAAAGCTACTTCAAAGCATAATCAATTCAGAAAATGTCTCCCGCTGTCCGTGTTTACTTCTCCTGACCCATTCACAAATGTACGTCATCTTCTTTACGTCCAGATGGGATCCAATAAGGGAATGTGTGAGGTTGTGAGGCTCCTCTTCCCTCTTTTATTATTAGATCTCACTTCAGGCATGATTTCCATATATATCCATCTGAGTCACCTGCAGTCATTGCATTGCGCTCGAACCAATAATTGTAATCCACAGCAGTCAGTGAAACCACGGTTTTACCACTCAGGCTGCATACAGACTGAAAGATGCCAGATTCAAACATCTATCGTAGATAAAGTCATAAAGGTCAGTGCTCTCTGTGGTAAAGATGGAAATGCTATCTACATAAAGTAGGTCTCTATCAAGGAAACTAAACATGGGTCATGTCTAGATTCTAGATTGTTACCCACAAGTTGTGAAAATGTGCGAAAACTCACGCAAGGCTCGCTGCCCGATGACCTGTCCTAACCTTAACCATTCGAGGTCAAAGTACAGTATGTCCAAAGACCAGCTCGTTCAGACTAAACCCAGTACTCTCTTGTACTGCCTCCCTCGCAGCCAACATCAAAACGGAAGACCTTCTTCTGAATCCCTGTCCAATTCAGTGCAATACGCACGAAGGAGCGATTATAGAGTCTGATGGAATCTCTCCAAAGCGCCTTGGCTTTGTGCATGATAAGCCGACGACTGATTACGCTTTATACGCAAAAGCTTTAACACTTGTGAAAACACGTGCGACAAAATTTGACCTCTGGTCACTCTGCATAAGTTTTGGGATGCCAAACACGGAAATAATCTGAGACAGGGCTTTTACCACAGCTTTAGTAGTTATTGAGTGCAACGGGTATGCAGCAGGATACCTAGTACTCTGACACATAACGGTAAGCAAATACTTACAACCAAGCCGTTTTCCAAAATTAAGTGAATACAATCAATGGGCAGCGCCGAGCGCACTCCTACCGCTACCTCACCGTTCACCAGCTCACAGCTCAAAGTCATTTTATGCAAGGGAATGGGGAAAACTGTCAACCCCATCCCCCGACTGAGGATACGGTAACCAGTGTCAGTCTCTGCCGACAAAGGCAACACAGAGTCCACTATGTAGGAGTCATGAGCCCCTGTATCCCTCGGGATTTTTATCTGGACCTTTGCATCACTTCCTACAAGTGAAACAAAACCCCCTCTGATGAAAGGAGCATAAGCAGCCAAAACGTCAGGTTCACAAGAATTAGAGGTAAGCACATCAGAAACAGCGCTCTTAATGTACCAACAGGCGCAGCGAAAGCAGCAGGCTTAACGCCATGATGCCTTCCTCCTCTGCTTCTTGTCTGTAACAAAGAACAGCCAGCTTTCCAGTGACCTCTTTCATGACGGTAATTACAACTAGTACTACTGTCAAAGTTGCCTCGAGGCTTAGAGTCAGCCCTAAATGGACCAGCCTTCCCTGGACGTGCCAGGTCAAACGGAGCAGCCCTAGACTGATTTCCCCTCAATCCGGAGTCATCACGCACAGCAGTGCGCTCTCTAAAATTACTTTTATGGAGCAACACAAATTCATTGGCTGACACAGCATCAACCGCATTGATGACTTTTAGTTCGTTGACCAGCTTTTTTCCTTTTAGTGACAAGCCGCTGCTGAGTTTTGCTCAGCTTTTGAATTAACTATTAATATTTTTTTTTAACCGTTTAACCGATAGCGTTAATCGGTTAAAATCTTAATGTCGGTTAACGGTTAAACGCTTAATTACTAACATCCCTAATCTGAGCTTTAAGCAGTTCATCCGAAGAGTGATCTTCCCTTCTCAGACTGCTTAATTTGAACAGTTTTTAGACGCCTGAAGAAGTAAAACTATCCAGTGTTTTGAAAGTCAAAGCAAATATTTAAGAAAAGACTAAAATAAACATAATTTAAAGGGACTATTTGTAACTTTCAGAAATGCTTGTTAACAGCGACACCTGTGGCCGTGAAGTCAACGAAAGTCAGCATCGGGCTCGCGCTTGCTCGCTCTAAATATACCTGAACGAGCATCGCTCAAAACAGTGAGGCGACACACGTCAGCTAAAACCACAATATCACTCTATATTTCAGCTGCTTGGCAGTAATGTTAGCTGACCAGATGAAGGTCTCTCCATGAATCACTGCTGATACTAGTGTTGGCTTTTCCTGCCTCAGCCTCCGGTGTCCGGAGAGGGAGAGGCTGAGGCAGGCTCAGGCAGCGGGGCTCTGCAGCGAGTAACTTGCTGTCTCCTCCCGCAGCCGGAGAGAACAGGAAGACACCGGCACCCGGTCGGTAACGAGACAATAACGTTTCTCGCTGCGGAGCCCCGTCACTTCACAAGACACGGAAAACCTCTGTTGGTCTGGAGGAGCTGCAGCATTTATTTCTGCACAAACGTCCACTGTACATTCACTAGATATTCTCAGAGCTAAACTAACTCTTCTGCAGTGTGGAGTGAGCGCGCGTTCACGTCTAGAGGTGGAGCGAGTACGCGAGAATGCGCGCGCTGTCTGAGTGAAGGCACACAGGCAGAGGAGGAGAGGCAGCGGCTACACGCGAGCGCGCATATGCGAGCGCGCATGTGTCCCGACCCGGTACATTTATACGCTTAGAAAGTTACAAACAGTCCCTTTAATGTTGCCGAAATGATTTTTCCTCTTCTCTCCTGTACTCTTAATCACCTCACGACCCCTCAGAACACCAGTTGGGAGGTCCTGGCCTGCAGGTTTAGGAACTGCAGGTCAGAACTGTGAGTGGAGCAGCGCACCCCTTCCAGCCTTGGAAGATTTGGTTGAGAGAGTGAAAACAGTGGAGTACTTTCATTAGAGCTCCAAAATGCACTATTCATTGAAACATTCATTTAAAAGCTATATTACTGGGACTATTATTTATTCAAAAAACACACTTCACTTTTATAAAAAGGAGAGCAGCAGTGCATCTTTGTATTTCATCAGTGGATGTAACATTTCTACCACCCGTTCACTGTAGATACTCTACAGTACTGTATATTTCCACTCTTGTTATTTCCATCATGTTCATTTGGGGAGGGGAGTCTGACATTGCTTACTCCTCCCATTGATTTGAGCATCCTAATGGATTTCATTGGACCTCCCATGATTCCATATTAATATTTCATCAGCCCTCCGTTTCCTGCCTATATGGCTGTATAAACCTCAGCAGCACCACCACCATCACTGCTGTTAATGCTGCTGTCGGATTACTGCAAACAGTGTGTGTTGGAGAGACTCAGCTGTAAAGCAAAGGGAGAGAGAGAGAGAGAGAGAGAGAGAGAGAGAGAGAGAGAGAGAGAGAATGAGTTTTCATAATCAAAGGCTTCACACTGGGGAAACTCTGAATCACCCATAGAGCATCTAATGAGTTGATTTTAGTTCACCAGAAGCCTGGTTTTCCACTGCAGGGCCAAGCTGGGTAACACTATAAACTAGGGATGTCACAATACCAGATATTTAGTAGTCAATACCAATACCAGTGAAATTACACGATTCTCAATACCAAGTTGATACCAAGGGAAAAAAATAGGGCTGTCAAAGTTAACGCGATAATAACACGTTAACGCAAATTCGTTTTAACGGCACAAATTTCTGGAACGCATTAACGCAACTTGTAATTTTTAGGTTGTAGCGGAATCAGTGTTAGAGCAAGAGTGAAGATACTGGTATCATATGAAACTAGAAAAGCCATGTCATACTAGCCTGTCGTGAAGGAGGCTAAATAACGCTGCAAACTTGTGCTGGAAAAACTGGTATGGCCATTTTTGAAAGGGGTCCCTTGACCTCTGACCTCAAGATATGTGAATGAAAATGGGTTCTATGGGTACCCACGAGTCTCCCCTTTACAGACATGCCCACTTTATGATAATCACATGAAGTTTTGTGCAAGTCATAGTCAAGTCAGCACACTGACACACTGACACTATTGTTGCCTGTTGGGCTGCAGTTTGCCATGTTGTGATCTGAGAATATTTTTTGCTAGATGCAGTACCTGTGAGGGTTTCTGGACAATGTTTGTCATTGTTATGTGTTGTTAATTGATTTCCAATAATAAATATATACATATGTTTGCATAAAGCAGCATATTTACCAACTCCCATGTTGATAAGAGTATTAAATACTTGACAAATCTCCCGATACGGTACATTTTCGATTCATTTATGTTTAATCACGATTAACTATGGACAACATGTGATTAAATAGGCACAGCACAAACTACAGCCTCCAAAATGATCACACAGATGAAGGAGGATTTACTGCACAGCTGTTGTACTACACTGCATTACTTTTAGCTTTTATAAACTGGCAACTGATTATAAAGCAATGTTTATTTATGGAGCACTTTTCAAAATCAAAGGGACAAAGTGCTTCACACAAGGCAGCGAACTAAAAAAACCTAATTTAAAATCATATTTGATGATAAAACAAATAAAACCAATTCCATTAACGTTCATGAAAACTGAAACAAAAAGACAATTAAATTAAAAATTAAACAATGTAAAAGCAGGATGTGTTCTCTGATGAAGTAAATAAATTGTAGAAAATGCTAATTATCTTATTTTCTAGCAATAAAATAAACGTACCTGGCCAGTGTCCTATTTGATAATTCAAAGTTGTTTAATGATATGTTGCATCTTATACATCTACATGTAAAGTATGTTAATTTCCAGCACTAATTATACAAAGAAACTGCACATTACTCATAGAATGCAAAGTTATGATTACCAACGGAGCCCTGAAACAAACAACAACAACAAAAAACCTCTGGTGGGAAAACAAGTTGGAAGAATCTGTGACTTAATCAAATAAATACAAAATTGCATGGAATACAAATGCCAAATAAAATAGCTTTTTCATTTGCTGGTTCGGACAAAAAAATAAATAAATTCAACAAAAGCAGGGGTGAATCTGCCAGACATATTAAGACTTTGACTGGAAACCAGCGTCATGGTGTGAATAAGTTCCCAGTTAAATCCTGTGGAAGCTTTGTGTCTTTTTGCCAGGAAATATTAGATGACTGCAGCATGTTAACTTTTCTTTGCCTGCGCTGCCACCCTGTGTTCACTCATGTACTGTACGGAAGTCAGTTATAAGTAGGAGATCAAACAGTGAAATTGGACACAATAACGTGAACACCGGTGCAGAATAATGCAATCCACTGCAACACTACAAACATTGCATTCTCAACCACAGAGGTGATGCATCTCCCATCTGACAGTGGTGGTTTCTATTACTCAGCTTCTATATTACAATGGCGTATGAGGGTCATTGTAGGTAAAAATAAATAAATTACAGAGTAATATTACGGGGTGTAATATTATGAGAAAAAACTCGGAATTTCACAGATTAAAGTCATACATTTAAGAGAGAAAAAACTTGGATATTTTCTGAGATTAAAGCGGTAAATTTACCAGAAAAAAACTCACAAATTTACGAGAAAAAAAAAGAATATTCTGAGATTATAAAGTCAAAAATTTACCAGAAAAAAAAAACACGGAAAAATTGTGGGTTTTTTTGTCAAGAAATCACCTCGCTTCACTTTGATAGGTTGGATCAACATCATCACATCACAGACGCTGCCGATTGCCGTGTCTGCAGTGGATGAACTAATCGAATCATGCTTATTAATCAAATTTAGCAATAAGGAAATACTTGTGATTTTAGTCCAGAATCACCAAATTTGATCATGAACATCCAAACTCTGAAGAGACATTGCTGTGAACTGGGCCTATTCAGAAACAAACAACATACTGTTTTTTTGTTTTTTTTTACCTATAATAGCCATGTTATGCTGTTGTATATATATAAATCATTCATTATTAAATCCTGCTTGTACATTGTGTTGTGGTGTATAAATTAAAATGTTGGTGTTTTTTCTGACATTTAAAAAGCATAAAATTACATCACTCACATTTTCACAATGTTGCATGACATTAAAACTCATGAATATCATTGTAGTGTTCAGTTATTTTATGCCCAAAAATCTGTTTTCTTTAATAAAATGATTTAAATAGATAGACAATATTTTATTACATTTTCTTAAATAGGGACAACAAAACAAGGTAATTATACTAATCCAACATAAAAAATATCAATTAATAAATACAGTTTGTTTTTTTAAATGGAGAAATAAAACCCAACAAAGAAACAAAAATCACAAACAAAACAAACAAATGTGATATTTATTGTCCTTTAAACAACTTAGAAGTGTCAAATTTTGCATAGGTAGAAAATAAGATTATTAGCATTTTTCTATAATTAATTTGACTTTAATTGTGCTTATTTCTGTTTTATGTTACTGGGATTTGTCTTACCATCAAATATATCGATTTTATAATAAATAATAATTCCATTTAAAGGGACTGTTTGTAACTTTCTAAGCGTATAAATGTAGCAGGTCGGCACACATGCGCGCTCGCATATGCGCGCTCGCATATGCGCGCTCGCGTGTGGCCGCTGTCTCGTCTCCTCTGCCTGCTCGCTTTCACTCAGACAGCGTGCGCGTTCTCGCGTACTCGCTCCACCTCTAGACGTGAACGCGCGCTCACTCCACACTGCAGAAGAGTTAGTTTAGCTCTGAGAATATCTAGTGAATGTACAGTGGATGTTTGTGCAGAAATAACTGCTGCAGCTCCTCCAGACCAACAGAGGTTTCCCTTGTCTTGGGAAGTAACGGGGCTCCGCAGCGGGAAACGTTATCGTCTCCGACCAAAATTCCGGTGTCTCCCCTGTTCCCTCCGGCCGCGGTCGGGAGGCCGAGGCAGGAAAAGCCAACACTAGGATCCGCAGTGATTCATGGAGAGACCTTCGTCTGGTCAGCTAACATTACTGCCAAGCAGCTGAAATATAGAGTGATATTGTGGTTTTAGCTGACGTGTGTGGCCACTTAACGGCCACAGGTGTCGCTGTTAACAAGCATCTCTGATTCTTACAAACAGTCCCTTTAAGTAAAGGATTTGAGTACTTCTTCCACTACTGACTGCAGGTATAACATACCTTATGATGGACAGAACAAGTATGACACCACACCATCCAGTCTTGGAAAGAGCATAAAATGTTTATTACATTTTCTTTCAATACAGAATACATGTTTCTATATGTTGACACAAAACCAAAACAAAAAGAGGGAATCTGTGTACAAAAAACGATTGTCGTCATGGATTTGAACTCCGGTCTGTGTGACGTTATCGGTCATAACACAGCAACACCACGAGTTTAGATGAGACAGGAAAAGGGAAGTTGATATAAAAAGTATTTTTTTTAATTTTCTTTAACAACATATTGTATAAAACTGGTATATTTATAGGCTATGATTGGTGCCGTGATGAACATTCAACAACATGTTATGTTACACGACCACATTTGTTTAAGTGGGAGTCTTTTTTCTTTCCGACTGCGTTTCAGGAGGACAAGGAGAAGCTTTTCTGATTCCTTCACATTTTCAACCAGTTTTTTTCTTAAGGACATAACTTTTGTTTATGAAACACATTCAAGCCAGATTCATAAGTGCTGGATGGAGCAACTTTCAGACCAAAAACAAGGCAACAAAAATTAGATGCTGCACGTGTTGTGGTGATACAACAAAAATAAGTTAAAATCAAATTAAAAGTACTTTTAAGACAGCAGGGTGGAAATAAACTCGAAAGACAAACATCTCATCAACCCATCTGTAAAAATGGTAGCTCCAGTGGTGGAAGAAGTAGTACTACTACAATTTAAAAATAAAAGTATGGACAGCAAATTATATGTAAAGTATAATTATAAATATATACATATATATACATACATATACATATACTGTACATACATATATATGTATATTATTATATCTATTAGAGGATTATTATCCCAGGTGCATTAATGTGTGAGCAGCATTTTTGTTGTAGTTTGTGATTTTAACTATTTCATTAAGTGTTGAGCTTTTTAATTTGCAAAAACCTCATTCTTATGAAGGCATTTCTATCTGTAATTGGATCCTAAAACCTTATTTTGCTATAAGAATATTTCAATCTGTTTTATCAACATGTTTAAAAATGTTCAAGAAAAGAGTGTGTGTATTGAAACAAGAGAGCATGAGGCCGATTGTTGCGCAGGGAGTTTTGAAAATGTTGATTTTTACTAAATGATTGAAACAAATTGATGTATATTGAAAACAGACTGAAATATTCCCACTACACTCAGCAGATGTGTTTCACTTTTTTTGAGACTCATTTCCACATTACTTGATAAAAGGGTGACATTTTGTCAATGGAAAATCTATTGTTTTACAAACGTGTAAGCAAAAATAATGAATAACTATTTATGTAAAAAGGATATATGTCCCTCTGAAAATGGAAATAATCGGAGTACAAATATCCAAAAGCTGTACTTTGTACTCTCCACCACTGGCAGCTACTCTTACTGCTGCAAATCAGAGAGTATACCTAAAAGAACACAGCAGACATGGTAGTAATGAATCAACACTCTTTGAAATAACAGAATGAAAGAAGGAAAATTATGTTCTAAATTAAGATGCCCATTTACAACAGCGACCTTGCCTCCTGCACACAGTTCTACTATTGTACTGTACTGTAATTTTTATTCTCCCTTTGTTTTAGCTTTTTTGAAGTTATATTTTATTTTAAATCATATCTAAAATTGTCTTTATATATTGCCTTGTTTTCTTTTAGAGTTGCAGCTAACGATTATTTTCATTGTAGATTAATCTGTCCATTATTTTCTTTAGGGCTGTCCCGAACACCATTTGTTGGGCTTTGAAGCTTCAGTGAGAAATATTTGAAGGAATTCGAAGCTTCACGGCGCAGCGCGGCGCGGCGGGCTGACATGTTCTTCTGTCTGTCTCCATCCCCCATGTTTCATCGCCCGGGACACTGCCGCACTACTGTACGTGTTACTTGTAACATACTTCTCTATTAATCGATCAGTTGTTTAATTAGTTGTTTGGTCTATAAAATGTCAGAAAATGGTGAAAAATGTTGATCAGTGTTTCTCGAAGCCCAAGATGACATCATCAAATGTCTTGTTTTGTCCACAACTCAAATATATTCAGTTTACTGTCATAGAGGAGTAAAGAAACCAGAAAATATTCACATTTAAGAAGCTGCAATCAGAGAATTTTGACTTTTTTCTTAAAAAATTACTCTGAAAATAGTTGCCGATTAATTTAGTAGTTGACAACTAATCGAGTAATCATTGCAGCTTTATTTTCTTGTTTGAATGCTTTTCATGTTTTATGTAAAGCATTTTTAATTGTACCATAGTCCTACTGAAATGGTGGTAGTCAAAATGTACTTTTTTTCAAACATTTTAGAGAGCAAACAATTAATCAATAAAAAAGATAAATCTGTTTTGGAAACAGTTAGTTGCAGCCTCAGTCTTTCCTATTTGCAGGTGCTCACTATGGCTGTGTATTGGCAAGAATCTGTCGATACGATACGTATCAAGGTACAGGGGTTACAATTCAATATACTGCGATATATTGCGATACTGTAAGCAAAGCATATCCAGCCTTGCGATTTTTAAAATGTAATTTTAGGAAAACTGTCATATTATAAAGAACACCTCATAAAATCTGAGTAAAAAAAGTTTACTTTTTTTATGCAATCAGAACAGTTGAATCTGCATTTGCATTGATCACACTCCCTGTAACATCCAACATCATAACATGTAAAGTATTCATTAAAAATCAATAATGTTTTTGAGAATCGGTACAGTATCACAAAACATAATATTGCGATATACAATATTTTCTTACACCCCTAGTGCTCACCCAAACCATGTACACTAAGCTCAATTTTTTCCTGTGTATTTCAGCTCATCATGCAAGTCTCCTTGACTAAAAAACAACGCTAAATAGTGGGAATTAAAAAAAAAAATGTTCATCTTCAGTCTGACATGTCGGCCAATTCTTCTTTAGTCCTTACGTCACTGAACAGACAGTGTTTACTGCTACACTGTTAAAATCTGAACATATCTGATTCAATTTCCTTGTGAGTGTTTGACAGAACCAGACACGTTTTCAAGCTCTACACAACCTTTATCTGGCTTTTGTAAAGACAAAACATGGAGTAAATGCAGCCGACATGTAGCTGAAATGCAGCTGTGGGATGAGAGTTGTCATCAAAACCACCCAGGCTACATGAGGTATTACACGTCGTCTATGAACTACATATATTCTCGTTTAGTTGGTGCAAACAACAAACTGCGTGCAGGAGAATTTCCACATGTTTTATCTTATTTCTCTAGACTCAAATATGCATTATCATCTGGGTGGGAAAACGTTTTTTTTGTCTCTAAAATATGATCTTGGCACAAACATTCACCGAACATTGAAGTTAAAAAAGTAAGTCAGCTGTTACATAAATCCCATCTCCAGAAGACATATCTCTGGAGATGTCCGAAAAGACTTTGGGAATGCCTGAGGTGACTTTGATTGGAATTACCACGTGTGTGTTGTTTGTATATTTCTAGAGGTAATAAAAGAGCTTTTGAGAGCACCTCAAAGTCGATGCAATTACTTGAAACATACATTTTTCCAGTTTCTCAAAAACACATCACTGTTTTATTCAACTCAAACTGCCTGTAAATGATGTTTGCATTAAAAGGGTAGTTTTGGAGTGAGGTTGTATGAGGTACTTATCCATAGTCAGTGTATTACCTACAGTAGATGACGGTCGGCACACCCCCAGTTTGAAGAAACAGCCAGGAGTTACCGCACTGGAGCAAAGCAATGTACAGCTGTGGACGGGGGCAGCAGCAAAACTTATTTTAGACACCTAAAGGAATCAATCAGTACTAGGGATGTTAATAATTAACCGTTAACCGACATTACGCATTTTAACCAATTAACGCTATCGGTTAAAAGAAATATTGAGCGGCTCAGAGGAGCAGCTCGTCACTTTAAGGACAAAAGCTAGTCCACCTTAAGAGGCGGAGCCAGAGTTGCAGGATACAGAAAGTTGGCTCCGGTCTCTCGAGCTCGCTTGAGTGGAGCGGAAATGTTGCGGCATTTATTCACCGACAAACTGTACACACTCTGCTACACCTACATTCACAGCTGTAACGCCACCAACAACCCTACACTCACCACTGCCAGACACACACGGTCTGTCGGACACTCGTTAAAGTTACGCTGCGCTGACAGACTGTATGTGTGTGTGGCGGCGGCTGCGAGCAAGAAGCCACCGGCAAGGCTAGAGCTGCTAACGTAGCACAAATACAAACAATGTTTGTCAGATCATCCCTAATCAATGTCAAAATACGAAGGGGTACTGAAGTCATTAACTATGCTCTCTTCAAAGCCACCAGACTGCTTTGACAAAAAAGATCATTTTACCTCACAGAACACAAGAGTTGCTGGTCTACCGCTGCCTCGATAGGTTGGTTGTGTTATTATGTGACTCTGGTGTTTTAAAGGGTTAGTTTGGATTCACCAAAGTCGAGGGCTGTCCCGAATACCATATTTTGGGCTTCGAAGCTTCGGTGAGACATGTTCTTCTACGTGTCTCCATCTCCCGTTTCAGTGCCTGGGACAGTGCTGCTGCCGCACCACTGTGAACACACACACCTCTAACAGCGATATCCGTCTGACAATAACTAATAACAATTAATGTTGAATATGAATACTGTTGAGGGATTATTCCTTATTTCATGGGCTATTTTGGGATTTATACTTATATAAAAAAAAACGAATACTGATTTGGAGGTCAATTACTATGGCACCAGTCAAAGCTTTGAAGCTTCTAAGCATTCGGGTCAGCCCTACCAAAGTCACACAATAACAAACAACTTCACCATTCAAGGCAGCGGTAGACCAGCAACTCCTGTGTTCTGTGAGGTAAAATTATTGTTTTTGTCTAAGGTGTCTGGTGGCTTTGAAGAGGGCATAGATAGCGGCTTCAGTTCCCCGTCAGAAAGGGCTGTCTGACAGCATGGTAAAGCAGTGAAAATATTCTAAATATAGCGTACACTTAGACGGATATAGATTTTTTTAGATGTCTGAAATTTGTTTTGCTGCTGCCCCCGTCCACAGCAGTGCATTGCTTTGCTTCCGTGCTGGTACTCCTGTTTCTCCAAACTGGAGGCGTACCAACCATCATCCATAGTAGGAAATACACTGATTAAGAGACAAGGTAAAGACAGTGCTGAAGCTAAAGTGATGGCGTATGAAAAGAAAAGGGAGCATGGATGGATAAGAGATGGATGGATTGGTGTATTAAAATTGAATAAAAGTCTGTATACAATATAAAATCCGAACCAGTAATATGATCAGACCTCGCACCAGTATGACAGCTGAACACGTTATTCTCCAGCAAACTGAAACACCTCAAGTGACGACAGGTTACTGAAAGACGGACAAAATATAACTTTTTTTTTCCTTTTCCTGCATGCAACGACAGATCAAACACACTCACACCTTTCAAAATGAAATAAACTGGAATGGTTCAATTGATAAAACACCTATCTATGTAAAATATACAGTCACAGGGACGGGTCAGGAAATTGTCTCTACTGGCTGTGGCGGCTGGTGCTTTTAACGAAAAGAAAAAACACGTCGCAACAGTCTCAACCTGCGAGTAGAAGCAGCCAGTAGACGAGACAAACTGGAGTAGCCTGAGCCAGACTCAGCTGGCATCACTTTCCCGTTCAGTTTACAGTACAATCACTTTGTATAAAACCTCCTAGCCCCACATGTATTGGATATACAGAACAACTTGGGAAATTCTGACAAAAAGGAAAACAAATAAAGTAAACGAGCATATAAACAAACCCCTCAGATTTAGTGTTGTACGTTACAGCTTAGAGTATAAAAGCAACAGTGCTGCCTGTATGTGCAGTAGGCCTATACATTAACGTCCTCTCTCCTTTAAGTGTTTTTTCATTACATACCATTTTAAACATGGAATTCTACAGAAACCCATGGTGTAAAATCATAACTACCTGCAAAAGTGACAACCGATTGGCCATCAGTGAGAGGGTATGGAGTCAGATCAGTCTCAATATTGATGAATTCACAGAAGGATTCACAAATGCATTTTGTGATTTATATATAGATGACTCATCACAGTAATATTTTTCAAAACAAATTTGTTTTAACGGCACTAATTTCTTTAAAGCATCAATGGTGATTTTTAAGTTTCAGTTTTAAAGCTAGAGTGACGCTACTGGCAGCATATGAAACAAGAAAACTTAAGAATCCACTGGAACCAACCATGTCATACTGGCTTGTCGCGAAGGAGGCTAAATAACGCACAACACTTACACTAAATTTTGTCGAGGAAACACTGTCATGGCCATTTTCAAAGGGGTCCCTTGACCTCTGACCTCAAGATATGTGAATGAAAATGGGTTCTATGGGTACCCACGAGTCTCCTCTTTACAGACATGCCCACTTTATGATAATCACATGCAGTTTGGGGCAAGTCATAGTCAAGTCAGCACACTGACACACTGACAGCTGTTGTTGCCTGTTGGGCTGCAGTTTGCCATGTTATGATTTGAGCATATTTTTATGCTAAGTGCAGTACCTGTGAGGGTTTGTGGACAATATGTGTCATTGTTTTGTGTTGTTAATTGATTTCCAAAAATAAATATACACATAATCAGCTCCAGCCCCTCCGCGACCCCTAACGGGATAAGCGGTTGCAGATGATGGATGGATGGAATATATACATACATTTGCTTAAAGCGCGCATATTGGCCCACTCCCATGTTAATAAGATTATTGATTACTTGACAAATCTCCTTTTAAGGTACATTTTGAAGATACAAAATTATTAATTTGCAATTAATCGCGAATAACTATTTTAATCGATTGACAGCCCTAATATGTATTTATAGTATTTGCAATTTTCATCAAAAACATATTTGGATGTTGTTACATTTATATACAAACTGTTGAACCTGCCTTTACAAACTGCTTGTCATGTGTGAACTTCACTGCATTTGTGTGTCCCCTTGTGGTGACACGCTCATGTGATTGGCTGAAAAGGAGAGAGACATCTGATTGGCTACAGATAATTCCCTGTTGAAAAAAATCGGGATCGCGCAACGTCAGGGAAGTCTCAAAAAACCCACACACAAATGCAGTGAAGTTCACACAAGGAGTTTGTAAATGCAGTTTCAACAGATTATATATAAATGTAACAACATCCAAATATGTTTTTGATGAAAATTGCAAATACTTTTAAAAACATATACATTTGTGGATTTTTATTACCTTTATTTAAAACAAGAATTATTGCGTTTGCATCAGAAATATACCCGTGATCCTGATGTGGATTTTTTTTTTACATTTATATACAATAACTATTTTTGTGTACATTGAAAAATATTTTCGTGGAGAGTTATTTATATATAAATCACAAAATACATGTGTGAATCTTTCTGTGTGCATTCATTAATATTGAGATCTGACTCCATAAGGGGGAGACATAAAGTAATAAAGGAGGAAGAGAGGGTTAGGGAGAGATGTAGTGTACTTTGCTGTGTTTCATTTATAAGATACTAAATAAAACAATAAAATGCATCTTTTTAAAAACAACTTGGAAGTATTTGTAGTCGAGCGAGTTTTCCTCTCAGCTCGTTCTGTGTGTGTGCATGCCTGGAAGTGTCTGTACGTGTATGTACTCCTCAGTGTAATAATCAATTAGTGTCAGTGACGATCACAATAACCATGTGCTCCTCGTCCAGATTACCCACAGTCCTTTTGGCGGCCTGCAGGTATTGTTGTGAGAACACACCAGGAGGGAAGGCGTACAGCATCGCCCCAGGCCCCCCCTCTTTCGCGGTGGGCAGGCTCACGACTCCGGCTGCCTCCTTGTTCCGCAGGTAGGTCACCAGGTGGCGGAGCAGGCGAGCCTGCAGCCCCGGCTCGGGGGCGGGGGCCTGGCGGTCGATGGGGCCCTGTAGAGCCAACAGGATGGCAAACCCGTCAGGCCGCCCGAGTTTGACGCGGCGCGACACCTCGTCAAGTCGGGTCTGGTCCATGCGGAGCCTCTGGGCGATCTTAAGCTGGCTGGGCTGGTTCTGGCTCTGCAGCTTCAGGGTGTCCTTCATCACCGTGTTGAAGAATGCGGAGCCCCCCTCCAGCATGTACAGCTCCGTGGGGAAGCTGCTGTTCTTCAGAGCGAAGAAGCCGTGCCACGTTTTGGAGAGCGAGGCCTGGGCGAACTCTGACAACGTGCTGGGAGAGGAGGAGGTGTGGGTGTCTGTGTGGATCGCGGGAGAGACGGCGGCAATGACCTCGCTGTTTCGATGGTGATGATTGTTGAGGTGATCGCTGGACCTCTTGCTGTGGTGGCGGCCGGATGGTGGATCTTCGTCGTTGTTGTTGTTGGCAGAGTGTCGCCCCCCTCCATTCTCAGGGGTGTGGTCTCTCGGCTCTGTGGTGGAGTCGGGAGCTCGAACCCGCGCTCGGTCTGGGCTCGCATCCGGAGAGACAGCCACCCCTCCCTGACCTTGACCCTGACCCCGAACCCTCGACCTCCCCCTCTCCCTCTCCCTCTCCTTCTCCCTCTCTCTCTCCCTCTCCTCTGTCACCCTGTCAGTGGACGGACTCCTGCTCCTCCTCCTGTTCCTCCTCTCATCCCTCTCCTTCAGCCACCGCTCCCTGCTCCTGCTGCGGCTCCTCGCTCCTCTCCCGCTCCTCCCAAACGCCTCCACACCTCCCACTCTCCTCTCCAGGCTACGGGTGGGGCTGGTTGGGTAGTCTCTCTCCAGCAGGGCCCTGTCTCTCTCCCTCTGGGAGATGAGGCTGTGGGAGGGCGGCGACGAGCGGTCCCTGGCTCCCCTCAGCTCTCGCTCCAGGCTGCGATGGCGGCTGAAGGCCTCCCCGAGGAGCTCATAGTGGGAGGGGGCTGCGACAGGGGTCTGGTAAGCAGTGGGAAATGGCCGAGCGGGGCTCTCCTCAACTTTAGCAAAGTCCACCCTCAGACGCCGCTCGGGGCCACCTAAAGGGAACCCCCTCATCTGGGTGCAGGCAGCTTGGGAAGCGTCCAAACTTTCATACTGAATGTAAGCAAAACTATCTCCCTTAACGTAGTCGATATTCCTTATGCTTCCAAAGCGGTCGAACTCCCGAGCCAAGGCGGCGAGGGAGTTCCCGGGCCCAAGACCACCAACCCAGAGCCGTGTGGTGGGGTTCGCTTTCCCATAGCCAATCTTTATCGGATTGCCTCCCATGAGACGTCCCTGCATGGCCACCTTGGCTCGGTGGGCCATGTCCAGGTTCTGAAACTTCACAAAAGCATACGCCCCACCTTGTCCACGAGCCGGGCGTTTAATCACAACCTCCTCAATGATGCCATACTTGTCAAACCCCCTCCTCAGTTCTGCTTCTGTAACATTACCATCCAGATTGCCAATGAAAAGGTTGCTGGTCGCCCTCTGATCATCCTCAGGTTTTAAATCCTCCACCACTGGCATTGGTGTGAAGCCATAAGGGCGACCTCTCTCATCCAGCATGCCATAGTAATCCAGCAGCCTCTCCCTCTCTCTGCTGAGACCCAGGGTCTCCAGGGCGTAGTGTCTTGCTCTGATGTCTCTAATATTAGTCGCAGCTGGACCTGGAGGTGAAATAGACCTCTGTCTGTAAGGGTACGGTGCGTGCAGAGGTAAATACCCAGCATCCGGCGGCGTCACACTCCTCCTCCTCACGTACATGGGCTCAATCTTAAGCTGTCGGTCACCCAGCACCAACCTGGAGGATTTGGCGTGCCTGGCCTCTTTGGCGTCCTCAGGATGCCGGAAATTCACGTACGCGATCCTTCCCAGCTCCGGCGTGTGCGACAGCTTCACGCTGACGTCGCCGAACTTTTTGAACTCGTGAAACAGCGCGTCCTCCACGTCCTCGTCCGACACCTGCGAGCCCAGGTTGCTGATGAGCAGGGTTTTGTACTCCAGAGTGCCGGGCCTGGCTGTCGGGAGCTCCACCACAGCAGCAGCAGCAGCAGCAGCAGAGGAGGAGGAGGAGGAGGAGGAGGTGGTCCGGAGCGGAGGACGACCGAGGAGGCTGAGCTCGTGCCGGTGGTGGAGCTCCAAGGCGGCGGCCGCTCGCTCCTCTCTGAGCCGCGGCTTCTCGCGCTCTCTGCTGCGGCTCCGGCGGTGATATCCCCGGCTGCTCTCCGCCAGCAGCATAGCCAGAGGAGGTGGAGGAGGAGGTGGTGGTAGCTCCTCTCCTCTCCGGCTACTCTCTCGCTCCCTCTCCCGCATCCGTTTGGAGACGGCCCTGGACGGACTGCTATCTCTCCCGGCCTGCCTCTTCATCTTCTCCTCCAACAAGGGGATGATGATGGAGCTCAAACTTTTCGTCGCCTTTCAAACGGAGCTAATCCGGCTCTGGAGGCGAATTAAAGGGGTGTTAGCAGAACAACGTGGCAGACGACAGCTTCGGTGAAGAAACGCTACCACCCCCGCAAGCTGAATAGTTGCATATGTGTCGAAATAAAAGCATAAACTCGTTTAAAAACATGCCAGCCTCGGAGGGTCTGCAGCTACGCCGCCATCTTGGACAATAGGAATGTGCGCTTTCCTCTCAGGAGGGCGGAGACTGCGATGACGCGGCTACGGCGCAACGTCATGACGTAACACGCTTTATGTTTGGACACCAATCAGTTTAAGGACACAGAAACTATACATTTACACTATTTTATCACTTTATATATTCATTGTTTATATTTTTAAAAATGAAAAACAAATATGGACAGAAGCCATTTTTTTTTTTATTTCAAATCTACTTATTTTAAATGTTTTATAGCTATAAATGTAACACCTTGAAAAGCTATTTTTAGTTATAATATTCTTGCACTCCTTTTTTCTTGTTTATTGTCACACCGGTTATACAAGTACAATCGTGTGAAATACTTTTTGGTGGGAAGCTCCATTAAGAAAACAGTAAGTTAAGTAGCAAAAAATAACAGTAAAATAAAAATAATAGTGTATTTACAAATAATATACAGTATAATAATAAAGGAAGTTCTTGGTATATGGTAACTATAGAAGCAAATATATATATATATAAATAGCAATACTTTTTTTCTGAAAAAAGGAACAAATCAACTATAGTTTCAGTGCTCGAGACTAAGAGGTCGCTCCACCAATTGTACACTGGCCGTACAAAGATAAAGACTCGCAACAAAAGATGTATCTAACAAAATTTTGTTGGCTTTAATACATTAGATTGGACGCCATGAGATGCTGCTTGATATATATATATCAAGCAGCATCTCATGGCGTCCAATCTAATGTATTATCTAATGCATATATACGTATATATATGCAATCTAATGTGTATATATATATATATATATATATATATATATATGGGAGCAGTAGAGGTTGCATACTATAAAAATATTGCACAGGACACACATTTTAGAACACAAAAACTATAAATTTACACTATTTTATCACTTTATATATTGAATATTTATATTTTTAAAAATGAAAAAAAATATGGACAGAAGCCATGTTTGTATAAGTTTGTGGACCATTACACTATTATTTAATATAATAAATAACATTCAATTTCCTATTACACCGTCTTGTGGCAAATGTTGCTCTTCAAACGAACATCTCATGAGGCTGTTTAAAAAAAAAAAAATGTTCTTTTTTTTAGTACATCAGGACCTTTGGGGCCTTAAAGCTGCAGTCGGTAAATTTGAGCAAATATGATAAGTTATTTTTATAAAACGATGACTATATCCTCATCCTGACAGTATAAGACAGATAATCTGTGAAAAAAACATGCTCCTCTGCCTCCTCCCGGTGCTCCTAATGGCATTTGCACATTTTCAACTTGCCCGAAGGAAAACAACCAATCAGAGCGGAGCAGTTCCCACAGCAGCTGTCAATCACTGCTTGTGAAACTGCTTTATGAAGGTCTAAGTTTAAAGAAAATATATAAAAAAAAATATTTTGATACAGAAAATGATTGCACAATTTAAATATCTGAATTTCCTTTCATGTATATAATTCGAAGCTATATGGAATCAGTATTTAGACTGTAAAGAGTACACACATTTAATTTCAACTTGTCACTTAACTGAAATGTTAAAGGAAATCATAGCATCCTCTACTCCACACGGGCTTTTTTCATATTTTAATGAAAAAGTAGAATAGTACAGTTGTAACAAATGACTGGGCCTTACATGAAAAGGTCGATGTGAAACAGCGGCATATTTTAAGTTTTCATTTCCCATATCAAGTCAAGACAAACCTTTTATCATGTTTCTTTTTTTGAGTACACACCATTTGCTTACATCAAACAATAAAATACCTTTCCCTTCTGAAAGACACAACAGTCCTGGGGCGTGGGGTGGAATGGGGGGGCGTTATAAGACCCAGTGTTGGAGGCCAGTTCAGTTCCACCTGCCGCCAGGTGAAAACTATATATATTTCCCTCCATGTATATGAACCGTATATATCCTTGCACAGCTGAATTTGAGGTTTGGGTGAGTGGGGTCAAACATTTTAAATATTAGTTCACCCCCCAGTCATTTTTTTATTCTAAATTTCAACAATCCTATTATCCAATTCCTGATTGGATTACACTGCAAGTGATCCCAGCGCTGCTTAGAAGAGGAAGGTGGAGGAGCTGGAGCACATTTCATGAGTTACAACATTCACAACACTTACACCAGCACTACATGGCATGTAACCAGTCGGATCAAGACCCAAAACAAAGCCGGGAAACAAGATTCACTTTTTAGAAACGAGAGAAGAGAAATCTTTAAAAAATAGAATCCTCAATAAATATCTTTTCTAAATATGTCTTACTTTGCTGACAGAAGGGCTGGTGCACCTTCCTGTGACAAAGACTAGTTAAATGTGCTTTAACATAAGTCACCCATACTCAATGGCCTTTGCGAGGATATTTTTTTGTGCATACCTTTGTCTCGGGAAAGAAGTCTGAAAATAATTAGAAAATGTTGACTGGTACAAAAGTTCACGTAGCTTGGTTTAAAATCACTCACACTCACACAAGCACTTGTGAGGTGGCACCTGCATTTTTCTAGGAGAAGAAGCCAATTGTTTGCTGCTTCTTGTAAAAATAGCAATGCTGAGTATTCAGGGCCATTTCCATAACAACGGAGTTTAACTCCTTGTGGATTACTGGCCAGGCCACATGGTGCTGTTGTCCTGCAAAAATTCTCACGATTGAGATAAAAGAAATAAGGTAAGATAAAGAAAACAAGTATAGTTAAGTTCAGTTTTTTTTTAATAATGGCACTTGACTATGACTCTGGGTTGGAATATGGGTGACTTTGTTAACTGTAAATCAAAAACAAAAAGACTGAAATGGAGGTTAAAAGCGGAGAGTGTTGGAGATCTGAATGTCTCTACAGTAGAGTGGTCACGGGTTCACTTTTTCTCCCCCAAGTCTATCTTAATACAACACGTACATGTACATCGAAACCGTTTCTGGTTGCCGTCATTCCTCCTGTTCAAAACATTACCATGAAAGTGTTTGGGGACAAAATACACAGTCCCCCATCCTCTGTCAAAATGTGCTTCATTGTTCAGCTGAGGCTTCATATTAAGTTCAGATGGACTTTAAAATGCAGTTTTTGCACAGAGCAGGATTGTGGATTGTGTCCTCAATCTCTCACATTGGGATCAAATTAGAAAGGGAACTCTCCGGGGCCTGTGTGGACAGACAGGAGGAAATGCAGCGACTGATTTTGATGTACATGTATGACACATGTTAATGCCAGGTCTGAACAGGGCCTATATCAGTATTGTTTTAAGACGGACTTGAAAAAAATCTGAGCCTTTCCTTAAAGTGTCTGTTGATCAACATCCATGTTCACTCATCAGGGAAAAAGTTGGGAGGAAACGAAACACAATTCTTCAAAAACTTTCCAAGAAGTGTCTCGGCGTTAAGATCTTGACGGGTGGCGTCGGCAGAGGCTGGTGAAGTGGTGCTCACTGCTTGATTCCATTAAGATTTATCAGTGGACTATTGTGTATACGGATGTCGTTGTCAGCCAACGTACTGTGTACTGTATTGACTACATCAGTAGAAAGCCTGCTCCCAATGCTCGCATTTCCCCTTTAATCAGAGCTATGAATTCCAAACACTGTCTTACACTTGATTTAAAAGTATAGTACGTGACATCAGCCTCACATGTATAAACCAGTATCTATACTTCTGAATCAGTGTAGGACTACCAGATGGGTGTACACCTCCAAAAGCCTAAAAGACTGAGTAAAACATGTCAGACAAAAACTCCCCTCCTCTTCCTCTTCTCCTGGTCCTCCTCCTCCTCCTCCACCTTCTCACTGGATAGCAGTCCGGTCCAAGTCAAGTCCAAAGCTGCGTGGTTGTGTTTTTGGACCTCATTACAGATCTGTCCGTGCTTGGGCAGCTGCAGGAGCGTACTTGGGCATGAGCTCTGTGATTTTGCGGATGAAGTCGGACTTTTCGGCGCAGCCTTTGCAGGACTCGCCCCACTCTTCCAGAATCTTCTTCAGGTCCTTCACTTTAAGCTTTTTCAGGTCCACCGTGCTCAGGTCCAGCAGTTTGTCTACAAGGGACACACAAGACACAAAATTATGACTTGGCTGTTATAATCCGTAAAAAGGCACCCTGTGGAGTTTTTAACCTCTAGGAGCATTTTGTTTGTCTCCAGCTGCACATTTTTTTATGAGGAAGGAAATACATTCAACACATTTGTTACACCTCAAGGTATCCCACAATGCATTTTGGTAAGCAACACCAAATGTAAACTTAACTTTGTTTGTTTACAAGAACACTCCACAGGGCACCTTTAACGCATTTGTTCATATTTGTCATCTTCTATTAATCCTATGGCACAGCAAGCATCTACACTCAAAAAGAAGTCTCAAGATATGAGGATGAAAGACAGCGAGAGGTAATATTTTCTACACATAACAAGTAGAAATATAGCTTTTGTCCTCCTTACCGTATTTCAGTTCACAGATCTGACCGTCCTTCTTCTTGAGTTTCTCACAGATCTTCTCCACTGGGACGTGGTAGCTGAGCGGCTTGGACACCTCGTTGACTATCTTGGTGGCTGCGTCACTTGTTGCCCCGATGTAGTAACACTTGACATGTGAAATGGGGAGAAAAAAGGTTTTCATAAGGTTAACCACAAATAAAGGGTCTCCAGTGGTTTTCAGTTTCCCTCCATTTCAATGGCTCACTAACTCACTCACTCACTCACACTCCATATACCATAAGCAAAGAATATGGTTTCTTCATCTGTTTCTGTTCCTGGTCATGTTCACACTGACTTTTTACAAACAAACCAAAAGAAGTAAAAGCAACAATAAACTCACTGATTGGACAGTTTTGGTGATGTCATTATGCATTATCAGCGCCACTTACGCTAATTAATTGTTGCAGCTAGGGCTGTGCAAAATGTCATTTTTTAACATTTGAAGCTTCCATTGAGTTTTTTGAATGAAGCTTTGAATGTCAGTTGTCATATTTTATGACGTCATCGCCCTAAAAAAAAAAATTTAAATCTACTTTTTTTAATGGATATAACTCGTCTGTGCGTGCGGCAAGCGGGAGAGCAAACAGTTTTTTGACCGCAGTGAAAATCAGCTAAACACCAACAAATATGGATTGAAGCAGACTATTCTGTTTGATAAAAACATGTGAGTTTTGGAAATGATTTCATCTATCTTTTTTCAATAAAAATGCTGACTTTTGGACTAACAACACTCTGGAGTTATTGGAAATGTTTGGATCACACGAGTCGGCAACAATCCTACGCAGCCACCACTGGAATCTAATTCTACATACAGTATAGTATAATACTAATAGTATTAGTGTAGCCTAATCTTTATCTACAACTATGCAGAAATATTAAATTCAATTCTATGTGTATATACTATATACATTATGTACTGGAATTTAATTCACGTTAGTTACCTGTAAGTTTTGACCAATTTGTTGCTGCCACCTGAATTGTAATTCCTGTTAATTTTGAAGATTTTTTTGCAGTTGTTGTGGTGTACGATATATTATTTTAATGATAAATATCAATTCAATAAATTTATATCCATGTATTCATTTGTTATATTTTGTTTTACAAAGTTAGGAAAACAATGTTTAAGTCAAGCCTCATGTTGCCTTACACATAAAAGAATGATCCCAGTCACTTCCACACAGTAAGGCACACAGCTTATTAATCAAACACTATTAAACAAGCCCAGGTATCGCTATTGGTATCGGGACTGAAAAAGTTGGATCTGTGCATCCCTAACTACTACCTAAAAATCTCAAGTTGCGTTATTGCGTTAAATAAATTAGTGGCGTTAAAACAAATTTGCGTTAAGGCGTTACTATTGCGTTAACTTTGACAGCCCTATTAAATATATAACAAATAGATCAGTTTAAACATGGAGGGGACTACTAAAGTCACTCTCTACACATCCACAAGTCCAAAAACCCATGACCAAAGGACTTGTTTTAACTGTTTGTAGTAGTGTAATCTGTAGTTTACTTACAAAGCGGTTTTCTTTGCCTCTAGCATCTTTACAGGTCTTCATAAGGGCCTTCTCGATGTCTCCGCTCTTGAAGTTTACATTGTTGTCCTCTAGCGACTGGTAAAACTTCCCGAGGAAGGTCAAACACACTGAAACAAAGAAGAAAATATGAGTTAAACATCTTCCCATAGGCAGCTACAGCAGGGTTTTTAACATGGTGGCAGATAAACACAAGCCATAAGTCAAATATTGTGTGAATTTTTTGCTGTGACTGGTGGTTTATTAGTCTTCCTAAAGCTAGTTATCCACTTCAGACACTAATAACAAAGACATCCACCTGAAGCCAACTAAGTACAAATACTTGGATAGGTTATGGTTTTCATTTCCTGTCCTGAATACATAATCTAAACTCTAACCTACCATTAGTCTGTTCTTAATGTTGATGTCATGCTCTGCTTTTTACAGCCAATATAAACCCTTAAAAGTGAAAGTAGTTATTAATCATTTAACAAAGTATTATAATCATCAGTTGCAACTTTATAATAGCCATCCAAATAATGTTTATAGACTGTTTACAAACCATTATTAACCATTCACAAAGTTTTACAAATATCTGAATCCATTTAAATTGTATTTCCACTTTATGTATCTGACCTATTTAACCAATGTTGAGACTGATGGAATATATGTTTTGGGACCCTTTAGTAGTTAGTTAAAGTATAAAACATGCACTTTTTTTTTCAAATCTAGACAACATATTAGTACACATATATTTTAAATAACATCTGCTTGTTGCTAAGTGTCTGGGCCTCTGTTCTCAAGCTACAGATAGCTTATGTGGGTGTCTCATTTCACATATCTCCATTATGACTCATGATTAAACTTTTTTTTGTTTTGTGAATAATCTGAACTGAACTCAGGGGAAATTATAATCTAGCCTTTTAATTTCTGTCTGCCATTATACATAGACAATGACTCAAGGAGATAATCAGCAGATTAATCAATAACGGAAAATAATACTTAGTTGCAGCTTTAATATCAGTATAATTATCATTATATAACACCGTACAAGAGTTTCTATATGATCATGGTTCAATTTCAGAAATAAAATCTCCATTTCCTACTTGATTTAAGGGTGACGTGGATAGATAGTCATTGGATAGATAGTCATTGATCCCGAGGGACATTTATAAGAGACATTGTTGTTGTTGTTTAACTTTGATTGTATTTTTAAAATTATGTTAGTTTAGATCTTTCTTCCTTTTTTGGTATTGTTTTTTTTTCTCCTGGGGTTGGGTGGAGGTCCTTTGTTTAAGCCTGTGGCTGCTTGACCTATCCTGACAAATTTCTTGTTTTTTTTTTCATTGACTGGATTTTGTGCAGTTTTATATATGTGCAAATAAATAAATAAAAATAAATTAATTAATTAATTAATAAAAAAAAATACTACAAAGAGCTGTCACTTTAATAGAGTATAGTATAGTAGAGAGTAAAATTTTCTGAGTAAAATGTAAAAAACAAATAGAAGACATTGGCTGTACAGGTGGTGCTTCTCCTGATCTGGTCTCAGGGTTTTAACGTCATAGCAACCCTCTTTTTAAAAGATTAACTGGTAGCTTTGTTGGTCCTTACCGCAAAAGTTCCTTCTAACAAATCAGGTAAAAGAGGTGTCATTTAAGTTGATCCACAGATTCTATCCAGTGAAACATTTCTTACAAAAGTTAAAGAGTGACATATAGATGTAAATTGTTCCTTCTGCGAATCACATCCTGGAACTTGCTCTCATTTATTCTGGTCCTGTAAATTTACATGTGAATTGTGGAAAGATGTCAATCATTTTATACTTGTTAACATTTTCTCAGATTTTGCACTGTACTATAGAAATATTATATTTGGCTGCTATGATTACAGTGACAAACACAGTAATACATTTTTTCTTATTAATTTAATTTTAATTCTCGCAAAGATCCACATTCACGAGTGTAAATTTACCCCCAAAAAAGCCAAATTTCTTTGTATTTATGAAAGAAATGGAATTATATCTGTCAACAATTTCTTCCTCACATAACAAAAACGCAATGAAAACATGAATGTATGCAATATCTTTAATGTTTTAAGTGAAATTATTGTCATACTCTGGCGTGGTCTTTTTTTATTATCATCTACTTATTTATTTATTTTTATTGTGTGTTTTTTTTATTTTATGTTTGTTTTGTTTCATTTCTGTTGTCCTTTTACGTTTGTCACAGCTCTTTGTTTATGTTTTTGCTATGCTTCTTTTGTATGTAAATGTTTTTTAATGTTTTCTGCTGTTACCATGTATACTGTCATTTTGAAATAAAATAAATAAATAACTGGTAGCTTTGTGAGCATGTTTTCCCCTAAAAAAAATACCTTACACCACCGTTTAAAACCACCCCCCATCATTTTTTATTTATTTATATGTGCAAATAAATAAAATAAATAAAAAAATAAAAAAATAAAAAAATAAAAAAATACTACAAAGAGCTGTACTTTAATAGAGTATAGTATAGTAGAGAGTAAAATTACTGAGGAAAATGTAAAAAACAAAACAAATAGAAGACATTGGCTGCACAGGTGGTGCTTCTCCTGATCTGGTCTCAGGGTTTTAACATCATAAGGCTCTTTTTAAATGGTTAACTGGTAGCTTTGTGAGCATGTTTTCCCCTAAAAAACACCTTACACCACCGTTTAAAACCACCCTCCATCATTACCAGCTATTTCTACACTTACACAGAGAGCTCTCCCCTCTGTAAAGGAGGTCTCTGCTGCCTGTGATGTGTTTAAAAGTTATCTGAAGAGCCAGGCAGCAGCTGATGCTAACAGAAGCTAGGTATCTAGGTAACCAACCTACCTTCACAATCTCCTTCCTTCAGGGCTTCAGAGGGACCGGGCACCAGAGAGAGCGCAAGAGCCACCGACAACCCGCTTAAACACAACATCTTCGGCACGAATTTAATATCTTTGTTGGAAGAAAATCACACAGTCTCTGTCTGAACGGATGCTCATGCGTCTGGTCGCTGAAGCCTCAATACAAGACGCCGGTAAACTGATTGTACGGGTTTTCCGGTGCACGTCACACTAATGTCGGCTTCTGATTGGTCAAGAGGTCCGAGGTTTTGTGAGGTCGTCCACGCACTCTCCTCTGATTGGTCGAGGAGAGAACATTCCGGGAACAACGTCCAGTTGGCGCCGTCTGATTGGTCCACAGCTGCACAGATGCTCTCATAAAGTAAAGTGCTACATACTAGATTTGATTACTATGAAATATGAACTTCTTTCATTCATCTTTTTAGTGAAGGAAACAAAAAAGCAGAGAAAGAGGACACATAAGAAACAACTAATAATTGCAGAAAATAAGGAAATAAATAAATACATTATTGATAATAAAAATAATAATCATAATACATTTTTTATTTATTTGTATAGTACAAAATGGAGCACAAAGGGATTTACAATGAAGGAAAATAGACATAAAATTAACATAAAACAGGGACAATAGGATGGAAAATAAAACTTGATAAAATGATATAAAAATAAGATGAAATAGAATATATAAAATTAATAACATAAGATGGATATTAATCATATAAATAATAATCATAATACATTTTTTATTTATTTGTATAGCACAAAATGGAGCACACAAGGATTTACAATAAAGGAAAATAGACATAGAGTGAACATAAAACAGGGACAAGAAGATGGAAAATAAAACACACTTGAATATAACTATAAAAAAAGAACTTCTTTCATTCATCTTTTTATTGAAAGGAAACAAAAAGCAGAGAAAGAAGACACATAAGAAATAACTAATAATTGCAGAAAATAAGGAAATAAATAAATAGATTATTAATAATAAAAAATAATAATCATAATACATTTTTGTATTTATTTGTATAGCACAAAATTGAGCACAAAGGAATTTAGAATAAAGGAAAATAGACATAGAATGAACATAAAACAGGGACAATAAGATGTAAAATAAAACACACATGATAAAATAATATAAAAATAAGATGAAATAGAATATATAAAATGAACGACATAAGATGGAAAATAAAACCCACTGAATAATAATATTAAAATCAGCATTTCAAATAACATTATCTTATAAAATGTATCACTCATACACCCAGATATTACCGTTCGCTATCTCGCCATTTTCATTTGTTGTTGTTTACGCTGACGCATACGTACGTCTAGAGCTGCAGTTGAAGTCGCGCATGCGTACGTCTACAACTGTGGCTCTGCGACTCTGCGGCTCTGCAGGGGGATGATATTGGGAAAATAGGGAGGGTTGGCAAGTATGATTAACATACACTAAAAACACGCCCGGCTATGTCAACAAAGCACGGGGAAGCTCGAATTACAACACACACAGAGGGAGAGTGACTTAATTCTCTGCTCAGGTAGACATTACTCTTCTATATATTTACTTAGTACATAGTTGTTTGCTGCTAAATGAATCCTCTGAATACCGTATAGATCACCTTTAAAGAAAAAGATAACATTTGTGGAACCCAATTTTTTTGTGGCTGCGTCCATTTTACTATAAAGTGTGATATTTTCAAAGTAATCTAAAAGTATTGAGATTAGATTACATTTTTTTTGTAATCCAGTGGATTATGTTACTAATTATAAAAATTACCATGTAATATGTATTCAGTTACTGACTACATGTCAAAGTAATTTGACCCAACCCTGTACATGGGTAAATGTTATACCAGCACAAGGCTGTCTGGGTGTCTGTTATATAACAGTGAGTGACATAATAAATACTGTGTTCAAGTCACCGAGTCAGTTTTAAGAAAAGAAAAAAGGTAGAAAAGGCACAAGGTAATTACAGTACAAAGTAAGTAGCACATTCAACTCAACACAATAAATAAATAAATTATTAAAATATAAAAACACCCTCAGTGTAGTCAATAAATAAACCAAACTACCATCTGCATAGGAACAATACCCCCAGAATACAAATATACAGTATATATGCTCCATGACCATGTTAAAAGAACTTGTAGCTCTCATAAAAATATATATAAAAAAAAATAATAATATATTTCAGACAATTACACAGTGGAAGGCAGCATATTGCACAGCATTTCAGTCCATTCAGTTCAGGTGTACTGTGTGTCAATAATAGTATGGAGGTGAGGTGTGGGGTATTTGTGTCCCTCTTTAAAAGGACCCATATTATAAAAAAGTGAGATTTTCAAGTTTTTTTTATTATAAAGCATATATATAAATACTGTGAACGTATCGGAACACTCAATCCACGGGGAAATACACACAGCCCATATTCAGAAACTCTGCATTTGAAACAAGCTGTCAGGATTTCTGCCCATTCGTGATGTCACGAATATACAATATTTAGACTCTTTGCATAAGTTTAAACTTAAACATTCTAAATGTGTCCCAGTTTATTCCTGGTTGCGGTGTATGTGAATGTCATCAGCTGACAGGAAGTACACATGGACCCAAGCTTTTGCCTAGCGACGCAATTCTGTTGCAATTCCGTTAAAATGCAGCTAAAATGGAGCGTTTCAGACAGAGGATAAATACAAGCATATTTAGGCTGACAATATGAGGAAAATAAAGTTTTTTTTGAACATTACAGCATGTAAACATGTTCTAGTAGAAACACAAAATACAAGTATGAACCTGGAAATGAGCACGATATGGGACCTTTAATGTCCTTTGTCACCAGTCTTATTGTAGCTGGGAATAAGCTGTTCCCCATTCAGATAGTGTATGTCCTACAAACTGTGTCATTAATATGAAAAACACATCATGCTGTTAGTGTGAAAAACACAAGTGTGTATTTTCGAAATTCGCATTGAACACAAACAGCAGAGAGTGACGTCAGGGCGACGTGGTGACGTCACCAGCGCTGCGCGTTGTTGCAGAGTCACTGCGACTGAGTGACTGTAAACAAGCTGAGAGAAAGAACAGTCGCCATTTAAGCTAGGCCCTTAATGCTGTTGCTCTATCTCTGCTCTTACTCCTCATTTACACTCATCCGTGAATAACTCCACGATACGAAGTGTAACCATCCACGAGCAGTGTTTTTAATCGAGTCACAGTTCGTGTTTTCAAGTCGCACAGAGCTAACTAGCCTCTTCTAGCCTTTAGCTTGCGTTAGCTTAGCCGTTAGCTTAGCCTCGCTGGCTAGTCAACATCCTAAAGGGCCCTGTTGCGAGGCAAACACCCTGCATGCCCTGGGGTTATATCTCTCTCTTTACTGCGACCAGGATCTCCTGAACCGTGAGTATCACCTCCTCTCCTGTCTCTGAAAGGTTTCTAAACTGTTTACCTCCTGTGGCACAGCTAGCCAGTTAGCTCAGCAGCCAGAGTAACCTGCTAGCATTAACCAATAAGGGTGTGCTCATGAAATCCTCTGTTTACAAGCAGTGCCAGTGGTTTTGTTGTGGAGTATAACTCTCAATCATTCATTGCAGACAAATGCATGATAAACTCTCATAACTGTTCAGCTACACTTTATCCCACAGATTGTGTTTTTATGTTTGTGGCACCATCAGCTTGTCAATCACGTGATGTGTGATCAACAGACTTGGCTATCCAGAACAATGATATATGAGAAAGCTATTAATAAGCCTGACTGCATCTCTATTTTAATGTTCTTGTTTATTATAATATATAACATCATTATTATTGTCCTTTATTTAACCAGGTTAGTCCCATTGAGATCAGAGATCTCTTTTTACAAGGGAGACCTGGCCAAGATAGCAGCAAGACAGTTATAGTGAAAGTAACAGACAACACATAAATTAACAACATTATAAAACTCATACAAAACACTTGCACACAGACAACAGATAATAATGCATATAGTGCACTTTAGACTAAGTTACTGGAGTTACCCTGAACTATACTCATTTTTAACAGTTTTCTTCATCTCCTTGTATTTTTACATCTGGTATATTTTTTTGTACTTTGTACTTTGCACTACTAACTCTTTTACTGCCTTTTACTACCATGTTTTGCACTATGGAACTGTGATGCTGGAAACTTGAATTTCCCTCAGGATCAATGAAGTTACAATCTATCTATCTATCTTTCTATCTATCTATTTCATCAGAGCTTTAAACTCATTGAAGGTATAACTAAGTTTTGAAGTTGAAGATCAGATTGTACATTATTCCAAGCAGTAAATCCCGAAAACCTAAAAGCTTTCTTTCCCAATTCAGTCCGTACTTTGGGAACAACAATCATAAGCTACAATTTATCCCACAGATTGTGTTTTTATGTTTGTGGCTCCATCAGCTTGTCAATCACGTGATGTGTGCTCAACATAATTGACTATACAGAACAATGATATATGAGCAAACTATTAATATGCCTGACATGCATCTCTATTTGAATGTTCTTGTTTATTATAAATAACAGTTATTAGTCCATCTATTAAGACTTCCTAGCAGGAGCTAAGGCTTGATTATCTGTAACTGCTGCCTTAATGTTTTGGCCATGTGTTGTGGAAACATGTCAATTTGGAAAACATTAGGTTCCAACTCAGATGCCAGTCATTTAACCAGTTAGCAAATCATTTAAAACATCTCGTAGCCCACAACTGCATGATAATCCACATTTTAGTGATGAAGTAGGTGTTGTGTGTTTGTGTGTGTTCCAGCTGGGTGGCTGGTCAGAGCGGCCTCCTCCCACCATGGAGGCAGGAGGGAAGGACTGTGAAGAGGAAACACTGCAGACGGCGTTTAAGAAGCTGAGGGTTGATGCTGGGAGGTAAATAACAGCAACCTACACTGACTGAACCACTGGCTTATTGACTCTTGTTTTTCTGTTGCTGTCAGGATATGAGCTAGTTTGTTGTTAACACAAACTACAAGTTGGCCAGTGCCATTACTCCCCCACTTAATTCATGAACCCATGTTTGGAAGTGTTTTAATTCTCCTTTGTAAAAGTCGAGATTAAATAAGTGACCTGCTCTTCATTGTGCTAGGTTGTAGGTTGTTGCAGTTTATTTTATTGCAATCTATTTTAATGTGTAAAATTTAGACTAATCTGGGTTGTAGGTGGAAGTAGCCAAGCTGCAAGCACTGCAATGGCACCTTGCTTGCGCACCTGCATATAACACAGTACTACTGTATGTGACAGATTATGCTTTTTTAAGCGCTTTTGACAAGAAATCTGTCCATGTAGAACTGGTTATATGCTGCAAATAGAGTCATCCAATTCCATTACAATAAATATTATAATATGATCTATAAAACTTCAACTTTTAAACAACATTTCGTTCAGTTTTAACAGACATGAGATGTCTTTTCTGTTCTGTGCTGTTATCAGCTGCTCCAACAGTGACCTTCAGCTTTGGAAGGTCCGACCAGGCACCGCTTCATACCCACCAATCTGTTTACATGGGGCCAATCTTCAGCCACCGCCCTGCATATCTCTTGCTAGCTTGGTATTCTTTTATGTTTATGTTAAGAAATCATGGAGTTTGATGATTTGAATATTAAGGCTACATCCACACTAATATGTTTTCGTTTTAAAACGAAAACGATCTCCGTCTAGACGAGCGTTTTAGGGCCATTTCAGAATTAATCTCCGTCCATGCTACCACGCCTGAAAACGCATATCACCTGACCATTCAGGTACACTGGGCATGCGCGTGCCGGTTAGGGATGTGACAGTGAGGACATTTTTCTACCGGTTAATAAACTCGTCACAACACCGGTGTTATCGATTACACCGGACATTTTACAAGAAAAGATGACGATGATGTTGGGCGCTTACTTTGGTCTTCAACGTCAGGTAGCTGTGTGTCTGGCCTCTTTGTTTAAGCTTTCGCTGCGAGGCTGCAGGTTTCCACCCTGTGCTGCTCTGCAGCGCACACCAACTGTGACCGCTCCGTCCTCCTCACGCCGATTATCTCATCAATCATGGTTCCCTTATAGCATTGGGTTTAAATCTGAAACAGTGCCAAATAGGCGCTTTTGCTTATCGCTTCGCATTGTCTTGCCTGTCAACTCTCTCTCGTCCCGTGTGTGTGAAATATGACATCTGCTTTTCTGAGCTGAGACTCCGTATGGAGCAGACACATTCACTGTCGGTTTGTAGTGTCCGTCGTCCGACTTTGTATTAATAACACGGCGCTGATATGCCAAAATGAACTAAATAGGTTTTATTTCTGTAAAAAAAGCAAAACTCTAATGCCGGTGTAAACAAGAAGCAGTGCTGGTCGTACAGATCGGACTCACAACAATCAATTTCTAGACATATTTAGGTTTTAAGAGCTGATGACAGCCAGAGTATTGATGTTGAGGTTAGTAAGTAGCACGTTTGCTGCAGTAAAGTTTATATGTTTCTCTCTTCTTTCCAGTTTACCTGGAGCAGTGAGTGTGTCGGAGGCATTGGCTCCCAGAGGGGCATCGCGTGCTTGTCTTGACACCAGCGGAGCGAAACCCAAACTCAGCTGCCCGAAGGACAACTGGCACGGGTAGGTTGAGGTGGTTACTGCTCAGCTGCTACATGTGTCGTCCTGTGAACAGAAGGATTCATTTTTGGGCTGTGAAGAAGCAGGCAGTGTTTAAAAACTGCAAGTGTGCTCAGTCAACTTTCTCTTACATAATAATATAGATTATTTATTAGATATAAATAAAAATAATAAAAACAGCTCAGGCCTTGAGTGGAATACAACTAAGTGTTGAAACTCACTGCTTAACCTTTCTTAAATTGTAGACGGGCTGTGACACACTGGCATGTGTCATCATAAATAAAAAAGAAATGCAAAAATAAATTAATTAATAAAAATAAATACATAAATAGATAAAAGGGAAGATTAAACAGAAGAATAAATAAATAAGGAAATTAATATAAAGATGAATAAATAAAGAAGCAAATTAAAACAGAAATATCAATTTATATCACATTTTATCAATGAATTAATGGCTACATTTATTTTTAATATTATTTTTGATACATTTGATGACATTTATTTATTTACCAAGTCAGTTATTTATTCATTCATTCATTTATTTTTTATTTTGTCAGGTTCCGTCCTCCATAAGTTCTATGTAGGCTGATTAAAAATTAAGACTATTATTACATAATGTTTCATGTTTTCCCATCATTCTCTGTTCTCCTTTCTTTCTCATTTGGCCTTCCTCTTTCTCCCTTACCTCCATCTTTAGCTGCATGAGGAAAACTTCTAGAGGAGTATCCAGAACCCAGCGGCGTCGGAGGTCCAAGTCCCCCATCCTGCATCCTCCAAAGTTCACCTACTGCAGCACCGCGGCAGCCTCTGCACTGTCGACCCCTAGTGGCTGCTTGAAGCACCAGCGCCTGGCCGTGCCTGAGCCTGTGGAGCCTCGTCCTGCAGTCGATGGAAGAACAGCCTCCTCCGTGGCCGTCCCGGCCCAGAAAGAGCTCTCTTCTTCTGTCACTCCCGGCCACATCTCCCCTCTGGTTTTTGGATCTTGTGCTGGGTATGAGACACATGTCGGAGCTGCAGTTTCTACGCCGTCCTTAAAAGAGATCCCCACTGTTGTTACTACTGTCGCGACGTCATCCAGGGAGGATGGAGGAAGCCCCGGAGATGTCCTGGCGAGCGAGGAGAGCGGCCCAGAGAAAAGTGCCTGCGAAGGAGCAGAGTCTGCAGCGGGAGCACCTCGGATATCCGGACCCGCAGACGCCGCTGACTTCCGAGTTTTATCCGAGCTCCACAGTAGCGGCTCGGCAGAAGGCCCCCACATTCCCTGCTCCTGTGCCTGGAAGAATAGTTCAGATTCCCAGGAGGAGAGCAGGCAGGGGGCCGAATCTCGGTGCCAGTGTCAGTCCCTTCATCAGGGCTGGCAAGGCTTGGAGGTGTACTCCTTCACGGGGCTCCGCAACGTCATATCAGAGTGCGAGAGGAGCCTGCCGGGCCGCGAGGACGCCGCCAGAACTCTCAGCACCAACAGTAACGCTGCCACAGCTTCGTCACCTTCATCATCGTCAGCAACATTGTCGTCGAGCTCCCCTCGCTCGTGTTCGGAGCAGGCGCGGGCCTACGTCGACGACATCACGATAGAGGACCTTTCTGGCTACATGGAGTATTATCTCTACATCCCCAAGAAGATGTCACACATGGCTGAGATGATGTACACTTAAAAAAAAAGTAAAATAAAATTATTATATTATCATAAGGAAATAATAAGAGGGTTTTTTTCTGTTGTTGAGGGAAAAGGCAGCCTCGAAGGAATGTCAGTAGTGGGTAGAAGACTGGATCAGGCATGAAAGTTATAATTTAAATATACAACAATAACTAATTTGAACCCAGGTTGAAATGTTTCCATTGTCCCCTGCCCTCAGTTTGAGCCCCCCCCCCCTCATCATTTTATTAAAATTAACAGGAACAAATTACCATCTATTTCTCATTTAGTTTTGACTTCCATCCCTCCTTTTTTTGTGCTATATTTAAATTTTCGGTTTACAGATGAAGTTGCCAAAGCTCTTGGTGCAGGCTCTTGCAGAAGGAGATGACAGTAGGGATATGCAAACTTGTAATGCCAAGCGTTTGTGGTGTTGTGTCACCTGCCTGGATTTCTTTTCACTCAATAAAGAAGCAAACTGTTTGTCAGAAAAATGTGTCATTGTCTCTTCAGTCAAAGTAGATACTAGGACTGTCAATTGATTAAAATATTAAATCGCGATTAATCACGTGATCGTCCATAGTCACTCGTGTTTAATCGCAAATTAATCACACATTTGTTATCTGTTCAAAATGTACCTTAAAGGGAGATTTGTAAAGTATTTAATACTTATAAACATGGGAGTCAGCAAATATGCTTGCTTTATGCAAATATATGTATATATTTATTATTGTATATTTTATACAATTATATTATACAATTAACACAAAACAATGACAAATATTGTCCATAAACCCTCACAGGTACTGCAGATTTTCTACCAAGTTGCTGGTGTCCAATTTATTATTTTAATAATAAGTTACAATTCAGTAAATTTATGTATTTATTTGTAACATTTTCTTTTACAAAGTTAGGAAAGCAATGTTTAAGTCAAGTCAATTTTATTTGTATATCCCAAAATCCCAAATCCCAAATTTGCCTCAGGAGGCTTTACAATCTGTACAGGATACGACACCCTCTGTCCTTTACAGTACGACTCTCATCGGATAAGGAAAAACTTAACCAGAAAAAAATCCTTTTAACAGGGAAACAATTGAAGAAACCTCAGGAAGAGCAACAGAGGAGGGATCCCCCTTTCTGGATGGACAGAAGTGCAATAGATGTCGTGTGTACCGAGTAACAGCAAAATGAAAATACAACATAGACAATCCATATGACAAAAAAATAATACATATAATGTGAACATATGTGAGAAGGTGGATCCAGGAGGATGTCAAGATAGAGCCAGAGCAACACGACCTCCTCTCCACCATGGAACCTTGAGAGAGGACCAGATTTTTGTTTTTAATTCACAGTTGCTTAGTAATGCAAATGTATGTTACCGATGCCAATAAGCCCCCTTGGACTGAAGTAAGTGGTTAGAGAGGCTGAATCTCCTGGAAGAAGGAGGTCCAGGTCTGTCATGTGGAACGAGGCACCACCAGCTGGAGAGGCAGAGAGACGTCCCAGAACGGCTGATGGTCCACCACGGAGAAGCCTGAGTAAAAGGAGAGAGAGGCACACAGCAGTGCTTGTGGGACGTTAACAATAGAGGGTTATGGGTTGAGGTTGAGAGGCAGTGGCTTAAAATTACATAAAATACATACATACATACATAAAAGAATGATCCCAGTCACTTCCACACAGTGAGGCATACAGCTTATTAATTAAACAGTGGTATCAGATCGGTACCCAAAGCCTAGGTATCGCTGTCGGTATCGGGACTGAACAAGTCGGACCTACTTACAACTGATAAAGTTACAAGAAAATAGTTTGTCTCTCGGGGCTTTTCCTCTGTGGTTTCACACCACTTCATACCTGACAGAAACACAATACAGACTGTGGTTAGTCTTCACTTTTGTTTCTCATCACTGAGATGTGAATGACAGATTAAATTATTGTCAGGACTTCCCCACCGATGTTTATATCTGTCAGAGTATTAATCAGAGATCGGGCTACTGATACAGACTGTCTCTGCATGGCTGACATGTAGTGCTTTTGGTCAGCTGTTCTGATGATTATTATTAAAAATTCTACAGTTGCCACATACATGTGCACTTAAAGTGAAACATAATACAGTTGAGGCTTTATCTGCTGAGAGTTTGGCTGAAATTCCAGTGTATCAGTATCACACCAGTTGCTGCTTTAATAATAATTTGACATTCATCCATTTTCTCGTGTAGACTTCTTTGCAAAACACAAAACCTATGAAACTATAAAATAAAAATCAAAGAGCAATTTGATAATGCAACATTATACAATACCAAAATCTGCCTGAGCATTCAATATTTATCAAACCACAACAGGTACAAGTTTGGACTTAGAGCAGCAGTTAGTAGAAATGGAGCAAATATGATTAAAAAAAGTTATTTTTGTAAAAAGTCGTTATATCCTGACAATAGTGCGTAAGACAGGTAATCTGAAAACAAATCATCATCATATTTGACTAGAGCATTTGACAACAGGATGCTACATCTCTCTTTTTTTATTTATCAGATTTGCAAACAACACAAAGCTGGAATTAATAGTTTTCATTCAGTTTCCAGGCATCTTTATTGCCAGTATGATAGTAAATTCAGCTTATTATATAATTTATCTGATGTATCTCGTCCAACGGCAACAGTTGTGTCCAACTCAGTCAACTTCTTATTATTTCATCCCTAAATATAGCCTATTATAAAAACATTATTTTATTTTTTTTGTTTTTTAAAAAGAATGAACAATATGTCAAACATAGGGTAAATCCTTGTCTCTGATTGGTTATTCAGAGATTCTTTAAGGTTCTTCTAACACTTTACACTTACAAGAAACACATTTTTTTACTTGTTTTATAATTTGGGTTTGATTTCATCACACACACACACACACACACGCACACACACGCACACACACACACACACACACACGCACACACACACACACACACACACACACACACGCACACACACACACACACACACACACACACAGCGTGACTTTCATGTAATTCCATGAAAATTAAACTTTGCACACTCTACATTTGTGTGCTTTCTACAAATGTTTTTTTTAAGGTACTTTTCTGTCGTGTTTGAGTCTTTCTGGGGAAACTTAAAGAGAAACAGTGCATCGTCAGTAAGGAAATAACACAGCTTCCTTTCAAATGTACTTCAACCAACCACATCAAAGATCTGTTGTTTTGATATGAAAGTACTCATTCTCTTTGATTCTGTGATTTATATTTATAGTGACAGGTACATATTACAATATGTACATAAAGTGACAGATGATATGTACATATTACAACAAAATGTACATTAAAGGTCCCATATTGTAAAAAGTGAGATTTTCATGTCTTTTATATTATAAAGCAGGTTTAAGTGATACATAAATACTTTCAAAGTATCAAAAGACTCAATCCACAGAGAAATACACACAGCCTGTATTCAGAAATTGTGTGTTTGAAACAAGCCGTTAGGATTTCTGTCCATTTGTGATGTCACAAATCTACAATATTTAGACCATTTCACAGTTTTAAACGTAAACATTCTAAATGTGTCCCAGTTTATTTCCTGTTGCAGTGTATGTGAATGACATCAGCTGACAGGATGTAAGCATGGACCCAAACTGTTTCCTAGCAACACAATTCCATTGCTATTCCGTGGAAATGCGCTAAAACGGAACGTTTCAGACATAGCAGGAATACAGGTATATTCAGACAAACAGGATGGGAAAAATAATGTGTTTTTTGAACATTAAAGTATGTAAACATGTTCTAGTAGAAATACAAAATACAAACATGAACTTGAAAATGAGCACGATATGTCCCCTTTAAAGACTAAATTATAAAATGTGCAAAAATGTGCATTAAAGACTGTAAACATTATAATCTATAACGGCAGCAGCGGGTATTTGAGTTATTGACAGTGTATTACTGTCAATCTTAATTTATAAATTAAATTAAGTAGACATATTCTTAAATCAAAAGAAATTTGATAAATTGCTTTTACTCTTAATGTTGTAAGTAGGAATAGAAGTGAGGGATTTTTACTTTCACTTTAAGAAGTTTGATTTGGTCCCTGGTGCTGCTGCGCTCTGAAACAGTCACAAATAGCCACCAGGTGGCAGCATTTCCTTGTTTTCCCTCCTTGTATCACAGTGCTTTTCCTCTGTGTGGTTGGTGAGTTGACTTTCTGCATAACCTGGAATCATTCAGTAGGGTGTGTCTCTTTTCCTTAGTGCCCAGCAATGAAAAAGATCTGTCTATCACAAGCAAAACAGAATTCAATGAAAGGACTAAAGCAATCAAGCCTGTTCTGGACCAACGGAGCTGCATAAAGGAAGCCTGGACTCCAAAAACACAGCTGTTCTCCCTCTAACAACAGCATGTTTGTTTACAGTGATTTCTTCGTCTATGGATTCCTCCCTCATTCACATTCTGCCTCTTTCTTTATCGTCTGGCTTCAGTGCCATCACTTCTTTATTAATCAAACAGATATTGTAGGAGGTTAGTTAATAGAATTATTCAGACTGGAAATGAGTTGGAGGCAAGGAAAGAAGCAGTGGTGGAAGAAGTATTGGGTAGTTTGTGAATTTTCCGCCTGCAGATCAATGCAGTTTTATCTTAATATCATAGTTTAATTGTTAAGTACATTTTGTATTATTAACCTGAATCTGCAAAGTAATTAAAGCTATCTCGAGTAGATGTTTAGCAGAAAATGGAATTCTCAAGTAAAGTATCTCAAAATTGTACTTAAGTACTGTACTTGAGTAAATATACGGTCCACCACAGAAGTAAATAATGAGTGTTTTTGTTGAAGTTATGAAATATGTTTTAACTCATGTCAGATCAATAAACCTCCTTAAATTTGCCAAACAGAGGTGCTCATAGGTGATCAACATTCTGTATCTGCAGGCCACCAGCCCAACACATCTGCATTATCTCAAAGGTCTGAAACCTCAAATAAATACTGTATATGCTGGTGGTTTTATGCTATAATGTCACAGTCACTCTGTTGGACATGACCATGAAGTATCTCCAGCCAGCATTTTTAACCCCTTACCCCTTAGTAGGGTTGAGGGACAGGGGATGTTCAGGGGCAGATACAAAGTCAACAGTAGATGTCACATAGAAGTGTACATCATCTTAAAGCTGGGAGCCTGACGATTCATTTCAGATGTAGCTCAGCCAGTTGTTCTAGTCATTAATAAGAAATAAAAATGAATGAATTGAAATAAATTGCAAAAGTGTATAGTGTCTCATAAGTTGCAGCAATTTTTGGGTTGATACCATTTGTTACACATATTTTGTGCTAAATTTAAGCATTTATTTTACCACACGAAGAATTGATAAAAATGATCAATAATCTCTCCAAAATACCACATTAAGACACCAAGACCTTGAGGAACACCATAGAAAAAGACATGATGTGATTTGGTATCAAAAACTTTTGACATTTGGAAGTTTCTGAAAGAACTGCATTTTTGCGCGTTGGATGGTGAGCACTTCTGTTCTGGGAACTGCTCAGAAACCCCCTTATTGTCAATCTATCCAAGAAAGCCATCCATCCTCCGAATGCTCTAGGTCTCTAGTTTGTTTTTGTAAAGTTTCATGAGGCTGTGATTATCCTAGAGGTCACTACAGGTCATTCTATACAGTGAGGTCAAGTTTAAAAAAATGGTCTCACTACAATGAAATATGGGGATTAACATCATCACACATGAAGACAATTGGGCTCGTTGAATCCACAAGAGTCTTCACAGTGAATGTAATGTGACTGTTTAGGGACCCCAATATGCAGAAATATTCAAATCTCTAAATATTTTATAATAGGCGAAAATAACATTTATACTGCACTACTTAGGTTTGGGTCATAATTCAAAATGTGTCTGTTTCTGATCAACACCCACACAGGAAAAACTTGAGCTCCACAGTTAGACTTAATTTACACAATGTGTTTAAAAAATGTCACAGACCTCAAAGTCAAATGTAACAGTAATCATAAATTGCTTTTTAGCTTTTTATTTTATTACAGTTAAGTGTCTCATAAGCTTAATGTGACATTAGGCCTAATCTAAATTCTTAGAGGATCAATGACGATGTGTAATGTGAATATAGAGATAAACACACAGTGTTCTCAGCTCTACGGATTATTTTAACGTTTCAGCTCAGTGTTTTTGTTTTCCTGGTTCAGATGCAGCAGGCTGAAGTGTTCAGTGAAAAGGTTGTAATTAATCCACTATACACGTCCTGCTCAGCACCAAACATCGATCGGACCAAGTTTTCACATAAGATAATAAAATAGATAATAAATAATGTATCGAATTACCCAAAAAAAATAAAAAATGAAGGCAAAGATGTCAAAAAGTCCTGTTAAAATCAACAGCAATCCGTTTTATGTTGCAACCTGTGGTTAACTTCCAGTATTTACACTTTTACACTTCAACAGCAATCCCTCATGCCACACCACAGGTGATTTGTGACAGGCCTTTCTTTTCAGGGCATTCTGACCAGAGAGAAAGGAGCGACCTTTGACCAGAACACAAATGAGTCAGCCTCGAAACTGTAGAAAAACGATGACATCAAGCAATCACCAAAGCTAAGAGTCTACAGCCATGTAGCAGCTCTGTGAGGCTGTACTTAGACACAGCTGTGCTTTGAGATAGATGCTAACCTTTAGACATTGCTAACATGCTGATGTTTATCAGGTACAATGTTTACTATATTGACTATCTTAGTGTGTTAGCAACATTAAGCTGATTAGCAGCATAACCAAAGTATAGCTGAGGCTGATGGGAATGTCATTAGTTCTGCAGGTATTTGGTCATAAACCAAATTCAAATTTTGACCCAATGGTGGAGCTAGATGACAAGTCAGAGGATCACCAAAGTCAGCAGGATTTATCCTGAGGGGAACATGAATGTTTGTACCAAATGCCATGATAATCCATCCAATAGTTGTTGAGACATTTCAGTTTGGACCGAAGTGGAGGACCGACCGATTGAAATATTGTAAAATTGGGTGGAGGATGATTTAGCTGGGATGAACAATAACAACCTCTTCTCGTAGCTGTGGGTAGAAATTAGAAGTGATAAATCTTGACGGAGGATTTGGAACGTTTAGCCTATTATTTAGTGCAGTAGTTAAAATATGCCTCAGAATAGGAACAAACACTCCTAAAAATCACAATGTGGGAACAATAAGTTTTCCTCTGGAAGTGAAGTTAATGTGCGGTGTCAGTTGGACTCTAAACTTTGGGAACGGAGATCATAGCAGAAAGCTGCTGTGGTTGCGGTCTGATGACCCACATTTAACAATGACCACAAACAAATGGCTCCCAGAAAACAAAGTCCATGAACAACAACCACAAGAGAGAGCAGAGGAAGCCCTGCAGCACCACTATTCAAATCTACAGTTACATTTTTCATCTTCTTCTCAAATACTCATTTATTGGAAAGGAACAGGAGTAATTGTATCTGTTTATAATACATTGTAGAGATGTGGTTTCATAAAAAAACATTACAAAAAATGATTCCAAATCGTTTTTCCTTATAACTACAAAATACTCAAACTTTGTTTTTATCAACCAAGTATTGGCACAATACAGTGAAATGAGTTCATGACGAGGTTGCCGTTCAATTCCACTTTAGCATGTTATCATCCTATTTTCATTAACAGATCTGCTTACAAGTTTGTTTCTACTTTATTTAAGTAAGTAGTAAGCAGTCTCTGTGAGGCTGTATTTAGGCAAAGTATACGGCTTTGAGCTAAATGCTAACATCAGAATGCTAACACAATGACAATCAACAATCATAGCAGCAATGAAGCAACCGGCAGCTTGAGTCGACCAAAGTTTGATGAATTTCCGTTCAGGAAAAGGAAATATTTTTGTCAAAAGTTAAAATGATAAAAATGATACAAAACGGTGTAATGGTACAAAAATAAAGATAAAAGAGCAAAGATTTGAAAAAAACAAAAACAGAAATGATTTGGTAATTTATCACAAAATCGGGATAGAGGAAATTACTACTTCTATTTAATTATTCTGAAATGTATTGCTCTAAATACTTTTAAAACTAACAAAAGTGCTCAAAACAAGCTGGGAGCGGTGCATACACTCTCTCAAGGCCAGAGTAGGTATTATATTCAAAAATATGCCTCTGATGTAGTTCAAAAGACTAACATAAATAATGTCTCACATACACAATTTAGTTCTACATTGACAGATTATGGGACAATGGGCCCCAGGGCACAGACATGTGAAAAGCCCCCCGCCCCTCTTGGTGGTGGTCATTTTGAGTTTTGTGGTGAGTGTGGCCGTTTTGCATCTTTTTGTGGTTATTTTGCATCTCTGTGGTTGTTTTGTGTGTCTTTGTGGTTGTTGTGAGAGTCTTTGTGTTTGTTTTGAGTCTCTTTGTAGTTGTTTTGAGTCGCTTTGTAGTTGTTTTGAGTCTTTTTGTGGTTGTTTTGAGTCTTTTCAGTTGTTTTTTGTCACTTTGAGGTTGTTTTGAGTCTCTTTGTAGTTGTTTTGTGTCTCTTTGTGATTATTTTGCGTCTCTTTGAGGTTGTTTTGAGTTTTTGGTATTTTTGTGTCACTTTGAGGTTGTTTTGAGTCTCTTTGTAGTCATTTTGATTGTCTTCGTAGTTATTCTGACTCTCTTTGTAGTTGTTTTGAGTCTTTTGGTAGTTGTTTTGAATCTCTTAGTAGCTGTTTTGTATCTCTTTGTGGTTATTTTGCATCTTTTTGTAGTTGTTTTGTTTCTCTTTGCAGTTGTTTTGAGTCTCTTTGTAGTTGTTTTGAAATGAATACAAACTTAAAAAGAAACTTTCCCAAAATATTAAGAGCAATATATTTTATTTTCATGGATTCATTTTATGGTAAATCATCTATCACATATCCAGTCTGCCAAATTAATTTCACAAAGATTTACCGTCAAGTATTATTTTCCTGTTACAAGAGACACAGGAAAACACCCGACTGTGAACGTAAATAATGCAATGTCTGCCGCTGCAGTCCATTTCCTCTCGCAGCTGTTTCTCTGAGATGAAGCAGAGTGTGAAGATGAGGGGGAAATTCACAGTGTAGCCCATCACAGTGCTTACATCCTCTAAATCAAACGTCACTGATGAAAAAAAAGACAGGACTTTCTTCTGTGAAACCTCTAGAGAGAAACCACCAAGAGTCCCTGCCGCTCTCTGGAAACACCCTGCAGCTGATGCAGCTCACGGTGTGTCTCATTTACCATAATATGATACCATGAGAGTTAGACAAAAAAACACTGTGCTTGATTCCAACTGGTTTTAACCTGTTATGTATATCTGTAAACATTAACTGAATAATGGCATCTGATTCACGGGCCTTGGCATTTGTGAGTAAAAGACTGTTACGTAGCCTATTAATAAGTGTTCTCATCATCTTGTTTGTGATCAGATCTCAGTATGAAATTAATTATTTTGGGGCTGGCGGATTGTCAACAAACGTTGAAATGTCATTCATTTTTAAATCACTTTTTGCTTCTACTTTTTTCTCCTCTTATGACCTTTTGCCCTTTTTTTTACATCTGCCTTTGCTATGGAGGGAGTTGAGTTGTCATGCAAAAAAGAAAGTCATTTAATATCACATTATGTTTTGCCCCCTTCCCTCTTGTAAAGGGACGTCTTCAGTCAGACAGAAGTGACAAAGAAGACATTTATGAAGCGCTCTATAACCCAGAAACAGAGTTTTTGTTGTGTTTAACAGTCAACAGCGCAGACACTGACACCGGGAGTTTGGGTTTAAAGAGAATGGATTTATTTCTGAGATGGAAGGTGGAGATGGCGGAAGGATGTCCGTAGGTCTGCAGGAGGAAATGATGAAGGTATGGGGCAAACTCCGGAGGGTGGCTGGGATTGGGTGAAGCAGGGGGCGATAAGTGTGGCTGATGAGCAGGCCGGCGAGGCAGGCAAATGACGAGTCACTGTAGGACACAGGAGAAACGGTGAGTGACTGAGCATACAAAACAAGCACAAATCTCACAGGAATTAGCTTAGAGGACTGAGACGTGCTTTCTACCGGTGTACCTGAAACAACGATCTGGTGATGAGTGGGTGAAGAGCCGGGGTAGATATACGAGGAGCTGATGAATGGCAGGTGTGTGTATGAGCTGAGGCAGGTGATGAGCTGATTGCCAGCAGGTGAGTAGGTAAGCTGGGCCCAGACACACACACACACACACACACACACAAACTGCTATAGAGTGCTCCAGGGGTGACGTATCGTTTGAAGGCCAACCAGGAAATTAGCATCGACCTGGTTCCGTCGACAAAAAGCCAATGGGATTTTTCCATTGGGTTTTGTATTATTGCAGAAAATAAGCTCTGTGGCAAGCACATGTTTATGATACTTACATGTTTTGTTCAGCAAGATAATCTTCACAAATGAACACTCCTTCTTTGATTATTGAAGTGTGAATGCAATCGCCAGACGTAAAAAGGTAACGTTAGGCTATAAACAAACTACACCCCGGTTGCATGAGCGCGAGAATACACAACGAGGCTGTAAAGGCGGACGAGTCGGCGTGATGACGTTTAGTAGTTTCATTTAGCCATTTGTTAGCAACCACCTTTTTTAAGACATGGTAAAAGCTTCAAACTGAGTGGAGTAATTATTGATGTATTTTATATCGTAGAACAAAACGTTAAAATCTCTTCAGCTTGTGTTAACCACAGACCTTATTTTTAAAGCTCACTTAAAGTTTACCTCGACCCAGATGAGTGTCGAGTGCTTAGTCATTAAACTGCTAAATAACAATACATTATCACAGTTCATTTTGTCACTTAGTCACAGAACGTGTGAGAGTCTGTGTTATGAACAGGATGTGTTCATACAGTATGTGTGTGTGCTATGAATCTTGTTGATTTCCACCTGATCAAACTTCATCCAAAATGTTTTCATAAATGTTTCCTGACACAGGTTAAGAGCGACAGTCATAACATCTGTTTGCTCATTCTGAACCATTTCTCTGCCGTTCTTATGTATAAACAATCAAGTTTACTCAAGACACATTTCACAATCCCAATGTTCACAATACACTCGACAAACAGCAGATAAAAAAAAGGTTATTTCTGTCTGTGAGTGAAATGAATAAAACAAGATCAAAGAGGACTGAAAACAGAAAATCTGTTTCACATTCTGCAAACAGAAAATACACTTGATTGGTAGTTACACAAACATGCGTTCACATTTTCCTCCTCTCTTCATGTAATGTGATATTTTCCAACACAGTCTCACGGCAGTTTGTGAAATAGTCCCGAAATTTAATCTATTTGATTCGTGTACATAGACACAAATTTACCTTTTTTTTCATGACGCTCAGCACGACTTTCAACAATGTATTTTTTGTGCGTTTCCCTACAAATGTCCAGCAACACGTGATGTACGTGTCAATTTTCACTCTAATCTTTTCAAAATAAAGCTACTTAGTTTAGGCTTAGGGATAGATCGACTTGGTTAGGCTTAGACAACAAACTACTGAGTTAGATTTAGGAAAAGATGGACATGGTTAGGTTTAGGCAACACAACTACTTAGTTAGGTTTAGGACATGATCGCGGTTTGCGTTTAAATAACTCCGGAAGTGCTGTATCTTAAGTACGGAAGTAACGTGACAAATAAATCAACTTTGACTTGTGCTTTCACACGGGACACAAACACCGGTCTCCTGGGCGAAAGTCCTGTGTTTTTTAACCAAACCATCCACCCCGACCTGTGTTTGTTGCTCTCTATACTTCACGTAACTATTTCACGAACTGCTGTGCGACTGCGCCGTATCTTCAGGTCACGTCAGGACTGGCCGGCTCACCTGCTTTACTTCTTTCTTTCTGCTGTAATTATTTCAACAACATTGAACTATCTGTCCACCTTCATCAATGAAACACATTTTGTCACGTGGAGTATGCAGAGTTTTGTTTTTATTGGTTTCATGGATTGTCCATGAAACAGTTAAAAGTTCCAGGTCGAGTTCAAATGAGGAAACCAAACCTGAGTCTGAACTTTGTATGCCTCCATTCAGAGGCGTGTCCTGATTGGACAATTGGGACAACAGGTGAGTTGTTTCATTCAGCGATTACTTCCCCAAAACTCAAAAAAACTATAACTCAAAATAAATGTTTCATAAAAAGGTGAATTTCTTCATTCAGGCTTGAATATACTAAGCTTGAAAATTCAGAATGTCTGTCTCTGGAGGAGTCCCCACCTGGAATAGATGGTTTAACCCAGTTCTTCATAAACAATCATCGATGTTGTCTGCCTCCAATAATTCACAATTTTGCTTTTTTTTCACATTTGTATTCAGAGGAGGATTTTTTTTAGAGGTTGGTAACACTTTATAACAACCATCATTAATAAATGATAAATTAATAGTTAATTAAACTTAGTTAATAGTTATTTTACCGTTAACAAACAACAGAATGATAATTAATAATGTTTACTAATTATTAGTAATGCTATAATTTAGGATATTTTAACAGTTTATTGTTGCACACATTGTAACAATTTATAAACCATATATATATTTGAGTATTTGTTAAAAATTACGAAATTATTTGCAAACCTTTAAGAAATCTTTCTTAAAACATATTATAAACATTACATCAATTGATATTTGTAATGGTTAATAATTGATTTGTAAACTGTCTATAAACATTATTTGGATGGCTATTATGTAGTTGCAACTAATGATTCCAATACTTTGTTAAATGGTTAATAAATACTTTGTGAAGCATCTATAAACATTATTTAGATAAATAGTTAATACTTAGTCAATGGTTAATAATTTGTTTCTGGTCCATCTATCTATGTAATGTTTATAGATGTTTTACAAATGATTTCTTAAAGGTTTACAAATCATTTGGTAATTATTAACAAATACTTAATATAGTATATAAAATGTTATAATATGTGCAACAATTAATTGTTAATAGATAGTGTACTAATGTAATCAGTATGTAATTGTTATCGTCTCTTATCATCTATGATACTATATATCATTTAAACACTAATCATTTTATATTACACAATCTAATGATAAAATAACAGAAATTATAGCATTACTAATAATTAGTCAATATTAATTATAATTTCATTGTTTGTTTTCAGTAAAATAACGATTAACTAAAAATAGTCCTCATGAAAACTGTGAAGAGTGGATTATCCAGAGTAACTCAGGACATGGAGGTGATTTGGCAAGGTGATAAGTGAATATACAGTAAGTTACTTTCACATTAATTATCATGTTTTTGATTTAGGTTGATTCATGATACATCCAGGAGGCTTTCTTCACCTCCTTCTTCATGCTCCCTTTGGTAACACCTCTTTCCTTTTTGTTTGCAGGAATGCAGGACGTCAGATCAGGTTCCTATAATGTCACAGATGAAAAGAGGGAGAGAGATACTGTTACCACACAGAGCAACAAAGAGAGAAACAAGGTGCAGCTGAGAAACAGAAGGAAGGAGAAAAGAGATTTTGACTGATAGACGTTGAGAGACAAAAGCTTATGAGTGTTTGGAGGTTCGGGACAGAAAGACATTCTGTGTTGTCAGTCCATAAGAAACATGTTGACCAAATACCTGACTTCTTGTTCTGATAGTTAGCGTGTTGTTTTGACATGTGTTTGACGTGTGAGGCCAAAGAGGCGTGTTGCCAAAAAGCCAACTGCTTTAACCCGACGACTGCAAACACTCTTGATGTGACTTGTTCGTGTTTGATGTGTGCAATTTTCAGCAATTTTCTTTATAGTTTTACAGTTGTATTCTTAATAGGCTTTTTGGGCTAGAGGGTGTCACATGACTTGAAGTTGAATCTCTTCTACGCAAACATTACTGCACAGCTCAGCTTTGTCCCTACTGTTGCAGAGCTCATTCGAAATGGGCCGATTGCTCGGCCTCCGGTATTTCTGCTTGCAGCTTTCTTGAGAACTGCTCATCCAAACAACTTTACACTCGACACTGCGCTTCCTTAGCGAGCTGTACCCAGAATGCCGTTCGGCGATATAACAGTAATAGAACGTATATTGCAAAGAAATGAAAGTCAATTGTTTGTTCCATTGCAACGCCAGCGCCCAGCAGCAGAGCTACGCTTACGCCATTTTGGACTGAAAGCGACTACGTCAGTAAAACGGCTGCCTACAAAGTGCCGTACAAAAGCATAACTAAATTATTTCTATTCTATTGTCATAATTTTAATGTCTTTACCTAAATGTCCTGTGTTGAACAACACAAATATTATAAATATGCATACTATTATATCTACTTACTTACTTATTTATCTATCAAACAATTTTGCCCGGCTGCTTCCCAGAGGAGCAGAAAGTGAGTGATGGACATAAATGGAAGTTAGAAATCCAGCACACAGATTTTGAGACAATCTCAATCTTTTTCATGTCAAGGACCTCAAAAACTAATGTCCAATAGACCACAGATCATGGATGTATAAGAGGTTGTGTCCTGTGATTTTGCCCTGCATGTTAATAAATAGCCTAAAACTACATTAAATTCTGTTTATGTCATGCTAATAGCACTACTAGCTACTGGCCGATAGCCGGTTGTTTGGGAACAGAGACGTTAATACATCCACCACGGTACAGGCTTACAGCATACAGCCCATGGGTGTATTATAAGATTATAAAAGTGATTAATTACAGCCAATATATCCATTATTACAGCTGCATACAGCTAGCAGGAAGTTGGCAGAACCGGATATATCATATATATATCAAAGATGGACATTTATAATTTTAATTACTTTAATATCTTTATTAATAATGATAGATTGATCTGAAGTTATACTGATGCTGCTCAGAGTAACAGGAGTTTGTATATTTAAAAAAAACGGTTCATGGTCTGAGAAAATACCACTGTAAGACTTCCTCATAAAGACCTACATATGAAACTGTATTGCGTTGCTTGTCTTTTGTAGGGGGTTGCTGCTTGTTTCTGGGAGGCCTGGCCTCCATCGCGGTGCTCACCCCTCTCATTCGACCTCTGACCTCTGTGACCGGGTTCAAAGCCCTCTCAGGGTGGTGTTTAGGGGTGACGGGGGACACGGTGATTTGAAGCTGCCAGCTCTAAATGCTTCCACATGCTTCCGCTTGTATGTCCGTGAGTTTGGATGTGTGAGAACCAAATCTGTGGGAAACCAGAATCCTCCAGGAAACGTATAACATTATGGTACTATTATAATATTTATTTATTAAGCTCCTCATGTTTTGCCATTTTTAAAATGACATTCTTAGAGTTCTGGTTTCATTATATCTGTGTTTAAAACGATTAAAACCAGTAAAATGTGAACATTTTATGAGTGAGCAATTTTAGAAAATGGCTATCTGGAAGGAAATTGAGCAAAATTGTGTTGGCAAATACTTGTGGTTATAAACGTAATTTATGTGCTATTGGTTCAGATTTTGTTTTGCCCATACTGGATGATTTGTAAGAATGATTTAAAACTTTCAAACTCCAATATTCCCTGTGTAAAGAATGTTGCACCAACTCTAATAATAAATAAAGAAATAGATAAATAGAATAAATGTAGTTTCAGTTAAATAACTTCAGCATAACAATTTCTAATTTCTTTAATGCATTAACGCAACTTGCAATTTTTAGGTTGTAACGGGTTCAGTTTTAAGCTACAAAGCTAGAGTGGCATCACATGAAACTAGAAAACCTGAGGAATCCATTGGTAGCAACCATGTCATACTAGCTTGTCGTGAAGGTTAAGCTAAATAAAATAAAATGTGTGATTAATTTGCGATTAATCGTGATTTTCTATGGATAATTATGCGATTAATTGCGATTAAATATTTGAATCGATTGACAGCCCCAGTATGTACATTTCATTTTAAAAACAGGAAGAGCACCGGTTGATGATGCCAATTTTCGTAGTGGCCAAATGGCGCTACTACAACGTCCATGTCCGTCACTGTATCCTGTTCTCTTCATACACCCTTGATTCAGACGATGGCCAGTGGAGCTGGCCATCATGGTTTAGATTCAGCAAAAATTATGTAGCTATAAGGCAGAGAGACAGTTCGTCAGGACTGATGATTGGTCTAAACATCTTTTAACATGAACACCGGGCTTCACACAACTTTTAGTACGCTCATTACGCGTATTGAAAACTGTCCGATCACTCCTGTGGTTAGATGTGCACTCATTGTGAAACTGTAGAGTCCTCATATCTGCATGTCAGTGAAGCTGGTGAGTATGATGAACTAAATCTCATTAAAGCCAAAACAGGGCCAGTTTGTCTAATACAAAGAATTAAAAGTAAAGTCTAACTATTGTGGGCTGGAAGCTAAATGTAAACATGCGATTTTAATTTAAAAAAAAGAAGAAAAAACTCCACAAATCTGCTCTGACAGAGTGAAGTGACAGGATGGCGTGACGCCGGCCGAGCTCTTGTTGACCTCTGCTGCCGTCAGCTCGACCTCTCATAAGTCAACACTGACGGGAAGACGTCATTAACACAAATTTCTGTCCAATCAGAGGCTCTCTAAGAGTCAAATACGTTTATGAAAACAAGTGTCAAGACCGCCCTACCAGCAAGTAAACTCACACACACACGCGCGCACGCACGCACGCACACACGCACACACGCACACGCACACGCACACACACATACACACACACACACACACACACACACACACCTCTTCCAGGAAGGTATGACAGTATGAGAGATTCTGTTCTACATGCCCTGCGGCCACAGATTAGTCACTTCTAACAACTCACACCAAGTAAAGCTGTTTGGCTCCAAGGGAAAGAGTACATATAAACACAAACATAAACACACTCACGCACATATAATAGCCTACTTGTTTCAAAAACAGAACTTTTTTAAAAACACTTTTTTTAACAAAAATGATCATAATCAGGTTTCAAGATTCGCTGTCCAAGGAGATGACCGTCTGAACAGCAAATATGTTTTTGAAAGAAACATAATGCTGACAGAATTACATTTTATATTAACATAACGCGGTAATGTTAATGAATGTATTTGCCAAGACACAAATTGTTCATACTGAAGCGCTATTTAAATCTATTTTAATCTTGAATAAAAACCCATTTTTCCAGTTTTGCATGTATACACACACAGCGTTCCATATATGCTATGGAACATACACAGCTAGCATATTTATTTTTTCTCTCACAGGCTATCACAGTCAAATAAACCATAAAGCAGGGTATGCTTTAGGGCGTGGCTACCTTGTGATTGACAGGTCGCTACCACAGGGTTGTCTGGTCTTTGTGTTGTCCGTGTTTTCGTCTTACAACTTTAACCCTTTCACAGTGTGTTTTCAGTTCATGGAAGTTAATTACAACCTTTTTGGTTGCCTAAAAATGTCTTATTCAGCGTTCGGTTGGACTTAGCTCCACCCTCTCGTGTCACTTCTGGTTGCAAAAAAACGAGATGGCGACGGCCAAAATGCCGAACTAGAGGCTTCAAAACAGCAGTCCACAAACCAAGGGTTAATGTCACGGTGACTACATCCACTTCTTATATACAGTCTATGGTCATGATCTATTGCTTAAATATCGGTTCTGTGACGCTGCTAATGTTTAGGCTTTGAGCTACATGCTAACAATGCTAACGATCTGATGTTCAGCAGGTGTAATGTGCACCATGTTCACCATCTTTTGTTTTTAGCATGCTAACATTAACTAAGTAAGGGATAATGCACAGCGGGTCGGTCATTGCTGTGAAATAAACCCCTTCAGGACGCCCTGACAGGGTTTATTTCACAACAATGACCAGCTGGCTAACGGTCTGTTATAGCAACAGTGTGCTATAAAGAAATAACAGACCGTAGAACGCCGTGATTGACCAATCAGAATTGAGTATTCAACAAAGCCGTGGAATAAGTAACAGTAAACACAAAGTACATCTGAGGCTGATGGGAACACCATTAGTCATAAACCAAAGTATTGGACACGTCTTAAGTATTGGACAAGGTCTTATAACACTTTTATGTAGACAGATATGTTTTTTTTTTTGCCGAATAAAAGTATCGCTTTTCCTGAAATAAATTATTATGGTTGTGAATTAATCATTTAAAAGATTTTAACAGGTCCAAAACCAATGTTTTGTTTATTTCTGTGAATATCTGACGTTTGGTTCCCACTTTTAACAAGGCTTGTGAGCCAGTAGTACAACGATGTTGCTGCCGGTGATCAAGTTGCCAGTTAGTGTGGTCACTCTGGTACCAATCCGAACTGGCAACCACTTGTTGTGAGGTGACTGCAATGGAACGGAAAAGAGAGAGTGCGGCATCTAGTGACTGCATTTTATCAATGTTAGGCCCATCAATAGCACCTTTAAAATGTTGACCTGATGATGACACTAGAGGAAAAGTCAGAGGTTCACCAAAGTTATTACGATTCGTCTCGAGGGAAACAGGAATGTCTGAAACACATTTCATGGCGATCCATCCAATAGTTGTTGAGACGTGCACATTCCTGAACAGGAGGATAAAATGTAACTGTGATAACTTTCCACTGTGGTGAAATCCTTCCTCCACTCTCCAGGGTTTTGACATCTGATAATCAAACTCATGGATCTATGACTCAAACTGGACTTTCATCTGTGTTTCATCTTCCTGAAACAACATGCCCACACCAGCATTATTTCTGGTCTGAACTCTCACTAATTCAGTTTTGCTGGGTGTTGGGTCTCTGCTGCACACAGAGGAACTGAGTGCACCAACCCTTTTATCCAAATCCGCCTCATTAGAAGTAAATATTACAATGAAGACTGCCAGGATTTAGACAGAGCCCTGCTGTGCAATGAATAGATCCTGTGTGTAGTTACTGTGTTAAGTGTTTGTTCTGATTCATGTCTTATCTCCGGACAGGAATGTTTTAATTAATGAGAGTTATTTAAACTCTTTCACCCTACAATATTCATCTTAAATTTCACACCAATTGATTAGTGCTTCAACAGAAAATAAATTGGCAACAATTTTGACAATTCATTCATAATGTATGCCACTTTTTAAACAAACCAATCTCTGGGGTCATCTTCTCAATTGTGAGGATTTGCTGCTTTTCTTTGTTTGATATGATTGTAAACTGAACATCTTTGGGTTCTGAGCTGTTAGTCAGATGAAACGAGACATTCCAAGACGTCATCTATGTTCTGACATTTAATAAACAAACAATGAATTATGTAAACTACTCATAGACAAATCAATAATGAAAATTAGTCATTAGCTGCAGCCTTAATGTGCTTGTTCCTATGATTTTGTAAAGTTATATCAATCCAAGGTGCCATTTTCTGTTTGCACAATTCATTTAAATAATATACTGCACATATGTTTATTTTTACCTTTTTACCTAACCTCTGTGTCAAAGTTTTAAGAGTTTGACCCACGCAGATTGGTGCACTTGTAATGATGGTTTGCAGTGATGTAATAAAGTGGTATTCATCTTATTTGTTTGAAAATAAGGCAGGTTTTTCGGATAAATGCTGCACGCGTCCTTTCAACCCGTTCTCACTCCCATCTCGTCAAACACCACCAATTGGGCAGCGCCCCTCAGCATCGGAAACCAAGGCAAGGAAGTACCCTTTGGCGACACTCCTCCAAGAGGTTGTTTTTTAATGTACATGAGGTTTTTACAGATTTGGGGAAAATTGCATTTTCCTACAATGCACCATAAGCATGGAATAATCTACAAAAAGATCTAAAATTAGTAACATTTATTTATATCCACTGATGAATTTAAAGGCAACATAAAGAATGTGGTGATGGAGGCATGTGGTTGTTTTTCTTGAGAGGCCACCATGTTAAACAGCTGTTCTTCTGTTTTATTGTGAATTTTTGTACATCATGTTGTACATGTTGTATTTTAATGTATTGTGATGTGTCTTATTTGTGGCATTAATTACAGGCTCACAGGTGGGAGCAACGATCCCAAGTCGACATACTGTAAAATTACGTTAGCTGTCTGTTTCCTTGTACCATATTAAGGAATTATAATCAATGCAATAGACTAAAATCACTCCCACAGCACACACTCAACCACGTAGCTTGACCCATTTTAAAGGAATTCGCTGCACTGAGGGGAAAAACGGGGAAAGGTCTCTTAACACGTCACCAGAGTCTGCAGCCACTTCCTGTCGGTGCGGCTGGATTTTCTCCCTGGCGCTGGGTGATATTTGCTCAGGCTTGAGGAGGGCTTGAACAGGCGCTTTGATGGGTCGGGTTTGCACGCTGTGGGAGTGAAGGGCTCGGGGTTTGGGTTAATCCTCACCCTCTCACAGTCGCTTAAAGCTCCAACTCAAACACACAGAATTACAGAAGGACAGACGGCAGGCTGACATTTTTGTTATTTCAGTTTAATTTACTCTCATGTAATTCTGTATATAGCTATTTGAATGTCAGTTAAAAATATCCCTTCTCACAGCTGTTGTTGTTCTATCCTTTAATGAAGATGATAAGGAATATTTTTTTTCTACTGACCCTTTATCCCCATTTGCCATTGAAAGAAACTGATTTAGGAACTGGTTTAGTATGGATTTCAGCCCCATGTTTCTGTGTTCAACCCGGTCTCACAGAAAGGTGTATAAAATAGTACGACATTACACGGACATTCCGCGTGTCATGAGGACGCATTTTAGGCTTTTTGCATGTCATTTGTACATAATTACATAGTACATATAGTTTTAGGCAACAAAACTACTTAGGTTTAGGAAAAACATTATGGTTGGGCTTAAAATAAATACGTAAACTAAGTAAAATATGTAACAACATAACAAAACAACGTAACATAAGTACGGAAAATACATCTCAAACGTCACTAATGTAACTACCGCAACTAACGTACGTAACGTGACTTACGAAACAAAACACTGGTCTCGAAAACTAGTCACCTGGTTGAAAGACCTGTGTTTGTTGGATCTATCCACCTCCCCTCCTGCCCGCCATGAGCAGACTTTCTCTCTTTTTATTCTACGTCACTAGCTCTGAGCGTTGCATATTTACGCGGATGCGTTTAAATCGCAGTCAGAGCAGACTACATGGCGTACAAAAGCAAGGAAAGCGTTGTTATTGCCCGCTAAATGCCTTGCGCATTATCATGGCATTCATTCACCTTTTCGTGCAAATGGGCTGGTGTGTTAGGACGCTTTCACAAGCCATAGTCCATTTGGCTCGTCCGAATCAGAGCGAAATGGATACTTTTGGTTCGTTTTGGTTCAGAGCTAATTAATGTTTTTCGTCTTGAGAGCTGCCACTTCTATGCAGGGATTTAAAGACTTTGACTTTAGCTATCAAAGTGTTTTCACTTTGACTCTACACCTCTCTTCCAGTTTCTCTCGAATTACTTTATAAACGTCGCTATTTTTGTGGACTTTATTTAGCATATTCTGTGTGTTCTCTTCGGCCTTCTGCAGAAGTCCAGGTCAGTCCGCTCCCACATGTTAACCTGTCGTTTACCTGTGTCCATCTCAACAAATGCCTGCACAGGCAGCCTGCGTTTTGGTTCGCTTGGAAACGGTCCTAGACCACCTCTCGCAAGCCATCCCTGAAGTGGTTGTTTTGGTTCACACCAGAGTATGATTACTGCGCTCACAACCACCCAAATGAACCGCACCAGAGTTTGATTAAAACATGTTGGCTTGTGAAAGCACCCTTATTTACAGAGCTAGAGTTGGGATGTGGTGAGGCTGCACACCAAATCAAGCGCTGTCGCTGAATAGCTAGTCCTCCCATTCATTTAGATGTGGGTATGTGTTTAAACTGTGGCGGTGGGGATGCCGGGGGGCCGAAAAAAAGCAGCGTGTGGCGAAAAGTTGAAACACAATCAACTTTTGGAGAAACCCAAACTGACGTCACGCTGCGGTGGCCAAAGCTCAAATGATGGAAAACTATGTGGAGAACATGATGGAAATATTACATTTCTGTTTGTTTCATGTATTAATGTGAGGAAGGGTACAATTTCCTCACAGATCTGATGTCATGTACATCATCATTCATTCGGTCTGTTTCTGTTGCACTTCATCACATTTTCTTTTTATCAAAACTTTTCCAACTCAGCCAAGCGTAAAAACTTTTGCAAGCACAACTTAAACTGGCAAAACTTCACATACATCCACATTCATGTCTCAGCAGCACACAATAAAAAAAATACATATTTAAAACACACACACACACACACACACACACACACACAGAGTCAGGCAGATGCATTATCACACATGTTCACACATACACAATGAGAGGGAAGGAGCGAAAGAAAGGGAATCATATTACTTTGACTCCATACATAAAGTATGCTGACTTTACCTCTTGATGTCTCCCCTGAGGGTGGGGACTCTCAAACAGCCTTTAGTCAGCTTAGCTTTTATCCCCAACCTCCCTAAAATGAACCCGGGGGCAGGGTGCTGGATTTACTGTACCTTCAAACACACATGGTGCTGATTTAGCTTGACTCATACACAAAACCCCCAAAAGTCTAATTCCTCTTCCACAGCCTGTCAAATACATCTCAAAGTCTGTCCTCTCCAGGAGATTCTGGTGTCATGTTTAATTTATTTACAGAAATCAATCCGCTGGTTTGTCACAGACTGAAATCACATTAACCTCCTGAAACCCGCGAGATCCCGAAAGACTTTGCTGTCGTGAATGAAAATGGGTTCTATGGGTACCCACGAGTTTCCCCTTTATAGATATACCCACTTTATGATAATCACATGCAGTTTGGGGCAAAAACCAAGCAGTTTTTTTTAATGCATTGAATTTTAAATGTGTTATTTTCGCCTATTTTGAAATGATGTGTTTGAATATTTCTCCATACTGGGGACCATAACCAGTCTTGGAATTGCATAAATTGGATATGACTGTAGTGCTGAGACTCTTGTGGATCCAATGAGCCAATTGTGTTCATGTGTGATGATGTTAGTCCCCATAGTAGCCATTTCATTGTAGTGAGACCATTTTTTGAAACTTGACCTCCCTGTATAAAATGACCTGTGGTGACCTCTAGGATAATCACAGCCTCATGAAACTTTACAGCCACAAACTAGAGACCTAGAGCATTCAGACGATGGATGGCTTTCCTGGGTATATTGACAATAAGGGGGTTTCTGAGCAGTTTACACAACAGAAGTGCTCACCATCCAATCGCTGAAATCTCCAAATGTCAAAAGTTTTTGATACCAAATCACAGCTTGGCTTTTTCTATGGTGTTCCTCAAGGTCTTGGTGTCTTAATGTGGTATTTTGGAGGGATTATTGGTCATTTTTATCAACCCTTGAGTGTTAAAAAATGGTTAAATTTAGCACCAAATCTGTGAAACAAATGGTATCAACCCAAAAATTGTGGCAACAACTTAAGAGACATAATAGAGCATGGCAACCCTTATAAATTAAATATACTTCAAGTTTATTTTATGATGTAAATTTAAGTATGGTTCAAGTATAATCCCAAGTATACTTTATGTAATAAGTGTACTAATAATCAATGCACTAGTAGTATACTTGGGACTAAATTGGTCCACTTTTCTGTTTATAAAATTACACTTTTAAGTATAATAGTAGTAAACTTTGAGTACACAACTAGTTTACATCAAAGTTGTGTTTTGTACTGCAACTTTACTATGAACTATACTACAAGTGAACTTATAGGTATACTGTTAGTTTACTATTTATATACTTGTAGCCCACTTTTTAGTTTATGAAAGTATACTTTAAAGAATACTCGCAGTAAACTACTATTTTTGTTGTTGTTTTTTTTACTACCAGTATACTTGTAAGTTTTCTTTAAGTTAATTTATATATATACTATAAATTAACTTATTTATATTTATATAAATATACTTACCCTTTTCTGTAAACTTTTCAGTATAAGCCAAGTATACTTGGACTTTTCTGTATATTTGTTGGTATAAGCCAAGTATACTTAAGTATAATTTTGTTAAGTTCATCTCTGATAAGTACATAAAAGGTACTCTCTTATTTTAAGTTTTAAAAGAGGTATACTAATAGCATACGTGAATAAACTTAATTTTTGTAAGGGAATGGCCATCATAATGTTTCTAAGACTGATACACTTTCACAATTTATTTTTATTAATTGATTAATGTTTATTTCTGATTTATAGACTAGAACAACTTGACACACAGTGCTGAGCTGCATCTCAAATTAATCTTCATGTTCCCAGCCTTCAGATGATGTACACCACTTCTATGTGACATCTACTGCTGACCTGCTGTCTCTCCCCAAAGATCCCCTAGAAAAGACAAAAACAGGTCTATTGTGGGTCTCAGAGGAATTAAAATTTCTACCCCTTCAATTGTTAGTTGACGGGAAACCAATCTATTGAGTGAAGAATGAAAAATGAAAGCTTGACAAAGAGGTTCAAATTCTGCCTTATTTCTCGCTTCCTCTTTTGTAAAGTATTTTTCTTTGTACTATATAAACTGTGTGGAGTAACGCATGTTGTCCTTTCACAGCAAAGACGAGAACCATCTGGTCTCGTGTTTACTTCCTCGTTACAGGAAAAACATGGCTTTCTGGATGTTGCTGCATTGGTGAGAACGAGCTATAGTTGTGTTAAACAGTGTGTATTACTGTATGTGTGTTTGTGCACTCTTTCATTGTACTTTGCTTGGCAGGTCACACCGCCGTGTAACGGGATCCTCCCAGAGCTCAGGCTGATTCGGGGAACAATGCAGGAGGTGTAACACGTCCACATAGCTTTTAACGGCCTGAGCAGGCTGCTCGAGTGCCTCAATGAGCTATAATATGATCCTTATTACTGCAGACCAGCTCACATAGACTCACTTACAGGTGAAACTCACAGAGGAATCATTCTCAAAGGAGGAAGGGGAACAACAACCTCTGAGGAATGAAAAAAAGGCATTTTTAAATAGTTGAAATATTATTTTCATAATGATTCATTTTAATTTGACAGTTCTCTGTTTCCATTTTATACAATATGCAATCTTATATGTGAAGGTTGTCTCCGAGGAACCGTTACTGACACAAGAAAATGACATAAATAGATGTTATGTTTGATAATTTATTTAATTCCAGTCAAACTCAATAGATTTGTTGTGCAAAAACTTGCCTGGACTGCTTTATTAGGATGTATGAAAAGTCTTACATTAAAGGGATAGTTCCAGTGTTTTGAAGTGGGGTTGTATGAGGTACTTATCCATGGTAGGTGTATTACTTACAGTAGATGACGGTCGGCACGCCCCCAGCTTGGAGAAACAGACAGGAGTACCGACACCGAAGCAAAGCAATACAGTGCTGTGGACGGAGATGGCAGAAAAATGTTGTACCTCATACAACCCCACTCCAAAACAACCAAACTATCCTTTTAATGAAACCCAGAAGAAAAACAATAATCAGACATGAATGTTGTGAAAAGCATGACATGAATTTGGTCGTTTCTTGCCCTAAAGGTAGGGTTGGTAATCTTGAGCAAGAGTACGCTAGATTTTTAAAACCCAAAAACCCAGCCCAGTGTTGCCAATTCTTTTCAAATGAAAGTAGCTCGCAGCACTAGCTCCAAAAGTCCCTAAATCTAGAGAGAAAGTTGCCAAGTCGACAACAACAGTTTTACAACAAACAGTGACTTTCTTGACTTGCAAAATGATCTTTTAAATTGACAAACATCATATGTGTGATTCATGGCACAGAAGGGGATGGACTTTGCCTCTCTATAGCCTGGAAGGCCCAGTTAAACTAGATCAGCTGTCGACCCTCACATGTCAGCCAGTTTCCTGTTGGCCAGGACAGCTTCCAAGACAGTGGGAGGGGTGTCATGTAACACATTTGCTCATTATGAAGTACATGTTATATTGTTTTATTACATTATATTATATTATATTTAAATTAGGGCTGTCAAAGATAACAAATTTGTTTTAACGCCACTAATTTCTTTATCGCATTAACGCAACTTGTGATTTTTATGGTGTAGCAGGATAGCAGTTTTAAAGCTAGAGTGAAGATAATGGTATCATATGAAACTAAAAAACCTAATGAATCCATTGGTACTAACCATGTCATACTAGCTTGTCGCAACGGAGGCTTAATAACGCTCCAAACTTACGCTAAATTTTTATCTCAAGATAAGTGAATGAATCAATAACTGGGCTAAATTTTTGTGAGGAAAAACTGTCATTGCTATTTTCAAAGGGGTCCCTTGACCTCTGACCTCAAGATATGTGAATGAAAATGGGTTCTATGGGTACCCACGAGTCTCCTCTTTACAGACATGATCACTTTATGATAATCACATGCAGTTTGGGGCAAGTCATAGTCAAGTCAGCACACTGACACACTGACAGCTGTTGTTGCCTGTTGGGCTGCAGTTTGCCATGTTATGATTTAAGCATATTTGTTTATACTAAATTCAGTACCTGTGAGGGTTTCTGGACAATATTTGACATTGTTTTGTGTTGATAATTGATTTCCAATAATAAATATATACACACATTTGCATAAAGCAGCATATTTGCTCACTCCCATGTTGATAAGAGTATTGAATACTTGATCAAATAAATAAAGACACAGATAAAAAAGTGTGATTGATTTGCGATTAATCGCGATTAAATATTTTAATAGATTACCAGCCCTATATATTATATTTAAATATTAATACAGACAAACACCAAGTATCATTACTTAATACTGTACTATAACGCTTTATTCTATATTATTCTGGTGTATGCCGTTAGAGTAGATGGTATCATATTACTCTTACATGGACTATACTTTGGTGACTTTGCTGCTACTAATCACACCACTGTGTCACTTCATTTGAGACAGTACTGCAGTATTTTAAGTACACACTTAAATACACGGTGTGTACGTGTACTGCTTGACTTGTAATTTTTGACTGCTCTTGTCTAGTTTCTGTTTTTTTATTTATATTCTTGTTTTTATTTCGTGTACTTTTCTGAATTCTAAACTACCTGAATCTCCCCTCTGGGAATCAATAAAGGCTTCTTATCTTATCATAACTTTGACTACAGTTCGTCTTCATAAAAATATAGACATCATATAGACGTCACTTATAGTTTTTGGAGAGAGAGAGAGAGAGACTCCATCAGTGCCATTCAGGAAATTCCAGTCATTCCCCAGTAATTCCTCCTCTCATTGCTCATGTCTATCTCTGCAGTTGCTTCTCTCTCTCTCTCTCTCTCTCTCTCTCTCTCACACACACACACACACACACACACACACACACACACAGAGCTTCCCTCTGTGTCTCTGTCTGTCCCCTCCTCCTTGTCAACACTGCGTCTGTCTTCCACCTCTCACCCTTAACCTCTGACCCTCAGCCAGTCTTAATAACAGGAAGTGATTGACTCCCTGCTGCGGCTGCTGCGGTGGGAAGAAAAACGAGGCGAGGACAGCGTTGTCGTTGGCAACATTCAGAACTGATGTCACTCTAGAGAGCAGAAGGAAGTCCAAAACAAGTGCAGCTGAAATACATGTAGCATGTCAAAGTCAAGTCAAGTCAAGTCAATATTATTTATATAGTCCAATATCACAAATTTGTCTCAGTCTGTCCTTAGAACCTGGAGTGTGTAGATTTAAGTAGAGCTGAAACTGTTGATTAATTGATTAGTTGATCGACAGAAAATTAATCGGCAGCTATATTAGACTTATGTGACAGTAAAGTGAATGTCTTTGTGTTTTGGGCTGCATTCGAAATCGCATACTAACGTACTACATACTAACGTACTACATACTAACGTACTACATACTATACACTCATCAGTATGTACTGCATACTACATACTCAATCACAACGTTACCGGTCGGAGCTACCATTGATTGAAAATTGTTCATCCCAAATCTCAGAAATCAGAATTACCTCTTCAATTCGATATATATATATATATATATTTTTAAAGGCAAATTAAAATGATTAAATATTGTAGTGTTAAATATGTTTTTTGACAGGACATTATATATGTGAGCTCCCCGCACTTTTCCTCTTAACTGTACCTTAATGTCACTCGCCATCATTCGTAATTATTTTATCCAACGAGTGATTATTCAAACCATCTACCTTCAGTCTGCAATTGGACAGTCTGAAGAGTCGCAATGCATTTTGAGGTGGTTGAGTATGTCCAGTCAGCTCACGTCTCAGAAATTCTTGCTAATTATTACATATAATTTCTCACATACACAAAATTCATACACTATGACAACCCGATATCACACCGAAGCGTGTAATAGACCCGCCTGTCCATCAGAGGACAGTGTGTCGGTGTCACGTTTTGCCTTGCAAAGATGTGAATATTACCTTCCAGAACTTGTGTGTGTGTGCGCGCTTGTGCTAACATGTGTTTGTTTAGCACTTTGGAGAAAAATGTTGCAGAGGGAAGACGGAGTGAGTGTGTCGGGTGAGCAAGTCCAAAGTTCAGGTGGGTTTGACGTTCACCTACTCAACAGCCTCCTCCCTCCTCCACCTCCCATTACTCAGTGACTCATTTTAAAGAAAAGAAAGAGCAGCCCTTGAAGCGAAGTGGGAGAAGAAGCAGTAACGGGAAAAGGGTGGGTGAAACAAGCGGGACGGGAAAGTGGAAACGGGGTGAAGAAAGAACTTGACGTGACATAGAAAACGTTCAGATTCAACAGAACAGAGAAATGCAGCTTGAAGAGAAAAACAAGGTTGAATGAATTAAGTGACATAAGACTCAAATAAGTAAATGCAACTTCAGTAGGAAATGTATTAAGTAGGCAGGAACACAGAATGTATAGACTTACAGGCTGTTGTATGAACTAAATTAATAGCATCTGAGTAGATCAAATTTGCAAAACAAATTTAACATCCACAAATTCATGAAGAATATGTTTTGTGTGTTTCTTCTTTTTAACCGCTCGTTAACCCTCCACCTCTTCTTTGTTTCTTCTTTGTTTCTCATCTAAATTACTGACAACAGTGCAAAAATCAATGTGTTTGTACTCTGTTCCTGTGCAAATGACAAATACAGTTACTTGAACAAAACCCTAAACCCTGTTCACTGAACAATAATACCAGATTTACGTTCATAGTTAGTCTAACTAGGATCAAGTGTTATGGATTCATTGTGTGCTACGACACATCAGTGAATTGCAATGAGTTCAGAAACAAGCACTTATGAACTGTATGTATAAAAATACTTGCGCCAATAAATAAGAAACCAGATCATAAAACTCTGTAATATTACTCACAGCTGCTGTAAAACGTAGTCTCATTAGTTTCGTATTAAGAAAGCTGGATATGGTGCTCCCAGTCAGCCTCGCTGCCAATTTGTCCCAGTAGCCCCTCACGGTACTGCAACACTTAAATACCTCGCAGTCCAAAACAATAGTATCAATCTGCGGCCTGCAAGACCCAATCAAGGCCTATGGAAGGAGGCTGGGACACGGGTTATGGGGTATAACACATGTGCAGTGTAACTGAAGCTGCGGTCGTGCGTTGCGATTGGCTCAATTTCGGCGAGGGCAGACCAGATGTTACTGCGCATGTGTTGTAACCCCAAAGATATGACGCGTTGATGACGCGTGACCCAGCCTCCTTCCATAGGCCTTGGACCCACTTCAAGTTATGCCCCCTTCTTTGTGTTGGACCCTCGAGGGCATTCTGGCTTTCATGTTTCTTATTGTGGTGTTCAACCTTTTTGCAAATGATAGTTTATCACAACATAAATTGATGCATTTTATAATATTCTTTTTACTCTATTTATGTGCAAGGGTGGTAATTATTCAACAAAAAAATGTTTTTCCTAATATTTTTTACTCTATATTCATAGGTGGTAATTATTCATCAAATAATTATTTTATAATAATGATTTACAACATTTATATGCAATAAAGCCTGTAATGAGCTGGAAACTGTTAAATATGTACTGATAGACTGCAACAGGTATGATGATGACAGAAGGGAATTGAAGCTGAAGTACGCGAGATTGGAGCAAATATGATTAAAAAAAGTAATTTTTCTAAAACGGTCACTATATCCTGACAGTAGTGCCTAAGACAGGTAACCTGAAAAAAACAACAACATGTGCCTCTGTGTCCTCCGGTGTCCTCCAGTGCTCCTAAAGGCATCTGCAAGATTTCACAGACCGCAGGACAACAAGCAGTCAGAGCTGATCTGGAGTCAGCTGTCGTGGCTACCTTGTTATTGACAGGTTGCTACTACGGCATTGTCTGGTCTGTGTTTTCAGTTCATCAAAGTTAATTGTAACATTTTGGTCGTCTGAAAATGTCTTATTCAGCGTTCGGTTGTACTTAGCTCCACCCTCGTGTGTCACTTCTGGTTGCAAAAAAACCAACATGGTGAAAAATGCTTCAAAACAGCAGTCCACGAACAAATGGGTGACGTCACGGGGACTACGTCCACTTCTTATACGTATACAGTCTATGGTTTTTAAATGAAACTGGGGAAGGAACCATTCCAGCATGGCCGACGGTGTGAGGGTTTGCTAGAAAAGGAAGAACAACTCCTTATGAAATGGAGGATTATTCAAAAATACATTCATTACTGGTTGGAATTTAATGCTTGCCTATTTAAGAATAGCATGTATCAATAGTTTTATGTAATGACATGGAAAACAGGGTGGAATAATCACTTTTCATGGGAGTGTAAGAGTATAAGAGGAGAGGAGCAGGTGGCGAGGTGTAACAGAGGGCTAATAGTGCTTTCACTGTTATTGTAGACTTTATAATGGTGTTATTGCAGACGCCTCGTCATTCTTTCCACTATTATGAAGTTAAATTGCTGCTGGAGTGGCCCACTGTGTCCACTCGCCCTCACTCTCTCTCTCACACACGCACACACTCACACACTCACGCACACACACACACACACACACACACACACACACACACACACACCCCGACACATGCACACACAGATTGACACATAAACCCATAAACCTATACCCACATGCTCAGTCTCAAGCACAATCTCGTGCACAACCATGGCCTATGGTAGCCTACTTATATGCACACTTTCACTGTCACTCTCTCTCTCTCACACACACACACACACACACACACATACAGAGATGCCTCCAGATTGTCACTGTCCCTTTAATCCAGGTAAGCAGCTTTACAAACTCGGGGAAGCTGACAAGGTGTCTTTCTCTGAGACTCTGTTTTGGCTGGTTGCCTGTTTGGAGTCTCATCATTGTGTTCTCGGAGATCTGTTTAATTCCACACTAAGTTTCAGTCACACTGATGAGTTGATGTGCAAGAGGTTACACAAAACATGTAAAACGTATGTATAAAACTTACGTGTAAAACATGTAAAACTTAAGTATTAAACATGTAAAACTTAAGTATAAAACAAGTAAAACTTAAGTATTAAACATGTAAAACTTAAGTATAAAACAAGTAAAACTTAAGTATTAAACATGTAAAACTTAAGTATAAAACATGTCAAACTTACGTATAAAACAAGTAAAACTTAAGTATAAAACAAGTGAAACTTAAATATAAAACATGTAAAACTTACGTATAAAACAAGTAAAACTTAAGTATAAAACAAGTGAAACTTAAATATAAAACATGTAAAACTTAAGTATGAAACAAGTGAAACTTAAATATAAAACATGTCAAACTTACGTATAAAACAAGTAAAACTTAAGTATAAAACAAGTGAAACTTAAATATAAAACATGTAAAACTTAAGTATGAAACATGTGAAACTTAAATATAAAACATGTAAAACTTAAGTATGAAACATGTGAAACTTAAATATAAAACATGTAAAACTTAAGTATGAAACATGTGAAACTTAAATATAAAACATGTAAAACTCAAGTATGAAAGATGTAAAACTTGTAAAAGTTATACTACCAATCATACACATACTTATTGCTGATCTTGTTTCAAAGCAAGCGGTTTGATTGAAAAAACACAGACTTGAGTTAATGACTGTTTCAACATACTGTGTGTAGAAGAGACACAGCAGAGTTTTGTTACAGAGATGACACATTAGCAAGTGCACAGTGTTCCCAAAGACATCTACAGGACCTTGGTTCACAGATGTAAATGATTGTTTTATAAGGAATGAGACATCAGAGACAAGAGAATAAAATGTAACTGGTGTGATACTTGCAAGTGATACAAGTTTTGGCCAGCTTGGTTCAGTGAGTCTGATATGCTACATGGTAAATAAGAGAGGTTAAGTCTCCAGAGGGAACAAAATCTCTTGAATAAAAAATACTTGGTCATCAATGAAGAATATTTTAGTTTCACATTATGTTTCAACTCTATGGGTGGATTTTCATGTTGTAGTAAAATTGATAGAAGTCAACGGCTGGCTTGAAAAGAGCTCATCAATGTTTGGTTTTCTTGGGAAAAGTCTTAAAATAAATTGCAACCACCATAACAGTATGAATACTCATTGAATTGTTATTATATATTACTGACTCTACTAACATTACTATAGCAAATTACTATCACTATCACTACCTCTACTCTGGGCAACCTCCGGGTTTCAAAAGTGAAGCCAATGCTGAAGTGCCTTCAACCTGCATTCTTTCTACCAGCAAGCAGGGGGCGACTCCTCTGGTTGCAAATAGAAGTCTGATTGTATAGAAGTCTATGAGAAAATGACCCTACTTCTCACTTGATTTATTTCCTCAGTAAACATTGTAAACATGAGTTTATGGTCTCAATCGATAGTTTCAAGTCTTCTTCAATACAGCATGATGTTCACCTAGTAAATGATGGTCCCATTTAGAGTCAAATAGACCATAAAGCAGAGTATGCTTTAGGGCGTGGCTACCTTGTGATTGACAGGGCTCTACAACGGCGATGTCCGGTCTGGGAGTTGTTTGAGTTTTTGTCTTACAACTTAACCCTTTCACAGTGTGTTTTCAGTTCATGAAAGTTAATTGTAACATTTTGGTCGCCTGAAAATGTCTTCAGCATTCAGTTGTACTTAGCTCCATCCCCCTGTGTCACTTCTGGTTCCAAAAAAACAAGATAGCGACAGCCAAACTCCGAAGTCGAGGCTTCAGAACCATAGTCCATAAACCAATGGCTGACATCACTTTGACTACATCCATTTCTTATATACACTCTATGCCATTACTACAACTATTCCTATAACTTGTACTTCTATTTCTGTTTTCTAAGATACAATGTTTTTCATAACTAGCCGACCTAAAAATGTCAATGGACCCACACTGCGTGACTCTTCAAAACTTTTTTTAATCATTTAATATAATATAAAATTAAATTAAAATTGATCTACTATCAACTGTGTGACTATAAAGCTACTACAACTAGTACAACTAATACTACAATTACAAAAACGTCTACTTCCACTACTGCATCTACTGCTGCTAATTCCTGGATGTCCTCTGCTTCTCTCAAGCATCACAGCACCGTCTTTTAACTCTCACAAAAGCTTTTCTTCCTCTTACATCTTCAGTGAGAAAAGGCCTCAGAGGAAGTTACTGGATTCATACTTTCAGTTCTTCAGCAGAGATGTTGAAAGACTGAGGAGGACCACAAAGACCCGTCACTGAGAAGGATGCAGCCAGAGGCGAAGCGGAGCAGGAGCTCCCAGTTCTACAGGTATGCAGCTCCTCAGGAACTGGGTTAACTGACCGAGCTTTTATGTTTGAGTAGATGCTAAAATATCAAACGCTTCACAGGTGTCCTGTCATCAAAATACCTACCTTTGTTCTCCGCTGTTGTAAAAGAGAAAGCTGTAACTGCTGATGGGGCTTTTATGTCTGGCTTATGTAAGCACGTAGCAGCACGCTTTTCAATGTCAATGAAAGAAAAACTTAAAGTAAGCACGTATCCTTACAGGTGTCATTTTATGGGTAGACAGGGAGACGGGTTGTTTATAGTTTGATCTGGATCAGTTTTAGAGGTTTGTGGTTTTCATAAAATGATAAAATGAGATGCTCTCATTGGTGAAGACTACAGCGTATTTGTTGTGTCTTGAGGGATTCCCAGCAGATGTCTCTTCCAAAGCTGAAATGTAAATTACGACATCATACAACTCTGATTTTGGACATCTCCCTTTAAAGGAATAGTTTGACATTTTTGGAAATACTTTTTTTTGCTAATTAGTGTGTTAGCATGCTAAAATTGTAGCTAAAATTTACCAACTAGCACTAAATAAAAAGTACAGCTGAGGATCAACAAAGTTATTAAGCTTCATTGTCTAGGAACCGTGTCTCCCTCTCACTCAATTGTCCCTCCAGGCTCCCTTACAGTCAAGACGGCGACGAAGATAACAAAAATGGGGATTTATTAATCTCGTGTCATGCCTAACTTTAGCGGATCATAACATTTCCAACCCTCAAAATAACGTTCTGAACTGTAGTCTTAATTATGTTTTGAGAGAGACATATTTTCTTCCGGATTACGGTTGCAGTTTTAAACAGTTTTGAATACATGGTTAACGTAAATAGAAAGAAAACAAAACAAAAAAACGCAACAAAACTCCTTCGTTAGGTTTAGGCAATAAAACTACTTGGTTAGCTTTAGTAAAAAAAATATATCATGGTTTGGCTTGAGATTACTACATTTGTTAAGTTATTAAGCTATAGACATAATTTAAAATAAATGAACATTGACTTTTAGTTTCGCACAGGGCACAAACAGCAGTCTCAATTCAATGAAATTTCTTTTTATAAAGCATCAAATCACAACAGAAGTTATCTCAAGACGCTTTTCATATGGAGCAGGTCTAGACCGTACTGTATAATTTAGAGACCCTACAGGAGGTCCCCAAGGTGTGACAGTGGCAAGAAGAAACTCCCCTTTAACAAGTGGAAACGTTGGACAGAACAAAGATCTGGGTGGGCGGCCTCAACTGGTTGGGTTGAGAGAGAGAGAGAAATGCATAGCAACCACATCATAACATAATATAATATAATATAATATAATATAATATCATATTATATTATATTATATTATATAATAAATACGGTTCTATTTTTCACTTTTAGATAGGGATGAGAATTATTTTAGAAATAGGCCTATCAGTAGGCTGGAGTTTAATTTCAACAATTTAAATTTCATTTAAAAGATTTCTATCAGCCTACCTTGTTTTTTTCAGTATGTCACTTTACTGATGTATTCGGGTCAAATTTAATTCTTGTTTTTTGAGTGAGAAGATTTGACCTTCAAAAAATATTTTTCAAACAAGGAGTCTTGAAAAAAGGGGATATCTCACAATCAAGGTCAATATGGTAGCTATATTATAAGCAAGTCAAGACGATATGTCAATCCTGTAGCACAAAAATACCACTGTTTAAGAACCTGGCAGGGTGCGCTTTGCGGGTGCACAAAAAAAAAATTGTTGCAAGCGCTTTTACCAGCTAAAATCTTGCCTAGGGCATCAAAATTGGTCAGGCCCAGCTCTGAGTGTGAATTACCGCAAACCACGAGAGGTCCTTGAGCCTACAGTCATAAATGTGGAACTATTACTTTAATTATAATCTGCAGTTTCACATTCATTTCCTCTTCTTTCTTCTCTTTAGCCTAATTTCTTTCACTTTCAACGCTCCTCTCCTCAAGTTTTCAAAGCCAGCAACCTTTTGGTTTTCATCAGTGAGGATAAGAAGTGAAACAAAAACAAAAGTTAAGTCAGGTGCCTTTGAAAACTTGTAGTCCTTTTGTCCTTGGATCATGTGGGGGTGTATGTGCATTATGGGAACACACACCGCAGCTGCCGTCCTCCCTGACTACCAGCCGTCAAACAAAAAAAATTCTTTTCAAAACCAACCTCAGGAACCAGCGGAGAGATGATTAAATTCTCCATGCGAGGAGTTCAAAAGCAATAAAAAATGAAATGAAAACATGGGCGGTGTGCAACACAAAGACCTCATTGTTGCCGGGCAAAGGAATGCCTGGGTGTGTGTGTGTGTGTGTGTGTGTGTGTGCGTGTGTGCGTGTGTGTGCGTGTGTGTGTGTGTGTGTGGGCAGAGGCCGGGAGGAATTTGAGTTTTTGCATGGAGACAAAAGGTGGCCTATGACTGGTAGAGACGAGAGAAAGAGAGGGAGAGAGGATGAGGCACAGAGAGGGAAACAGAAAGAAAGCAACACAGAGACAGACAGTAGCTGTTTCCATTCATGTGTCTCCATGCTAGCACTTTAAAGTGAGGTGACTACTCTTTAAAACTCCACCAATTAATATGTTTTATCTAACTATAAAGCAAGGAATCTCTGTCTGTTTGTTCTTCTGTCTGTCTGTATGTCCTTCACATATCTCGAGAACCACTCATCCGTTCTACTTCACATTTGGCGGGTGTATTGCTGAGGACCCAAATTGAGTGAGTGTCCAATTTGTTGCATTTTGAACATTTGACACATTCAATATTAATAATCTTCGAATAAACAAGCGAACAGCGTTCTGCTCAGCAGCGGGGGCTCTGCAGACTACTAGTACAAACTAATACTAACTATTATCCCTGGTGTGGGTTATCCCCTATAGGTGGACGCCTGTGTGTGACTTCTTTTAACGTGGAGAGCGGACAGCCACCACGCGGTCCTTGACAGGGACAGACCTGCAACCAGCGGCATGGACTCCATAACAGTTAGAGCCCCCCCCCTGCAGCCTTTCTCCACCTTCAAAGCCGTTGTAGCGATACACCTGTTTTTTCCTGGACACCATACTCCGCCTGCTCTGCTGTGGAGGTCTTTCTTGAGTCGCGCTTTGTCTGGTACACTCCAGACAGCATCGCTCTTGGTCGCAAAGCCCTCCGGAGTAGGAGTCAACAAGTGATGAGCGGTTCTCGACAATGCTGCAAGCAGTACTTCCAGGGGCCAAGCAATCTGCCTGCTTGCGAACCCCGCTCCGAATTGCCACGCGCTCCTAACAAGCACGCCCCCCAACAACGCTGCAAGCAGCAATACTGGAAGCATATCAGACAGTTCCGAACAGGCATGTGCTCTGCACAGCCAGATCCCAAATGGACATGCCCCCGACAACGCTGCAAGCAGCAGTACTAGGGGCCAAGCAATGAAGAAGCACACGCTCCGAACGACCACAGGCTCCGAATGGGCACGCCCCCAACAATGCTGGGAGCAATACCAGAAGCATATTGGCTAGTTCCAATTGGGCACATGCTCCAAAGGGCCACGCCCCCGACAACTCTGCAAGCAGCAGTAATAGGGGCCAAGCAATCGACCCAAGCACGCGCTCTGAACCGGCACACGCTCCGAACGACCACGGGCTCCGAATGGGCACGCCCCCAACACCACTGCAAGCATCAATACCGGGAGCATATCGGGCAATTCTGAATGGGCACAAGCTCCGAAGGGCCAGGTCCCGAACGGCCAGGTCCCGAACGGCCTGGTCCCCGACATTTTTTTAGCCTCTTTTAGCTCATCGTTTTGGTTTTACAGACTGTTTATTTACTATTTAAATGATGCTGTAACCAGGCTTATTTGGTGTAATAATAATGCTTAATGTTAATTTCCATATTTTTTTTTGCAGTTTGTATCAAAGTAAAGAGTTAGCACTTCAATACCTCTACATATTGGGTTTTACCAAGGTCAGAATGTCCATGTTTTCTTATTAGCACACATACAGCAGGGGGGTCTTTGGGTCCCCAAACAATGAGGAAGTAAAGCCACATCAACATAATACAAATCGTTTAGAGGGTATAAAGCGCAGAAAATGAAGAGAAATGCATGAGTGTTGATGTTACGGGGCAGTGATCAAGTCATGTATATAAACATACACACACTTATCCATCAGCCTACACGCACTCACGCACGCACACACACACATAACCTCATTTCCTGTAATCCCCTGTCACCTGACCTCTGACCTCTGTGAGGGTGTTGACAGATTTAAGACCCCCAACTTCCTCCATGTCTGTGTGATATGCTTTGTAAAGAGGTCTCACTCTTCACTTGTGTGGAGACACTTTTAAAAAACGATCACATCAAACTAAAAGTACTAAAACCGTCACAAACGTGATTTTTTTGGTTTTCGAAGACTTTGTTTCTCATGCAATTATCTGAGTGAATTTCAAAATGCGAGTAAACTAAAATATGTTCATTGCCGAAAATAGTGTGACCATGAATTTAGTAAAATATTTCAAAAACTCAAATAATCGTTAGTTATATGAGTCTGTAATGTGAAACAGATGTGTCAGGTATGTCGTTTAAACATGGCAGCAGTTTTGAATAACACTGGAACTGAACTGAATGGGCACTAATTGATCTGCAATTATTATTATTTTTTTAGTTACGGTCTTTGCAACTTTTATACAAATTTATAATGTGATTATTTTGTCATTATTTTGATTTAGATCTAGTTATGTGTTTTTGAATAGTAGGTGTCTCACATGTGGCATTAAAGAGCAAATATTTTTGCCAATGCTGATTTGCTTGTGTAGATATAGTTAATTTTATCAAAACTAAAACAAAGCTATCAGTGGCATATTACGACGCAATGTTTTTTTTAAATTTCAGACAGAAGTAGACTAAAGCAGTTTCTCATTTCTAGCCGGCAATTATCGATTTTGTCAGCTAAAATGACGTTAGACACAATCCCCCAAACCCCTCAAACACAGATTATTGTTCTGATTTATCAGTTCTTACTAATTATATACTCTTACTTATCTTTGATTGGCAATGGTGAAGGAAGCATTCAGATCCTTAACTTAAGGAAAAGTACTAATATTAATTGTTTGTCGTGTGAGCACGGTGAGATTGAGAATGAGGTTCACTTTTTGTCATACTGTCCTGTCTACGAGGATATACAGGAGGTACTGTTTAGGAAAATAACCTCCATTTATGTTGATTTATTTTGACTTGATGACTATGAAAAACTTGAGTTGTGCTTCAGGAAGGGCCTGAAATGTAGTGGAGTAGAAGTAGAAAGTGGCATGAGAAGAAAAGACTGAAGTACAAGCACCTCAAAATTGTACTTAAACACAGGAGCTTCACCCAGGAGACAGCTGTTCATGTGAAACCAAAAGTAAACATTGAGTTTGCGCTTGTCATTTAACGTTACCTAAGAAAGTCCGCTAAGGGCTGTTGTTATTTATTGACGCTAGTTACTTTGTTACAGTTGTTACATTGTTACGTTGTTACGTTTTTACATTGTTACATTGTGACGTTGTTACATTGTTACATTATAACTTTGTGATGTTGTTACATTGTTATGTTACTATGTGAACTCAAACCATGATGTTTTTTCTAACCTTAACCAAGAAGTTTTGTTGCCTAAACCTAACCAATCGTTTACTTAACCATGTGCCATTGTGCGTTTCTTTAAGCATGATACGAGGCTGATATAAAATGTATTCATGACATTTTTTTTGTGGTTCAGAAACGTCGACATTCATCGTATCCCATGGTTTGCAGAAACCTAAAATGCCAAAAAAATTCTGGCGACTGGGTCAAGTGGCACGTAACAGTCAACAAACATAACATCTGCATCTGAGTCAGTTTGGTTTTGGAGCGTCAGTGGGACCAATAGTTGTGCTTTTTAATGAGTTTTCTAAAACTAGAATGTCCCAGTTTCAGGTGAAAGGCTGTTTGGGTCATGGATGAGGAAGAGTTAGTAATAGAAGCATCAAACGTGGCCCTTTAATGTCGCTCAGTGGGGAGAACAAGCAGATGCAAATTTGGACAGTTATCAAAAACAGTGACGATGTGTGATAACCCCTAGAGAAATATGGTCAAGAAAGAATAGATCACATTTTCCTGTAACCTTTACCTGTTTCCTTTTACTTCCTCTTCACATTCAAATCAGGGCAGCAGGAAGAGCGACATTTGTCCAGATGCAAATAATCAGAAACAGTCAAATTGATACGTGCTGGGTACTTTTAGATGACGTCAATGCCACAGAGGTCAAAAACAGTTTTCACTTTGAAGGGCCGGCCGAACATCCAACATGACTGAACTTGTCTGACCACCGATGGAGCCTCCAGTTCTGCTAAAGACATCAGAGAGAGAGACAGAGAGGGAGACAAGAGAAATAGTGGCTGAAGGTGTGTTCAGACTGAACACCATGCAAATTTCCAAGGTTGACACGAACAGACTTGGTTAAGCGCTTTTAAGTGGCGCAAACTGAGGCGAAGACACGCCAGCACGAGCTGAAAATATTTTAACATTAAGCGAAGATTTCGCACTTATCCTGACGATGCATAACTCTTCGTCATGAACATACAGAGACAACAGGAAAATGGAGAGAGACTGGTGAAAAATAACTTGCTGGTGAGTTTTGAGATCAGAGACTGATCGGTAACCAAACACAGCCTGCTATAATGTCCATACAGTTCCATCATTTGGAGGAAAAAGCTAATGATTTTATGTATATATATAGTATATAGGTGCTGGTACTGGTGTATCTACTGTATATAAGCAGCATTTTAATATTGACAAGGTAGAGCTAATTATAAGTACTTATATAATACACTGTTGCATAGTTTGAAAGGTGTAAAAAGTACAATGTTTGCTTCTGAAATGAAGTGTGGTAGAAGTATAAAGTAGCTTAAAATGGAAATACTGTAGTAAGTACCTCAAAGTTAGTTATTTCCCACTACTGGTTTTCAGTCATTTCAAACTATTCGGAAACCATTCTTCTTTTGTGGAGCCGTCCATACTCCGACAGGAGGTTAAATAAAAGTGGATGGTGCAACATAGTTGAGATGCTATGATTCTTCTAGCACAAACATATGTATGGTTCAAGTTCAAGTTTGATCCATTAAAGTGAACTGATCTTGCCAAAACATTTCAGCATTTTAGAGGTTGGTTTAACCAGGCCTTTAGGATAGAGTTAGGTTTAGCCCTAACTCTACCCTAACTCTAACTGCTGAGAAGAAAAGAAGAAGAAAAAAAACCCCAAATAAAAGATGTTGAAGATAATTACCATACAACATACAATTTGACTTAATTTGGTGCAATTTGTTTTTATAATTTTCTACCTTCTTCTTCTATTTGCCCCAGGCTCTGGGAACAATGCGTAATCAAACAAATGTGTAGTCATGACAGATCGTTTTTCCTTCTTTATAAAAGCAAAGAGCAGCAGAGATAGAGACAGATAAAATGACAAAGAGATGTTGAAATGTTCTCTGAGATGCCCAGTGGATAAAAGAGAAGTGATGGAAGAGCTCACAGGAAAAAAAAAACACTTTCTGCCTGGTGAAACACGTTTTGGAAATTCCCATAAATGCTTCAAGAGACACAAACAGGATAGTGTGTGTGTGTGTGTGAAAGTGTGTGTATGTGTGAACACATGTGTGTGCTGTCAGCCAAAGATTATCAAAACAGACCGAGATAAGGAAAGAATGTGTTGACTGTATATGTGAAGAATTGTCAAGTCCAAACTACCAAACATACACAGTACTCTTGATTTTAGCCAAGCTAGAGCTGCAGCTCCAGGGATGCCGGTGCTGGTCCATCCACCACTTTGGTCCAAACTGAAATATCTCAACAACTATTGGATGAATTGTTTGTGGTCCCCAGAGGATGAATCCTACTGACCTAAGGAATACCTTGACTATTCTTCCAGCTCCACCAGCTGGTCAAAGTTTTCTCTTGATACCTCAATATATGTAATCATAGTTCCCAGACCATGTACCTTAATGACTTTGGTTATCTGCTGGCTTTTGCTTTCCCGCACACATGGTAGCATGCTCAAATGGTGAGCATGGTAAACGTTATACCTGCTAAACACAAGCATTAGCTCAAAGCACAATACATAAATGCCTTAATTTTGCATTCTCTGTAATAGCCAGCAGGGGGCGACTCCTCTGGTTGCAAAAAGAAGTCTGATTGTATAGAAGTCTATGAGAAAATGAGTCTACTTCTCACTTGATTTATTACCCCATTAAGTCTTCTTCAATACTCCACCTTCTTGTGTCACTTCTGGTTGCTAAAACGAAGATGGCGACAGCCAAATCCAAGATGGTGACGGCAAAAATGCAGAACTTGAGGCTTCAAAACCGTGGTCTACAAACCAATGGGTGACATCATGGTGACTACATCCACTTCTGATATACAGTCCATGGTCTAAGTACAACTTCACAGAACTGCTAGAATGGCTCTTGACTCTTAGTCTTATTGTAATTTGTAAAGAGTATATTTACTTATTTTATTCCTTGGAGGTTTACCTCAACAGTAACCACAACACTTAACCGTAACCTTAACCTTAAACAGCCTTAACCATAAAATAACCTGTGAGGACCAGAGTTTTGTCCCAAGATGGGAGGAAGGGACGTGAGTCCCGACATTGTTGTTGTCCAACCCGTGTCCCCACAATTTACTTATTACATGTATCTCTATTCACTCTGAGTGAAGCACATATACTGTACCTGCTCGGTATCCAACAGCAGCAGAGCGTGTGCATGGAGCTGGATGAAAGAAAAGATTTTTTTTTAAAAAGAGAAAAATGTATGTCTAAATTGCGCTTTAACCTTCGCCTGTGTTTATTTTTGACTCTGCAGAGCCTGAACAAACAAACAAGTCCACTGCAAAGTTTACCCTGTCTGCCGCTCAGACCGGTGTGATTCAACTTGTGTGTTTTGTGTATTAGTATGAAAGAAAGCATGACTGTGTGTGTGTGTGTGTAATGAGGATAAAAGATGATGTATGAATATGTGTTTATGCTGGAATTTGTGTGTGGGCTGTATTCGTCAGCATTTGGCGTCACCTGTGAGTGTTTTTCCCTGCAGCACAGAGGCTGACAGGCAACAGCTTGTCTGATGGTTCTATATGAATGTCAACAACACACACACACACACACACACACACAGAAACCAGGGCTCTATTTTTGTTCACTAACCGTAAGTTTTTCAATCTCTACTTTAAAGTTATAGACACGTATATAATTCTCACCCAACTATTTTCTGCACATTATTACTTCGTTGTGATCCTATTTTTGTTTTTAGGGAAAAATCTGTTGTTCTGCAGAGAGGTCAAAGGTCAGTGACCCTGAAGCTGGCTGGGATTCAGTGTCTTTCTCATGAAACTCGAATTGTTTGTAACCTAAAACTGCTTTGATAACTTGAAATCAACACCCTCCAAGCGTTGCACATCTCCCTGAAACTCTCTACAATTAATCCCAAGTTATAGTTTCTTTACTGTTCCTTCTTTCATCACATCCATACTTCTGCTGCAGTTCGTCTCATGTCCTTCCTTTGTGTCCGTGACAGCAAACGGCAGACAAAAAGACACAGGTGAGTCCCAGCCACGAGGGATAATGGAGGAAACCTGACACCTGGAATGTCGTCAAAGGGCTGGGAAAGTCACGATGTGGCTTCATACGCCGGCTCTCATGCACCACATTAACGAGGTTCAGTGGTGGAAAATAACTGTGTATTTACTCAAGTACTGTACTTGAGTACAATTTTTAGGTACTTGTACTTTACTTGAGTATTTCCATTTTCTGCTACACTACACTACATCTCAAAGGGAAATATTGTATGAATTTTACTCCACTACATTTATTTTAAAACTTAACTTACTTTGCAGATTCAGATTAATACAAAATATAATCAACTAATAAAGTATGATGCATTATTTTAGAATAAGTTAAACAGCCGTATATAAAGTAGTTCAATTTAGCTAAATTGTTACCAGCTGCGATATTAAAGTGATGAACACATTAATGCAACAATAATTATAATACAATAATATCCATCCATTATCTGTAACCGCTTATCCCATTCGGGGTCGCGGGGGGGCTGGAGTCGATCTCAGCTGACATTGGGCGAAGGCGAGGAACACCCTGGACAGGTCGCCAGACTATCGCAGGGCTGACACATAGAGACAGACAACCATTGACGCTCACATTCACACGGACAATTTAGAGTCAACAATTAACCTGCATGTCTTTGGAGTGTGGGAGGAAACTGGAAAACCCGGAGAAAACCCACGCTAACATGGGGAGAACATGCAAACTCCACAGAGAAGGGACCCAAGCCGGATTTGAACCTGCAGCCCTCTTGCTTTGGTGCGACAGTGCTCACCACTGCACCACCATGCAGCCCTAATACATCAATACAACATATATTATTCTGCATAAAGAGTGCTTTACTCAAATACAATTTTAGAATGCATGACTTTTACACTGTGGTATTGCTACTATTACTTAAGTAAAGGATCTGAGTACTTCTTCCACCGCTGCTGAGGTTATATGTGATCCTGCAATTGATAAGCAATCAATTACACATGGCAGCATTTTGAAAAGAACAAAACAATATTTATTACTTCAAATAATGCTACTATTTGTCATTGTTTTGTGTGGTTAATTGATTTCCAATAATAAATATATACATATATTTGCATAAAGCAAGCATATTTGAGTAAGAGTATTAAATACTTGACTAATTTCCTTTTAAGGTACATTTTGAACAGATAAAAAATATGTGACTAATTTGCAATTTGCTATGGACAATCATGCGATTAATCGTGATTAAATATTTTAATCGATTGACAGCCCTTGTTTTAATTCAATGTAAAAAGCTAGCAAACTCGTCTGGATGGCTGGAGCAAAAGGCCACTTCTGTTGCCACAATGTTCGCGCATATTTCTTATGACGTCAGCTGTAAAAGAGTCTATAGCCATTAAATGTATAATTACCTCTTTATATAGTAGTTTTCATGGTTAGTGGCGGAGTCCGCCATTCCAATTCAAATATATGGAATTACCTGTTTTTTGTTAACAAGTCAGATAAGGGCTCAAGAGGCACCGTGTCTAACGAGTCTTCCCACATGATTCTCTCACTCAGGAAACATAGAATATAAAAACAAAGACAGCGTTTTCAAATGTTAATGTGCATAAAAATAGCTTTATTTCCAATAATAAATCAGAACCTGCATGCAGAAACCAATGATTCATTGGCTTCTCCACTCCATTGGTGATTCACATGTGGTGTTTGTGACATTAAGCAGCAGAACATACGTATCTCTCCCATGCTCACTGACCAGACCTGGGGATGATTACCAACTGAAAGGTTTTTTTTTTTACGAGACAGCTGACCTGGAAAGTGTTCACTCCATCAAAAAAAGACAGTGAAGTTATTTAATTTGCTGAAGTTGACAGATTATGTCTAAATCTAATCAGAGTTACTTTTCTGTCTGAGGTCAAGGTCATCTGATAGTTGCTGAAACAAGTATCAGTGTTTTCTGGATTAAATTCTTTTTGTTTCTTGGGGAGATAAAAAGCCTTGAACCCAATGTCAAGACATTTCAATAACTGCGTGGCAGCTCGTGTAGGCAGCGACCTTGAATTATCAAATACATGTTAGCAAAATCAAGATCAACAAAAGAAAAGCTGAAAGTTGTCAGCTAGTAATCAACCCAGGTCTGCTACGGACAACATGGCTCATCACATCCCCTGAACAACGAGATGAACACCAACCACATAAGCAATCCTTCTACAAACAAACAAAAAACATAAATACAAAAGCAAAAACAAAAAAGTCTAAAAGATAATAGAAACTCTTACAAAATAAAAAGTTTCAAAACTATTTGCCTCTGAAAATCTCAAACTAGTGTATATAAAACTTTTAAAATCACATATACAACAGCTTAAAAAGGGGGAAACACCCCAACCTGAAAGAAGGCAATAAAATAATTTGACAGTTAAATTAATACAAAAAAGGGAACAAGTTGATCTACTGGAGGAAAAAAAACAAAACACTGGAGATCAATGAGAGAAGGCGAGTTAGTATTAGCATTGGTAGTATCAAAACAGTTTTCTCATTTACATTTACAGTAAATCACATGAACGTTACTGTTGGGGGAAACAAAAATAAAACAGGAAAAACAATTTGGCATTTAAATATTTGGTAGATATTTTTTGTTGCCAGGACGTGGCTAAGTACCAAGTTAAACTTTTTTTTCCATTTTTGTTATTTTTATCTAATGACTATATACAAATCCTTGGTAGACCAGTCTGTGTGCTGCTGTCTTCAGCTATGAAATGTGAGCATCAAACTTGTTCATAGTGATTGCTCATAGACCCCATAATGAAAATATAAACCTAACAACACATTGTCGGTGTAGCTTATTGAGAAAACATCAACCCCATGATTAAAAGAACAAAAAAAAAACAACAGAAAGTACCAAAACTACCAGTTTCTCCGATCACAGAGCTTAAAATGTCTTTTCATTGGACAAATAATCACATAATTTACTGGATCCATGAATAGAAAAGTTATTACAAGTTAATGGATGATAAGCACCATGACGGGGAAAGCTTCACAGACTTAAAGAGGCAGAGTTAAAGGGATAGTTTGACATCTCGGGTAATACGCTTATGTACTTTTACCGTCCAAAAGATGACAGAATCCATCTACTAGGACCTTTAAAACTCAGTGATGAACCGGTTATATCTCATTTGTGTAAAAACGACAGTTCAACAAGCGTTCATGTCAACTTCCAAGTTGTAATTATGATCAGGAAACTCAATTTTCCACATGCAATTAAACCCAAATTTGATAGATAGTGTTATATCGTCAGCGTACAGTATCTTCAACTCTCACACGGCCAACTCTGTGATCATGCAACTGTCTTGAGTTGTTGGATAGAGCCAGGCAAGCGGTTTCCCGTCTTTATGCTAAGCTAAGCTAACCACCTGCTTGCTGTAGAGTCATATTTAACAGACTGATAATGAGAGAGGTATCGATTCTCATCCAACTCTCCGCTAAAATGTCAAACTATTCCTTCAAGCTTGAATGTTACTGTGAAAGAAAGTCAGCAGCTTCGGTTGTCATGGTGTTGAATCTTTGCTCCCATTGCACATGACTGAGCTGTGTGTGTGAGTGTGTGTGTGAGGAATGTAGGTGTGTCACCTTGTAGGAGCATGTTGGTTTGACTCCAGTCGAGTTCACCACAATAACAGAAAACATACCCTGGAGGCACAGCGGTAATTATTATAGTGGTAAAACATCTTTAACACTCTGCTATGCAACTGTGTGGCTGTGTAGCTGTGTATGTGTATGTGTGTGTGTGACCTTGGTCATACAGTATTTGCAAATTCTTTTTCTGGATTAGTATAGCTTACTTATCAGACTCTACGTGCCAGACTGATGGGACTTTCCCCACAGGAGGAAATACAAAACATGCCAGAAGGTTTAAAGAAAAAGTATAAACGTATTTTTATTATCTTACGGTGTTCGTTCGGCACTTTGTGCTGGTGAAAATAGACAGAAACAATGATTTGCAAATACTTCTTGACCTTTGTTTGACAGTCTCTCCCCTCACTGTAATAGTAGGAGCACTGTGAGGATAAAAATTAACAAATCTTGTAATTATTAACATCAGTTCTATCAGACGATGGAGAGTAAATCTACAGTGTTACAGTGATGTATATTTTCTCAAATCAAAATAAATTTGAACGACATGAGCTCAATTCATTCCCATCATGAAGGGATCTTTAATAGAAAAAAAAATTCTGAAATCTCTCTGCATTACAAGGAGGTTTTTAAAAAAAATGCTAATAAAAATGTTCACATAAAAGTCATTTGCTACAGTAACGTGAGAAGCCGCAGTCCAAGAAACAGATTCAGAGGAATAAGAGAGGGAAAATAAATAACTGGACTGTTGATGTGTACCATACCGAGACAAAGAATCATTGCACAGTGTTAGTGTTTTTAACGGGAAGGTGGGGAAAGAAAAGAGGAAGGGAAACGCTGAGAAAGCGGAGTTGAAAGTTCTCCAAGTCCTCAGTTGTAAGTTCTGTTGTTTTTTTCTCTTGACATGGGGACAAAATAATAAAAAACACAAATGATCACCGTGTACCGCAGCTGAAAATTGTCCACTCTTGTTGCTCCTTTTTCCTTGTTTGACAAAAAACAAAAGAGAGGGACGAGAGGACCAACAAAGGCTCTGATTGGTTAAGAGAGCACCAATAACATTAGCATACATCAGGTAGGAGGAGTCAGTCAATCGATTGTGTTGTCGGGGCTTCTCTCCTGATTTGTTATCGAGCGTCAATCCGCTGAAGAAAAGTGAGGATGAGGAGGTATGATGATGATGAGGCACTGTGAGGCCAGACGCTGGCCCTGATTGGGGTTTTTAGGGGTTAAGGAAGTGAGGTGTGTGTTTGTGTGTGTGTGGTGGGGGAGATGAGGGTCTATGCGTAGATCTCTGTGGTGGGGGCTTTCTTGTAGATGGGCTTCTTCCCCAACTCGTAGCTGCCCTCGTCCTTCTTCTTCATGCGGTAGATGAGGAGGAGGATGAGGAGGACGGCGAACATCAGGCCGACTGCGCCGCCCGCGATCAGAGCTGGAAGAGACGAATGACAGAGAGACACGTTAGACTTTTTAAAGTTTGAGAAGATTTGGTATTGGTATCTACAGCCGTTATCTCAATGTTTCAGATACATTTTTATGCTGCTATGCATTTAATTATTTTTACTATGAGTACTGAGCATCTTTGGCACAGAATAAAGTATTTTGGAATGAATTTAGTTCCATCTGATCTTGTTTTGGGTATTTAACTTGACTGTCAGCTGTGTCATTTAGGTCAATATATAAGTATCATATTGAACTCCCAATATTAATTATTATTATTTGTTATGAAGGAGGCTAAATAACGCTCCAAACGTGCGCTAAATTTTGGCGAGGAAAAACTGTCATTGCTATTTTCAAAAGGGGTCCCTTGAACTCTGACCTCAACATATGTGAATGAAAATGGGTTCTATGGGTACCCACGAGTCTCCCCTTTACAGACATGCCCACTTTATGATAATCACATGCAGTTTGGGGCAAGTCATAGTCAAGTCAGTACACTGACAGCTGTTGTTGCCTGGTGGGCTTGAGTTATGATTTGAGCATTTTTTTACGCTAAATGCAGTATCTGTGAGGGTTTCTGGACATATTTGTCATTGTCTTGTATTGTTAATTGATTTCCAAAAATAAATATATACATACATTTGCATAAAGCAGCATATTTGTCCACTCTCATGTTGATGAGAGTGTTAAATACTTCACAAATCTCCCTTTAAGGTACATTTTGAAATAATAGTAATATAATAAATAATAAAAAATTTGCAATTAATTGTTGATTGATTGCGATTAACTATGGACAATCATGTGATTAAATAGTTTAATCGACAACCCTTATTAAAATATAAAAAACCTGATCAGCACATCCCTAATTATAAGTGTATTAACTATTAACTTTAGGTTGGAATGAAACTCTCACATCACTTCCTTCATATTAAAGTTTGAATCCAAATGAAATTATAGTCAACTTTTGGTGATAACACTTTCTTGTTGACCTTGTGTAGAATTCCACAGCTGAGGATATGTTTTCATGCTTTCATGGTTCTCTTTCTCGACCTGTAAAGATTTCTAAATTCTTCTTTTCTTGAAGTGGTTGTTTTCATCATGAATGTAAATAACAGGATATCCTCGGACAACAAACTTATTTCTCAAGGACTTTTGTCTCGCTGAAGAAAACATTTAGTTTTCCTTTCAAACACAACATAGTTTTCAGCCAAAACACAACAATTTCTTTTGTTTTTACTCTGAATCAGGCGGCTGATGTCCTCATCCCCACCAGCGATCCTGTTAATGTGTGACTTTAAAAACAGAACATGTCTTCAATATTCTGATCTCCTAATTTTTTACTTCTCTTTCCCTCACCACTGCATGAAAAAAAATCGAGACGTTGACAACCATTCAGGATGGGTACTGACCTGCGAGGACCTCCGTCTTGTTAAAGATGCTGTCGTCGCTGGCGTGGGACATGAGGACGTTGGATGGGTGCTCCTCGGCGGGCTCGGCCTCTTTTGTCAGCAGGGGGATCTCGTTACGGTTCTGGACGATGTCCACCTCGTTGACGGTTGGCTGCACCGGGCGCTCCACCTCTGGGATCTTGTTGTCATTCACATCAGGCTGAGGATGAAGAGAGAGGGACTTAAAAACACCATCCTGCCGTCTTGGCATACATAAAGTCAATAAACTGAACCCTAAAGCTTGAGCAGCATGACACCGCATTTTAATCATTTTGATTCAGTCTACAAACCATAATATTATAAAAATGATACAACAATTGGGAATTCAATCCAGTGAATGACGGGTTTCTCCTCCAGTATTCTAATATATATCAGACCGGCACATACGGGTACTTCGCAGAAAGTCAAGGCCGCGCTTGATTTTGGGGCATAGAAAAACCCCATAGACTTCAATGCCATTTTTACGCATGTGTGGATTGTAATTTTGACAAGTTCGCATGCATTCATCTCTTGTTATACAAACATTTGTTTAAACACATGTCTAATAATTATTTTGCAATCTTGCCTGAACCTCAGCGTTCGCGATACCTTAATAAAGGAAGGTCGATCGCCGCCATGTGCCTTCGGTCTTCCCCCGTCCAACACAGTGGCCTGATATTGCTTATCCAGTGTTCTATAAATGTTTGATTGAATCCCTCTAGGCTAAGTGTTGTCTGTAAATAATCAACATGTTAATAGCCAACTGTTTGACCTATAGGTTGTGATTTCAATTCGGAGATCAGCGTTGTTGGATTTGTTGTTGGTTCAACCAACTACAGCAACTCTTGGGCATTTGGAGACATATTTCAACTTCTTCTGTTTATGCTGTTACCTTCTATGAGAGATATGGGATTGTTTTCCCCTAAAAGGGGGGCGTGGTCATGCAATCCTACTCTAGATGACGTATTGCCGGTCTGATGTGCTGTATTTACATTAAATCAAATCTCAAAATCTAGAAATTTTCTCACCTTAACTGATGGCTTGGACTCTCTTCCAGGTGACACAGTTGTTGCTGTGGAAAGAAACAAATTCTTCATTTAATCTTAATTCAAGAATATAACCATAATTACAAGATAAACCTCCGGTTTTAATCTAAATAGATATTAAATGTTATAAAGCATTTGTAAAGACCGACCTTTGTCACCAGATCCAGAGAACTCGTCGTACTCGTCCTCATCCTCATCCTCATCCTCATCATCGTACATCTCGTCGGGGTAGTAGTCGTTTTCTTCGTCTTCGTCATCGTCTGTGAAGCCGAAGTCGGAGCCGTTGGGGGAGTCTCCCGACGACTCCAGGCCGTCATGGTGTGTTGACATGGCGGCCGTCTGTGTGGTCTTCATGGGCATCCATGTCTCCGTCTCCCTCATCTGCTGGGATACCAGAAACAGAGTAGGGGTCAGAGGGATACACTGTCTGGATATTTACAACATGGAGGAGCTACTCTGACATTTAACACAGGTGAAGAGAAGACTAAAGATCCTTTCACACATTCACTGCAACCCTGAACTTATCTGGATATTACCCGGAGGAAATGCATGTGAGAACGCAAATGTCTGAGTCATTTGGCCCGGACACTAAACGGATTTCACCCTGCCAGCTCCCTAGTGCTAAGACGCTATAGCCAGTTTCCACTCTAGGAACTTCCACCTGGAACTAAGAACCTTTTGTGGAACTCATTGCCTTTCGACCGCAGGGACCAGGGTTTAAATTAAGTTCTTAATACATACCCCCCCCCTCCCAAAAGGCCCTGATCGGGGGTAAGTACTTTCTGAATGTACAGGAACTTTTTGCAGGGATGACTGTCGCTGATTAGTAAAACATACACAGCACTGCTGCTTCAATTGCTTCAACTCGTGTACCGCTTTAGTCATAAAACAAGGAAGTGCTCTAGTATTTAGGACATTTCTTTGTTTGATAACATTAAAAGTAACATTAGAGATAAAAAAAAACGGCTTACGATGTCCGATTCAGCCCATGTGTGAATAGAGCCGCTCCTTGTCCGGAGAATTCACGGCAAGTTCAACCAGCTCCGCACGCCATGATGGCAGGTAACCAGCCATCATTTGGAGGTCCTTTTTTCTACTCTAAACCACAGACCAGAGAAAAGTCTCTCGCCCTGGATGAACTGTACAGAGCAACGATCAGGAGAGCCAAAAGAAGAAAAACTGTTATTACCCTTTCCAATTGCATGGTGGTTACATGACCCGAGACAAGCGGAAATCCTGACAAAACCAAACCTGCATATTACAAGACCAACCAGAGATCACTCCAAAGTTTAGAAGTTTAACAGAAAATAAGTTTTTAAATTCATTAGTCACTGTAGTACCACTCATACCCACAGCGTCATCAAAATAAGCACAAACTGTCCTCTAAATTTCATTGATATGCGTTTACATGCTAAAAGACTAACAGAGTGACAAATGTCGGGGTAAATAAACACATCCACGTCTCTCCGTGATGTCCTGATGCCACACACAGACCAAAACAGAGGTTTGGCGGGGGAAAAAGCCACTATTAGTTGGCGACTGCTGTGGTCACAACTACTCTGGAGTTCGTCTCCATTTGATATGATGGGAAATAAAGACGTCAGCGTAATGAAAAGAACATCTCACTAAGTGTTATAAGACGGTTATTTTTCCTTCTTAATGTTTCCAAGCTGGATAAGTGTCAGTTAAGAGCCCAACATTGAAATTACATACCGATAAATATATGGTACATGTGGTACACAATGTCTTTAAATGTCTTGTTTTGTCCAACCAACAGTCAAAAACCCCAAAAATATTCAGTTTACAATGATCTAAAGCACATAAAAGCGTCCAATATTCAGATTTGAGAAGTTGAAACCAGAAAATGTGTGCCATTTTTGCTTTTTAAACAACTGTAACGAATAACTGAAAGCTGAAACGGTTAATCGATTGACAGAAAGTTCATCTGCAAATATTGCAATAATTGATTCATCGTTTTAATCATGCTTCAAGCAAAAATGACAAAAAAATTATGTGGTTCCAGCTTCTTCAAAGGGAATATTTGCTTTTTTTTGTCAGATATGATAGTAAAATTAATATCTTTGGGTTTTTTTCCACAAAAAAAAATTAATTTCTCGCAATTTTCTGACATTTTATTGATCAAATGATTGATCGGGAAAATCATGTACAGATTAATTAAAAACTAAAATAATTTAGTTGCAGCCCTAAATCGACTTATTGCAATTTTTTTCTTTTGTTATTGAATTAATATATATGTAGTATATATACACAGATACTTACTCTACCTTGTAGACAGACATTTTATAGACTAAATAATTAATTGTAAAATAGTTGGGACAGTGACCCATAATGAAAATAATGGTTAGTTACAGCCCTACATGAATAAAGGGACTTCCCTCGCCTGCCCGTAAAGCCACGGTCGCTCTAATCACTATGAAGATTAACATAATGAAGACACATCAACCTCCTCTAATCACATTAGCACACTTAATTTCATTGACCATTTGCTCAGTAAGCAGCGTGAATGGGATTAAAACACAAGACTGGTGAATGGGTCGAAAACACACACCTCCATCAGCCTAATTATCATTGCAACACACACACACACACACACACACACACACACACATTTAATCAGCATAAGGGCTACACTAAACAGAGGGGACGGGGAGGTAAAACGAGGTGAGAAAAGCTTATCACCAGGTCCTTAACTTGCAGAGCAGCTCATTCAAAAGCTTTAAAGTCTTTCAAGTTTTTCCATACAAACTAAAATACCTTCACACTACAAATAGACTACAGCAGCTTTTTACTTTGTACTCCATGTTTTCTACAAAGAGTGGAGATAAGAGTGCACCAGCAAACATGGTTTCTCAAAAAAGGGCCAATCGGACACAAGAGATTAAATGGCAATATAATGGTACGACTGAGAAAGAAGGAAATGGTGCTGCGTCTTTCTCTTTTGTCGCATCTATTTTAAATCACCCTGGTTAATGTTTAAAAACAGTACAATACATGGTGAAGACCTTGATATCTTAAAACATTGTAATCCCATCAGGCAGTAATTAAATCAATGCAGAGCTGAAACAAGTCAATTGTTTTGTCAGTTGAGAGAACATTAGTTGGCAGTAATTTTTACAATTCAGTTAACCGTTTCAGTCATTTAAAAATGCAGAAATTGCAGATAACATCTGATTCCAGCTTCTCAAATGTAAAGATTAACAGTATGTCTGTTTTTCTTATATCAATTTGAATTAAATTGCTATACAATTTTAAAGCAGAAATGACAAATATTCTCTGGATTCAGCTTCTTAAATGTAAATATTGGCTACTTTTTGTGTTTTCAAATCTTACATGAAATATGTTGAGGGTTTTGGACTGCAAATTGTGAGACTTTTTCAACAGTTTTTAAAAACGTCTCATCAGACTAAACGATTGATCTATTTATTGAAATAAATAGGCGTCAGATTAAGCTATGAAAACAATCATTAGCAGCAGCTCTACATCAATGAAACACGAAGCGTACTGAAATGGACTCTACACTCTTATTTCAAAGGCTGTGATCTTGTGACACATTCAACTACTGAACCAGGCCTGACTGATAACTAAAATTGATCACCGACAGATTGACAGGATGTTACGTGATAGAAGGCAGCCGATCGTTGTGTTTTGTTAAACAGAAAGAAGACTGAAGATACTAGAGAGAGCAGCGCAGTGCTGGAAGGTTTTTTTTTTCCAATGAAACCTTCCATTTACTGAGAACAAAAGCGGACCACAAATCACACTGGAAACATGCCTGGCCATCCAACAACATCCTCATTTACTGTCCCTCAAACACACACAGAGATTGAGTTTCTGTTGACATCACGAGTTCTCCCCATAATTGCTTCCATCTGAGTCTTCACTTCATTTTAAGCGTTAGCTGGTGGCTAAGCCAGCCCGGGGCCTCCATGCATTATGTGTGTGTGTTCTCAAATACTTGGCATAGTAACTATGTGTGTGTTTGAAGGTAATCCCCTCTGCCTCTCTTTTTAAAAGTAGCCTATATGACAAGAAGGAGGGGTGGGAATGCCCCATTGTGACTACACAAGGGCTTCAAACAAGGGCCGCCATTTTACTGTGATTCCACTCAGCAACAAGGTGGGCTGATGAAAGCTTGTGTGCTCTGTGTGTTTGAATACTTACATATTCTGGCTTCAAACTATTTCTAGTGTTAACTTTTATTGAACTATTTTGACTTATGTGTTTGCTTGCTAACTAGTTTTCACGTTACAGCTGACTGGCTGGTGGAGGCATGTACTGTTAAGTGCATCGTAGCTGGTAATTTAGTCCACACATACCAATATGTAATCCTATTTGTGTGTCTGTTTTCCTCCTTAAAACAAATATGTAAATATATTTTTCTTAATCAAATCATAATTAGTTGAGCTCCTCCACAATCTTTACACGTATCCCCTGGCAACTATAGGAGTAACCCCCTGGGGTACAAGTCCCCCTAGTTGGGGATCATTGCTCCATTATGTCCTCATTTAAACCCTATACATGGACACAGGGGAGCTGTGATCCTGTGTGTGTGTGTGCATGCTTGTGTGCCTTTGTGAGTGTGTATGTGTGTGTGTGTGTGTGTGTGTGTACCTAATCCTAAACCTTAAAATGGTGACTACTAGCTCTTCATTTCCTCGCTGCCATTCAGATGGAGGTCGACTGCTGCTGCGGCGTGCTGGGACAAGCCCGCTGAGTCACATTTATAGGAATCCCACTCAATCAGATGATAATATGGATCCATCTGAGTCAGGCTTATTCAGTCATGTATGTCAGCATGAGTCACATTCATTCAAACGCTAATATTATAAATCATTCCCTGAGGCATGTTTCACTCTGTGTACTACTTTATGGTTTGAGACGAGCAGATTTTAAAGCCCCGAAAACCTTTTTTTTTTTTTTTTCAATCAGCTTTTTGCTTTGAGTGATGATCATAAATCAAACCACAGCAGATTAGCAGAGTTTTTGAGTGTTGCACTCTATAAATAACCCTTTATTTTTAAGTTTTTAAGCAACGCTAACTTTGATTGTTGCGTATACACTTTATTTCACAGATCTGTATTTTCTGAATTATTTCTTAATGGCTTTCCTGGGGGGAAATAAACTGATAATTTGGTACTAATTACAGGGAAAGTAGGTTTTCCTTGAAACATCCAGGTTAATATCCATTCTTTATTCAGCTATTCTCCATATATGTTCATTGTACACTTGCCTTCCACTTGTTGCCTTGTTGGATAAAAACATATTTTCTGTTCAGCCCAAGAGTTTTAAAAACAAAAAAGTACTATTTGTGTATTTGAGTTTCACACAGAGTTTGTCTGATAAGCGAAAGACAACAGGTTCAATACCCGAAAAGTCAATATGTTCGTCCCTATCAGTGTCCTGGAGTGTCAATAAACCCCTTCCTCCTGACTGCCCCCGACCTTTAAACCCTCCTACGGTGAAATGTGGACATACATGTGTGTCCTGGAGAGACGCGCTAAAAGAAACTCCACCATTTGCCGCCTTGTGTGCTCTAAAACAACAGCATACTGTCTTAGAGGCTGACTGAGACCTGTCCCAACAGGCCAGGTTTATTCCGTAAGATAGAGCAGGAAGACCAAGATCAAAAGCTGAAGGATTTTTGTTATGATGACTGAATTTACTATCAGATGTGGGGGATATTTCATCTTTACTATATTCTCCCAGGAAGCAAAGCCAGGATGGGATTCAAGCCAAGTCCCAGTCTGCCTCGGACAAAAACAAGCTCACTCTGTTCCAAAATCCAAGAACGTATTCAGGAACACAGCACACCCACAACACAGAGCAGAGGATGACACAGGAAGTCTCGGTTTCACACAAGTAAAGTCTGTGTGCCAGAACAGCCTGAAGACTTATTAAAAAACCCTACAAAGGATGGAAGTGATGCATTACTGTATTACAGTACAAACAAAACTAAAGTGTGCATGCATATTACACCAACTATCATCTAAACCAGCACAGACTGGTGAAGAGAAAGTAGGGAACAGTCTGAACAGTGGTTATGTAACCAAGTCAACATGGAAATCAGCCCTCACATGGTGATTTTACAGTGAACGAGGGCCTGTCTGATTTGTTAAACCCAAATCCGTCCAGTAATGACTGCCTGCTGGCCAAGTATTGGACTTAAGTGTCAATACATTTCATAAACAGTATTAATTCAGTTTTATAAACTGAAAAAAAATGACAAGATCCTCACGACAAAATGGAAATAAGTGTCTGCCAGGATTCCTTTTCAAACTCTAAAAGATACATACAAATGTATTAGATGTGTAACCAAACACTATCATTATCTCCTAGCATCACTGTCACATAAAATAGGAGAGGAAATATTGTCACCCTCATATTAAGCCTAATGTGTTCACAACAAACACAGCCTTAATGGGCTTAGCGACACAAACTGGCTACGCGCTTTAATTAAAGCGCAGCACACTGTGGTTCAGAGGGAGGCCACAAAAGGCTAACTCAACATCCTGGAGGACTGAACAACAACATACTTCATGTACAGTAAACGTGCAAGAATGCATGTGGGTGATGTTGATGCTTTTAACAAAAGATTTCCAAGAATGTGGATATCCTAAAAGCCCATGATTGCTATCTCTGCTAACCATTGTTTTTGGGAGAAACCAAAAGAAATATGAAATATCCTGTCATTAGAGCAAAATCTAAATCTCATTTCACAGGGAAAACTCTTGACTCAAAGTCAGTCAACCACATTATTTGTCAGACATTTTGAAAAGCCACTTATGACGCAAACAGATCATTTGTCCTCCCACCAGTGCCTCATATATTCTGCCTAATGTGCAACAGCTGATAAGCAGCCGGATATGGATTACAGCCAAACTAAATGGCTTTAATGGAGAGAATTGGGAAATAATATTTCCGTTTGTGGTAGTGACGCACTCTGTGTTAAGCATTTAATCGAGCTATTGTACCAAAACACGCAGCAACAATGGAGTTCAGTTCACCGCTCTCGGTTTCCAAAGCACGAAGGAGCAAGTCAGTAAAAATATTGGCATTCATCAAACCTCCGACTTCTAGAAAAATTGTTAATTTTTTAACTTCTTGCTTTTCATTTCATTGTCTTATGGGAGTCCTGCTCTCCAAGACTTTAAATAAAATAGTTATTATCAGTTCAGATGAACTTTTATCTGGGACTACTAGTCTACCTAGAAGGTCAGGGTCATCTAACGGCTAAACAAAGCTTTCCCTTGTTCGATGAAAAGCCTCTTAATCACAGAGCTCATTTGGCCTCGCTGTGTCAAAGCAAAAACACCCCCAAGACTGTAGAGACCATCGACTACGTGACCTCGACATCATCATATCTGACCTGACATTATATCTTTCCGAAAGCCCAGGTGAAGTCTTCAAATGTCTTGTTTTGTTTGAGAAAAAAAGCATTTTCTCACAAAAAGGAAACTATAGAAGAGAATGTTTGGCATTAAAACGATTATCAATATATTTGCAGATTAAATGGATCAACAGGAAAATAATCGACTAACCATTTCAGCTCTATTCATTATAAAGTATTAAGTAAGTACTCCCATGTTGATAAGAGTATTAAATATTTGACAAATCTCCCTTTAAAAGATACATTTTGAACAGATAAAAAAATTTGCAATTAATAGCGATTAACTATGGACAATTATGCCATTCATTATGTTCATACAATTTGTAATTTTGTTGACTCTGCAGGAAATTAACATTTGTTCAGGAGCATCTTATGTTTAGCTGATGACACTCTCTTGTCAAACCACAGTTCATAAAAACTCTACAATAATAAAAAGCGTTGTTTCGCGTCTTGCCGCACACTTCACCCCTCAGTCTAGCCTCTTGTCCCGTCTTGTCCTTGTTTATCCTGCCTATCTCAGCATGGAGGTCCTAAACTTTCCAGTTCCCCAATTGTCCACATTCACTGAAAGGCAGTCTGTCAAGACACCCGCCACCCAGCCTTTGGGTCTGTCCCTTCCATTGACACCAAACAATGCCAGTGGACTCCTCAAGAGCATATCAATGACCAAGGTAACCGGGGATAAGCCTCCAGCAGCCTCCCTTCATTAAACTGGGGAAACAATCCCTCCATCTGCCGGCACACAGAGAGGCATCTGGTCCATTCACACGGTGGCGTGGAGGAGGTACAAAGTATGAAAAGACAGAAAAGAAACACCAGCACGCAGGAATGTGCTTCCTTATTCTTTGTGATGTCCAACGTCTCTTGACCTTTTCAAGAAAAGACAATTATTGTTGTTTTCTAACCTTTTTCCCCTCTTTCATGCAATATTCAGCTGCCATTTTTGGCCCGATATGACCCCAGGAGCCAAAATAAACTAAAATGGAAGATGTGGTTTTTTGATCAGGATCTGAAGTCAACTCTTTAATCTCCCTTCCCTACGTCCTTGTCTTTGTCAACTCCCTTTTTTTCCTTTGCCCCTTCACATTTCACTCCCTCCATTTCCCATCCTGTTTTTCAACCTCTCCCCCTCCCCCTCCCCCTCCCGCTGCTGGGTGATACTTGAACCAGCAGGATTTGCACCATTTATTGTGTCGCCTGGTCTGCTTGTAAGATGCACTTCTGACCCCTGATGTAACTCTGTTACAGGACACACACACACACACACACACACACACACACACACACACACACACATACATATGTGAGTTGAACCTTCACACACTCACTTCAGGAGTCCAAGTTCTTGAGTTTGTAGTATCCAAAGAGCCCTATAATAAGGAGTGATCCATTATGGGGTCATTACTTTGTTAAAATCATAAAGTTGAGTGTTTTATTCAGAGCACAGCCCTGCTGCTGCTCCTACACGTAGTCCTTCACAGGGCCTGAAAACCAGCCACTGACTATTTCCATTATAGGGCCTCATTTGTGCTTTGATAAACACGTACTGCATGCTGGACTTCACTGGAACTCAAACACACACCTACCTTTGCCTTTTGCTCTGACAGCCGAGCTCTAGATTCCTTCTACCTACGCCCGGTCTATCTATAGCAGTATTTCCACCTACCAGCACCATGTGAGACTCTATGGCAACATGACACACAGCTGACTTGATCCCAACAACATACAGATGGAGAGGTTGGGCTTGTATGACGAGATCTATTGACGTAATAATTACTAGGGATGCACCAATCCGACTTTTAAGGCGCCAATAGTGATACATTGGCTTTGGGTATCGGCTGATACCAAGTACTGATTCAATACCAGTGTTTAATTGATAAGCTGTATGCCTCACTGTGTGGAAGTGACTGGGATAATTTTTTGTGTGTAAGGCAACATTAGGCCTGACTTAAACATTACTTTCCTAACTTTGTAAATGTAATGTAACTAATGAATAAAATACATACATAGTAAATTGATAATAAATTGAATTACTTATTATTAAAATAATAAATCGTACACCAGCAACGTGGTAAAAAAATCTTCTAAATTAACAGGAATTACAATTCAAGTGTAAATTGGTCAAAACTTAAACAGGATTTCACATTCCAGTATATATTGTAATTGAATAGATCGTCCCCATTGTCGCCTGTACCCGATCCACCCATTTGAGTCAGTATAGGCCCGATATCCGATCCGGATTTGGCATCAGTGCATCCTGAATAATTACAACACAGCCAGAAGCACTGAACTACAGTACACAATGAACGTGTTGAGTCAATCAGGGCTGTTCCGTCTTTATCACAAAGACAAATATTACTCAGTAAAGTGAGTAACATTGTTGCGTTCAGCTTTGACAATGACCTGGACCACTTTTTTCCAATTTAACTCCTTTCCTGCCCATTAGAGATAAGACTGAAGCCGTACAGACGGACCAGCTGTGCAGCAGACAGTGTTGATTCAGTCTCCTCTGATAAGCCTAATTGAGTTTTGATGAGCACCTCCTGAGGGAACGTCCCCGGTCTTGTTGTAATGCCCTTTATTGGTCACTTCCTCCCACCGATGACGCCATCCTGCCATGTCAATTGGATGATTCCCCCGTTATTACCAAATCCACGACTGATGGGCAAATAAGCCGAATGCCTGGAGCGAGCCGAGCTCTTAGAAAAGCCGTGCCTCTCTAATGTCTTCCCTGCTCTTCCATGTCTTTGATGTCACTCCCTCAGGCAAGCATATCGCTGCCTTACATCAAAGACATTACCGCCCAATAGACTAAATGTAAGCTACTGAGGAGTTATTATCAGCTACACGATCGGCTTGAGGCTTTAAATGGCAGGAAATAATGAGAAAAAGGCAGGGAAACAGGAAATATCCATCTAAGACAGTGTTGAATAAAAGCCTGCAAAGAAGCATGAATATGACTCATGCTGATAAACTGACTTTTTTTTAGACTTTTAAGTGTTTTGGACACGTGAGGATGTCCATTCATTCATTGTTGGATATTAGTCACAAAGACCCCAATTCATTTCCAAGAGAAGATGCTTAAATCGACTCTTTATCCTACATAGCTGTGGATCAGTCCAATTTCTAGTTCATAATACCAGTAAGCAAGCTTCTCTTTAGCTCCATTTACATATTAAAAAGGGACTTTGTATTTCCTAAGGAAGATGCCAGACACACCATGAACAAGTTATTTTAAATTACAGCTCAAGTCAGACTGAATGTTCTTCAGACATTGGTTAACGTGGTGGCAGAGAGATCTCTTTCTTATGTTGGGGTGGTTAATCTTCAACTTCATCCAGCACATATTAATGCATGAGCTGGCCTGACTCACAACACAGTACAAGTCACATTATGAATACCTACCTGAGACAAAACTTTAATGTGCAACTTGTTTGGTATGCATTTCTGGTACTGATTAATCGGCCGAGGACGCGCCGATTTCTTCATCAGGGAGAAACAGCTAGCCTGACTCGGTCCAAAGATAACAGAAATCCATCTACCAGCTAGGGCTGGGCGATGTGGCCAAACACTTCTATCCCGATATAGGTAATTTCATTCCCGATAACGATGTATATCACGATATACCATGTTTTCTGGTAATTCAAAAGTCTATTTGAAATAACCACATGGTGAAGCCTTTTTTGTAAACTTCTATGTGAAGTATAGAAGTTCTTTGTTAAATACTTGACAAATGAAAATAAGTGATTATTTTCTCATTTAATTAATAACAGTTTCAAATGAAATTATAGGGAAAAATATATATTTCCATATATACACCGCTTGTTAATCGCATTGAACTGAGCTGTAGTGTAAAGTGTGATGTAAAAAGTAAACCACAATCTTCAAATTATATTCCTTCAAAATATTTTGCATCAGATTTTCTGAGAAATGTGAGTTAGTATGTGCTTGTTATTATCAAAATGTCTCCTTTTAAAAGAAATAAAAACAGATTGGCGAGGTAGTTTCGGCGATAGACTGTATGAAGCTGTGTATGCTGCTGTTGAGCTTGGCAGACTGAGGAATGTGTCTCTCCGTGTGGGTCAGCTAAGTAGCCAAGACCTTGGCTACTCAGCCAGCCACCACATTCCTCTCCTCTCTACAATGGAGCCATGGCACTCTCTGCACAGAGAGACACACAATTAAGAGCCTGGGCCAAGCCACCAACGACCGACTGTGATGGTTCTTCTAGGTTCGTGGTTTGACTTCTACTGCTGCGATATCCTGCAGTGAAGTGGTCAGCCAGCACCTAAAGTAGCCCCACCCTCTTCTAGTGCTAAGTATGTTTAAATGAGCCTTGGTTTTAGGGAAGGATCACATTTACGCAGCATGGCTCCTGATGCATTAAAGGGTAAATTCCTATACTGGGAATATTCTACACACCTCCCTGTAATCTTTTCTGACAGCCGGCGGTAACAGCACTGCTGGAGTCAGCAACTCTCCCCTTCTCCTTACATAAAGTTCACATAGTTGGTACTTTATGCAAAAGAAAATGCAGATTAAAACAGCATTCTTTTCATTTCTACTCAAACAATTTGTGGTTATGATCTTCAGCAGTATTATATTGGCATTTCTGTCCAATTCACAACATATTTCACAACACGAAGGCGGCCTCTGTTGTATCGACAATCAGATTAGGGACTGTGGTGTCCACATGTGCTGGCTGAGTGAGCTACTGGTGGTCTAATGTAGAGAGGTAGACCTCACACACTGTGATGCAAAGTGCAGATACACAGAGTGACACAGGGGCACACGCACACACACACATTAATGCTGAGACACATTTGCCTGCGTGCACAGACCACATCAAAGAGGCACTGTAGTATTGAGAACCATTTATCAGGAAGGATGTCTGAACAAGGGGAAGCCCTCATACCACCCAAAAGCACTCTATGATCTCCGGTGGCTTTCTCTCTCACTGTGTGTGTGTGTGGCATAAGAGAAGTTTGACAGAAATTCCGTCAATTTAGATTTGTTCGCAGGATGTACATTTCTAGAGAACAGCACAAGAATTTCTACTTTACACAAATACGTCTTTACCATAGAAGAGCTGCAAAAAACAGCTGCAAAAGTCCCCATTGGGGCTGCAACCAGTGATTATTTACATTATTGACTAATGTTACCATCTTCAATTTGCTTGTTTTGTCCATCCAACAGTCCAAAAGTTTAAAAGGGGACATGTCATGCTTATTTCCTGTCTGAATATACCTGTATTCACCCTCTGTCTGAAATGCTCCCGTTTTAGCACCTGTCTCTCTAAGACCCCCTCCTGAAAAAGCCCAGTCTGCTCTGATTGGCTCGCAAAACAAAAAAAAATGCATCTGGTGCGTCTTCACAAAGGTAGTTCTCAAGCTTTGGGTGGTATATTCTAATGAGCAAGCATGTGCAATAGGAAGCAGGGCTGGGACCATACACATATCTCCCGATTCAATACTATCACGATACTTGGGTGCCGATAAAGTTCCCTTTTGTGAACATCTTTGATTTTTAATTTAGTGTCACATTGATGTTGAAACCAGAGAATATTTGGCAGATTTACTTTAAAATAACTGAAATGATTACTGGAGATTAACTAATCATTGCAGCTCTAGTCCACATAATGCAAGATTAACTAAAAGCAGACCATACTCCTCTAACCATACAGCACACAAACTTCACAACAAACTTCTGTCACGTTGTCGGCCCCTAAAATATTGTCACATTACAGATAGAGATATTAAGTCAACATTATTGGGACATCTGATTTTGTCGCCCAGCCTTAGGGTGGAGCATTTTCATTATTACATTTCATGCTCCCTCCCTCCAATTTACAAGTCAGATACATCTGTTCTGCTTGGGGGGGAAAAAAACACTGAGTGCATCAGTGCTGATAGTTGCTAACAGTCTGGCTTCAGGCCTGGAATAACCATCTGTCAGAGTATGACAGGGTATCATGGGACAGCAGAGGCAGGGGCTACAGGACCGACATCAAACGGCCTCCCTCCAGGCTCGCCGATACATTTCCCAATGGAAACGCAGCAAGGCTCATATTCCATGTTCTGCCATGGCCCTCTATATTTTTACTAGTCCACCACAAAGCCACAACAGCTTTTCTTTTCAAGAATGGGGGAGGTGGATCTGAAGGAAACTGCTGCGTTGAGCTGCACGTCTCCCAGGCTGTCAGCGTAAATAAGAACGTGCTGTTGGTCAATTTATTTTATGAGGGTTAAAATTGTGTTTAAATATACACACAGACACACCTGTGGAGCTGAAATGATTAGTCAATGAATCGATTGGTCCAAAAAGATAGTGATGTTCTCAATGGGTAAATGCTGGAAATACATGAATAAACTGGATGTCTTTGGGTCAGCAACTTGAAGACATAAAGAGGGAGTCATTATTACATTATACTTGTGCCCCGCTGTAAAAAGGTCCAGCCTATGATTAACTAGAAAGTTGCTCAAGCACAAAAGAGTCCAAAAAAGTTGGATGAAAGTGATATAACCAGAATGGGAGGGGGGTTTTATGGTCGACTTCTGCCTTAAATGTATTCATATAGTTCCCGTTACAACTGCCAGAATATGTAGTGGTTGAAAGGGGATCGAGGGAGGGGGGGGGAAATCAGGTTCTCGACTGCTCTCCATCACAGGCAGGAAGGACAAAAACCTCCCCTCTCTGTGCCAACATTCCTCGGCCCAAAGGGATTTTATAGACCAGCGGACAGCAATGCAGGAACCATTATTACATCCTAGTGATACTATTTATCATGCTCCCTCCTTCCCTACGCTCTTTTCACTGCACAGGCTTTCAGTGCACCCCATCATGCAAAAGAGACAAAAAAAGAACTTCAAAAAAAAAAAAAAAAACCTGGCTCATTCTCGTGCAAATGATTCAGGGCTAAATGCAAAACCAGTGACATTCCAACAAGATATATAACAAATGGACTCAGCCCCGAGGCTCCAAAAGGCAAGAAGCTGAGGTTTGATGGTGCAACATGGATTAACTCTGGGGCAAAGAGGATTTTTTTTTTTTAACCCTGATTAACCACCGCAGTTGCCATCACAAGCACATTTGGTAAATTAAGATGATTCGACACTACTAATTGGAATGAACTCAAAGTTTGAAAAGACTGTTTCACTTTTGTCCGATAAAGATGAGACAATTAGTCCAACAGTGCAGCTTTTAAGCCACAAAAAGAAACAGTTACTGTACTTTATTATCTTTCACCTTCACCCACATGGTCATGAAGGACTTGTAGTGACTTGTGCTCCCATACATGGGCAAGAAATGCTGAGGTCAATGGAAAAAAAAAGGCATGAAGAACAGGATTTGTTTGGCCCGGTCTATCTTGGACAAACTGATAAAACTGCACACGAGGCCTCAGCCTGACCACAGCTCAGCATATCTGACTGAAATCAAAATGGTCGACTTAGAAAGACTTGTTCTAGCTCTGGCAGCAAAAGGCTTTCCTAAATGAAGCAATAACTTCCCAGGATTAGAAAAAGTATAAGTCTCTTGGCATCCATTTGATAAGAAAGTCCATTGATGTAAACATTCCAATCATGCCTGTGGCTCCAAAAAAAACACCCCAACCTTTTTTAGCATTCAGAGCGTGTTCTTTTGTCAGGTAGCAGAACATTGTTATCGATTAGCTGGGAACGCCAAACCCACATACCAATAATGACCTCAGTGGGTAGAGAAGAAGAAAAGGCTGGAAAGAGGGAGGGACGCGGAGGGAAGGATTGTCATAGCTCAGAGGCTAAGTATCCATCAAAGGAAAGTGCAGCAGAAAAAAGAGGAAAAAGGGAGAAAAGCCGCTGAGGCTGACCTCAGAATGACAACTGATCAGAAAGGGACAGTGGGAACAGGCGGGGAGACTGACTGAGTGACGAATAAAGAAGCAACAGCCAAAATCTGGAAACTTACAGCTCATTTAAAGAGCAGAAAAAAATAGAAACGTAGTATATCTTGGTGGGAAAGCTGTAGGTGTAACCACGCTAGGCTAAGCTAGAGGAAAGGAGTGTCCCTTATGAAAAGGCCCCAGGGCCCTATTGAGATCCCTCCAAGTGTGCAAAATCCCCAAGAGGGCCGGTCAAGGTCACCAAAGGTCACATTCCAGTGTGGAAATCAAAAAAAAAAAAAAAGAAGAAGAAGAGAGGGGAAGGGAGTGGGGGGGTGACAACGAGATGAGGCAGAGTGAGCGAGCAGAAGCTACGAGGCTTTGAGGAATGTAACGGATTGTAAAGGCGAGGTGGATCCGACCAACTGGGAGCGCTTCGTTGGGAGTCGCTGGCTCATGACAGCAACATGTTGGTGGAAAGAAGCAGCCCGAAGGCAGACGAAGTTCAGGTCTACAATCCGGGATTAGTGTCTTCGAGAGTTTCTGGCTCCACATGGGAAATTTCAATATGTCATAGTACGTCACAGTGAAGCATGTGACATTCATATTTGAACTCCTGCTTCTTTTTAAATCATTTTTAGACAACACTTAATAACAGGTATATTTCAGGAATGTGCTCCAGCCTTGATGTGTTGCTGCTAGTCACCCTTGCACCCCATTTACTGACCAACTGGGCTAACTGGGGGGGGGGGGCAGGGTGCATGCGTTTGTGTGTGGGTGGCATCCAGACAGCCTGTATTAGCACTCCAGTATGCACACAATTAGAAATAAGTATTGCAGAATGTGAGGTTGGACATAAATGACAGCCTCCTCACAGATATGATGACACCATATATGAATTTCATACTGCACATTTTGATGTGTCCTGTACTGTATGGACACTAATTCAGTCCCAAACATACAATAATCGCTGCTTGATTTAATGACCACTTCTTGTTTTCCATCTACACTAAATGAAAAGGTACAAAGCACACTGATCAAATACTTGGTCTGTCACTACTCTTTTAAATCTATACATACAGTATAGGTATCGGAAGTCCATCCTGGCTGCACCGATTTCAAATCGTAATATCAAACTTTTTCAATATTTACGATCGGATATCCTGTTGTGTGAGGGGAAACCCAAGGCAACCGATGACGCAGTCACGTGGGAAAGAAACGACAGCCAGTTGAGAACCGAGCTGACGGGAGGGACAACCGCCGCCGTCTTGGCGGCTGCGGCTAATGCATGAGTTAATGCAAAACGCAAAGTAGTAAGATTGACTAAGAAATGGAGGACCAACTTGTTGATTTGTGGCAACAACACAAGTGTTTATTTAACATGTCTCCATGACTTCATCCATCCGTTGTTCATTTTCAGTATAAAGTAACGCAAATCCCGTCGTCCGCCATGTTTGTTTACACTAAAGTCACTGTTGATTGCGAGAGATTTTGCGAGATTTCCGTTTTCTTTAGACTCTTGTTGTTCATGAATGAATCTGTTAAGTGTGTGGTGTGCTGTTTTAGCCAAATTGTCGCTCTCCACACACACTATAGGAACAAGACTGTTAAATTTAACATAACATGTCGTTATGTGTGGGGTCTCTGTGGGCCAGCCTTAAGATAAATCTAATACATATGATGATCCTCTCTCCCCATTCACAAATGACACTTATTCTAACACACATCCTCTTATCTCATGGCAATTCCTTCCTTTGGGTGGAGGGTCTCAAGCCATGGGCCAAAGCATGACAATCTCAGGTGTTTGAGTAACACACATTTCATGAATAGTTAACAAAGAAGCTAAGCTTTGGTGGCAGTAAAATAAAGGTGTCAATAATATACCAGACAGCAGTCTGACTATATGCATCATAAAATTATGGAGAACAAAATAGATGTGACATAATATGTGTCAAAGCCCACGCAAACAAATCAGGACAGGTCACATCCTGGAGAAATAATTACAGCACGTCATGATTCTAAATTCAGAAAACTAGAAATGGAAAATCTGCAGTCCTTGGGAAATAACATTTGTAGTTGTCAGCCACGTCCAGTTCAGTGACGCTCCTCAGCACACACATTCTTTTGGCATTAAGTCAGCCTTTTGCTTTTCACAACACAGCAAGACACTGTTTAACTTATCTCCCCAAGTATTAGTGGTCCCTGGAGGACGTTTTTAGTGGGACGCCCACTGAAAAATGCAAGGCTTCACATCTGTCTTGATGCGTTACATTAATGCACATCTTTTGGACTAGTATCTCTGTACATTGCACATATTCTTTATACATCATACTGGGAACGTTTGCACATTCCTTTCATTTTAAAACATATATTGTTGTACTTATTTTATACTATTTTTTTCATATTTTTTGTACCAATTTCATAGTATTGTGGGCCTATTTTTATTGTGATGTTTTCTATTCTATATTTATGTTTCTTGACTTTTTGCTGTACTTGCTTTCATTATTATTATTCTCTTTCTTACTATGTTTATTGTTATGCACCAAAACACAAATTCCTTGTATGTGGAAAAAACTACTTGGCAATAAACCTGATTATTCTGAGTCAACGTGATTTTAGATGCCAAGAGAATAAAAACTCATCTGAAGTTTCTAAACAGTTGTCAATCTCTTCACAAATCATATCCAGCAACAACAGTGTTGGGGAAAAAGACACTACAACCATAACACATGAAGTCTAGCATGCACCTACCTACTCTTTGACTAGGGAGAGTGGAGGAGGGGTTAAAATCAAAAAGTGGGGGCACTTTTCTTTGGCTAATTGATCAAAAGAGAGTCATTCATTTAAAAGCCTTTAAATTTAGGGGAACCAAATTATGGAGTAGCTTTTCAATAAACTGTTCATCTGTCAAATGTTTCAAAAGTCGCTTAAAGGATCATTTAATTGCTGTCTTGTAAATTGCTTTTCCCCATGTTGTCCATGTATCTATTTGTATGTTTTTTATTTTTTCCCACTCAATGTTGTTTGGTTACGATTGCCCAGAAGTCTTTATAGATATGTAAATCAATATCCTCCTATCAACACACACACACACTTATCTTTTTTGATATATTTACTGTATTGTTATTGTTGTTGTTATTATTATATATATATATATATATATATATATATCTTGTCCTAATTGTTTGTTATCACTATTATGTAGTCATATTATTTCTTTATATTAATCTTGTCTCTATAGGTGGAGGCTTCAGATAAGCCCAGTGTTTTTTTTTGCCTTTTCCTGCACTGTATATATTATTCATTTATTTGTTTTTGTTATGTTGTATAGTCTTAAATTGTGCAAAACAAATAAACAAAATAGTCAGTAGGTCAGCTTATACAAGGAGGGACACCTGGACAGCATGCACAGTCATGTTGATTTATGTAGTCATATTATTTCTTTATATTAATCTTGTCTCTAAAGGTGGAGGCTTTTAGATAAGCCCAGTGGGGTATTTTGCCCCTTCCTGCACTGTATATTATTCTTTTTTTTTGTTTTTGTTATGTTGTATAGTCTTAAATTCTGCAAAACAAATAAACAAAAGCCCAAATGTCCCAGTGATTTGCCCATCAGAGACAGGAAAAGTGACTTGCCAGCCAGCCCCCCAAACTGGGCCCCATGTATACTGGATAATAGCAGCAGGCTTGTAGATGCCTCACTGGACTCTAGCCTCAACTCTGGCTAACAACATTCAGCCTCTGTGGATTATTATCCAACTAACTTTGTACAACACCAAACATGTAAAAGAAAAAAAGCATTAAAACATTAGTAAAAACAACTTACCGACTCTGAACAAACGGAGGCAGATAACATCAACACGAGGCAGCAGAGGTTGAGCATGGTTAAAGTTATTTTCTTTTTTTTTTAAAAGGAGATTTAAAAGTACAGTACACTAGTGTTGCTTCAGGCAGGAGTTTTTTTTTGGGTCCCCAATATATAGTCCAACAAAAGCAAAAAAAAGTTGTTGAGAAATGTTCCACTTTATCCTCCTAGACTGTGTCTTCTTTATCTGTTTCTTTCTCTCCGGTGACCGGTTGTCTTCCACTGAGGACTGCAAGGTTTCATCTGCTCTATATCGCACTCTCCCACCAGCTCTCCTCCAATCAGCGGCCGAGCTGTGACGTCGACGTCCTCCCTACCTCTTCATAATTTACGGTAAATCCTTCACATTCAACCAGGTAGGCCACGCCCCCTCTGCACGTCAAGCTACCTGGATGTAGACGATGAAAAACACCGGTGTGTCCTTCAAAATAAAAGTATATATATATATATCAGTTTCAGGAAGTTTAATGATTGTCAATACATATTTAGCCTGTGTGCATTTCTGTACATAGGGACATTAGCAGTATTTGTAAGAGTTATGGGCAAGGAGCTCTGATTACAAGTGATACAGTTTCCCCCACATGAATGATAAACACTGTCCATTACAGAGGTGAGAATGTAACTAAGATGATTTAGTGCAGGCTTGAGGTGCATTTTCACTTTTATGCTACTTTATACTTCATTGCAGAGGGAAATATTGTACTTTTTATTCCACTAATGCACCACTAATGCACTAAAGGTGTTTCAACTTAAATTTAACTTAAACTTTATTACATATTTAAAAAATATAATTATTTGTTATTTATTTATAATAATTAAAAATGAGCATGTTGCACATTACATGCGGTTGTGGAAGAAGTAGTCTGATTTTTTTTTGCTTAAAGGGACTGTTTGTAAGAATCAGAAATTGCTTGTTAACAGCGACACCTGTGTGGCCGTTAAGTCAACGAAAGTCATAGTCGGGCCGCGCTTATGCTCGCTCTACATAGACGTGAACGAGCATCGCTCAAATAAGTGAGGCGACACACGTCAGCTAAAACCACAATATCACTCTATATTTCACCTGTTAGCTGACCAGACGAAGGTCTCTCCATGAATCACTGCTGATCCTAGTGTTGGCTTTTCCGGCTTCAGCCTACACCGGCACCCGGTCGGAGACGATAACATTTCTCGCTGCGGAGCCCCGTCACTTCACAAGACACGGAAAACCTCTGTTGGTCTGGAGGAGCTGCAGCAGTTATTTCTGCACAAACGTCCACTGTACATTCACTAGATATTCTAAGAGCTACTAACTCTTCTGCAGTGTGTAGTGTGCACGCATGCACGTGAGATGGAGCGAGCTGAGTGAAGGCAAGCAGGCAGCGGAGCAGAGTACAGCAGAGACTCTGGCCCTGGAGACCAAAGCTGCGGTCTCCCCCGCGTCCTCCGACCGCAGACACCACTGTTTTGCAAGACGGGCTTCACTAGATATAACTTTGCGGTTTTGGTGCTTCCGTGTAGTTTGTGTTAGAGTCTGAGTCTGAACAGCGTAACCACACGCGAGCGCGCATGGGTGATTTATACGTGTAAGAAGTTACAAACAGTCCCTTTAAGTAAAAGTAGCAATACCAGGGTGTAAAAATACTCTGTTACAAGTAAAAGTCACTAATGTTGCAGCTGGTAAAGGTGGAGCTAGTAATCAATTACTTTATATGCTGCCAGGTAGACTAATCCATAATAATATCTCATAATTAATTAGTTGATTTATATTTTGTAATCATCATCTGCATCTGTAAAGTAACTAATGTTGTCAAATACATGTAATGGAGTTAAAAGTACAATATTGGATTCCAAAAAGTAGTGGAGTAGAAGTAGAAGTAGAACATAAAATGGAAATACTCTAGTAAAGTATAAGTACCTGTACATACAGTAAATGTACTTAGTTCATACATTCCACCACTGATTTCATGTATTTGGGGTATACAAAACATAATCTCTAAAGTTTTCTCAAAATACATGTGGGCATAATATGATACACATTTTAAATATATATATATATATATACTGTATATTGTCCAGTGTTGCGACCAACATCTGTTATTTTTCTTCATTAATTACTTGATAACAAACTAATAATGGGTCGTTTTATAACGTACCATTTGCCAATAAGCCGGGTGTTATCTTATCTAACACAGTGTGTGTGATGGCTACTAGACTTTGATTAAAGGTGATTGTTTACCCACCAGAGGAGGATAAGCTTGAGTTAAATAATGGTGTTAAACGTTGTTGTAAGTATCTTTTTTCCATCCAATATTTTTTGAACAATAGCCTGCATTTGTCACATGATTTTGTTCTAGTCAAATTATTATGTTGGCCCATAAAAATATGAGTCTCTTTTGTGCCACAGCCTACAGAAGTTGTAAAGCAGGATGTTTGGTAAAGACCCTATGTAAAAGACAAACAGTCTTATTTCTCATTAGGAATATTTTACTGCATCTGCATGAAGTCATGTTTCATTTCCAGCATGTTTGGTTTCTGTTTCCGTAAAAGGGAAGCTGGATGCCTGCGGGTGTTTGTGCTGCTTCGTGGAAATTCTTTCAGTGACGAAATCTTCCGGTATAAACTTCCTCTCTCTCCTTTTCTTCCTCTCATTCACTTTCTTCCTCTTTTTTTTCTCTCTGCGGGGTTTACCATGCTCACTCCCCAGAACTTATCTCTAACAACAACAACATTAGTCACCGTGTTTCTGTTTCTATTTTCCTCTCCAGGTTGCTTTACGATGTTGCATCATCGGTGTTTTCACTTTTCCTGAGTATCTTGATGAAATAAACTCTGGTGTGTTGTAATACTTATACTGTGCAATGGGCTGTGAACCTTGTGTTTGTTGTATGTTAAATAACAAGTGATATGTACTTAGATAGGATTACTCAAGTTTTTTTAAATTAAGTATAAATAGACTTGTCTTTTTTCCCCTGTTGATTAGATGACTCATATCTTTGGAATGTATGTTCTGTGTTGCACCGAGACCAACTTATAAACAGAAGTGGTGGAGGAAGGTAAAAGTAATAATACTACTTGAAAGTAAAGTATAATCAGGGTTACTTAAAGTATTAAAAATAAAAGTACTCAATGCAGAAAAATGTTCCTTGTGACTGTTATACAGTACTATCCCTTACCAAAAAGAAGTTTATTCAAGTGTGCTATACTTCTTTTAAACTTAAAATAAGAGAGTCTAACTATACTTGTCTTATACTGACAAGTATACAGAAAATGATTTAAAGATTAAATAGAAAATGATATAGGCTATAATTAGGCTATATCCAGGCTATAGATTAGATTATTATTTCTGATGCATTAATATATTTTACTGTTGTAGTTGGTTGAAGTGGAGCTCATGTTGAACTATTTTGTATCGGACTGCAACTAAGGAATATTTAGTTTAGTTTAGTTTAGTTTTAGTTTATTAGTTTATTATATCGTGGACAATCCCAATTAATTGACTGTAGCAATAACAGTAAAAAGGGCAGCTTTAGCCAACATGGCTAATATCCAGCTGTAGTCCCCGGCCCGATGACAATAAGCACCCTAAAAAGAACAATACATTACAGCACATTGATTAAAAGGAAAGAGTTAAGACAGAGAAGAAACAAGACAGATCAATAAAGATAAAAGAGAACAGTAAAACATCATTTCCATTAGGCTATGGATTAATATGCTGATTATTTTCTCCATTAATCGATTGACTGTTTGGGTGGTAAAATATTCAGAAAATAGTGAGAAATGCCCAATTAACTATCATTAAAGCTATCAAAAATACTTGCTGTGAAGTAAAAAGTAGTATATCCCTCTGAAATGTTGTGGAGTAGAAATAGAAAATGGCATGAAAAGAAAAGACTCAAGTAAAGTACAAGTACCTCAAATTTGTATGTAAGTATTTGGGTAAATTAACTTACATTCCACCGCTGGCTATAGAGACATTATGTAAGCAACTTGATGATATATTTAATTAGCAGCAGCATTTCTATTCATTGTCTATAGTCAGTGGGTTAAAACTGATTGTAACCCTAATATACTTAATTGTACATTGCAGTGTTATTGAATTGAAGTACAATTTCCAGTACAATTTTAAATGCAAATGTTTGTATTTATATTTATAATATATTTTACACAATTATCAAAACTGTATTTTTAAAAAGTATTATATTTTTCAAACTGTAATAGAGTAGAAGAAAAGTATAAAAAATATAAAAATAAAGATGTATCATTAATATAGTGAAGATCCACTCGTCTACATACACCTGTACACAATAATTTAATCCATTACCATGCATGATTTCACTTTATTTTTAATTAATTATTCTTCTAATTATTCAAAGTAAACATTTATCCTTTTTACCCATTATTCCAGGAGGCATTAATAAGACGAAAAAAAAATAACATCTGGACTCATAAAAATGCAAAATCCTGAGATGACTAACAGGAAACAGAGAAAAAAGAGAAAAATGTCTTCTATACACATTGTTTATTTTTTCAGGCTTTGTTTTGATGCGTTTTTTGCTTGCAAATTACTGATAAAATGATTCAGATAAAACAGGGGAAAATCACCTTTTGGATAAACTAGGCCGCAATTAGTGGACATATCAACCAGTGTCAAGTAGTATCTTTGTTTTAAAGGGTTACAAGCCACATAGGTTTGGAAATACTAGTCTACAACTTTCACTCATGAGTACATATTTGTGATTAGAATGTGTGCAATTTAAAACTTGCACGTTTGTGTGTTTTTTATGTCAGCAGAAAGGAATGAAGTGGTAAAAGTTGCTGCATGTCAGGCAGCTATCCAGTGATACACATCTACAGTGGATATATATTTTAATTAAGTTGCCTTGAGCATATAGTATGGGGATTTTCTGCTCATTTAAAGGATGATGTAACACAAAGATAACTCACAAAGTAGAGATAAGAACACACACACACACACACACACAGATAAAAGATAAGGTGAATCTGGAAAAACCCAAGACAAAGCCATATTGTAACTGTGTGTGTGTGTGTGTGTGTCTATTTGTTTTGCAAGCTTAAGTACATTTTCAGCAGAGTAATATGTTTACATACATGAAAGGAAATTAAGTGTGAGCGTCATCGTACATTTGTACAGTGTGTACTGGAGGAAGAAGTACACAGATTAAAAGTTAAAGTAGCAATACGACAGTGCAGAAATACTCAGTTACAAGTAAAAGTCCTGCATTCAAAAGTTAAGTAAAGTAAAAGTACAAAAGTATTAGCATCAAAATATACTTAAAAGCACAGTGGATTTTGTAACATAGTACTGTGGTTGCAGATTGCAACCAACTGAGTACCCCTATGCTCACTCCTCCCTTTACAAGACTGCGGTAACGTGAGCCGCCGAGTGCAAAACCGCGGTAACACCGTTTGCCTCGCTCAGAGGTCATCCTCACCATAATAACACGACTTTAGGAGCAATGGAAGTCAGACCGTGGCTGGTGGTACCATGGTTTTGCACTCTGTGGCTCACATAACCGCAATTTCACAAGTGTGTTGGAGAACTACGGTGGCCTTCAGGTAATGTAAAAACCTGAAAGACTCTCTCGAGAGCCAGTGATTGGTTTGTCCATTCTGGGATACTGTAGAAACATGGTGGAGCAACATAGTGGACTCTGTGAAGAGGACCCGCTCCCAGATATAAACGGCTCATTATACGCTAACGAAAACACAACGATCCTTAGTTGCAGGTGATTATACACTAATGAAAACATAGTTATGAATATTATGTTCCATTTCTGATAATAGATCCCCTAAATGTTACACACTTTTCCTTTAAAATACCAAAACTAAAGTATTCATTATGCAGAATGACTAATATCAGAATGTACAGTATATTATATTATTGGATTATAATTATTGATGCATTTATGTTGCAGGTAAGGGTGGAGGTAATTTTATAATAACTTTATATTCTGCCGAGTAGTAGTAACCGATATTAATACATCAGAATTTGTTGTTAATTATACATATTGTTTAGGGCTGTCAAAGTTAACGCGATAATAAGGCGTTGATGCAAATTTGTTTTAACGCCACTAATTTCTTTAACACATTAACGCAACTTGCGATTTTTAGGTTGTAGCGAGCTCAGTTCTAAAGCTAGAAACTATGAAACTTGAAAACATAAGGAATCCATTGGTACCAACCATGTCATACTAGCTTGTCGTGAAGGAGGCTAAATAACGCTCCATACTAAATTTCGGCGTGGAATAACTGGCATGGCCATTTTCAAAGTGGTCCCTTGACCTCTGACCTCAAGATATGTGAATGTAAATGGGTTCTATGGGTACCCACAAGTCTCCCCTTTACAGACATTGCCACTTTATGATAATCACATGCAGTTCTGGGCAAGTCATAGTCAAGTCAGCACACTGACACACTGACAGCTGTTGTTGCCTGTTGAGCTTGAGTTTGCCATGTTATGATTTGAGCATATTTTTATGCTAAATGCAATACCTGTGAGGGTTTCTGGACAATATTTGTCATTGTTTTGTGTTTTTAATTGATTTCCAATAATAAATATATTCATAAATTTGCATAAAGCAGCATATTTGCCCACTCCCATGTTGATAAGAGTATTAAATAAATCCCTTTAAGGTACATTTTGAACAGATAAAAAATGTGCGATTAATTTGCGATTTGATTGATCGCGATTAACAATGGACAATCATGCAATTCAATATTTTAATCAATTGACAGACCTCTTTTTTGTATATGAAATATAATCTGAATCTGCAAAGTAACTAGTAAATAAAGCTTTAAAATGAATTTTGTGAAGTAAAAAAGTACAACATTTCCTTCTAGTGGAGTAGAGGTATAAAGTAGCATAAAATGGAAATACTCAAGTAAAGTACAACTACCTCCAAAGTGTACTTAATTTGTATTTAGTTACTTTCCACCACTGCTACTGTGTGAGTGTGTGTGCTTACATAAACAATTAAAGGTGACAGACCTTGTAAAGCTAGTTAGATGAGGTCACTTCATAAAGGAAATATTGTCACTGTATTGTTTGTACTTCAAAGAGGAAGTAGGAGTTTCCAGCTTTGCTTTGTTTTCCTCACCTGGTTGGTCACACCTGCTCAAGTCAGATGAACAGAAGCAAAGGACTTTCCCCAGTCACACAGTGTTATATAAGAAACATTTACAAAGGATGAGTTGTGGTTTAGGTTTCAGGAACAGGCCATGGAGCAGTTGGTTGAAAACGTTGTCTCCGGCTGACGTTTTAATGTTCTCAGCTGACTCGTTTTAAAACAAGAACCATGCATGTAAATTTGGTCTTAAATATATAGGCGAAAGTCCCTCCCCTTCCGGCGTCCCCCATGGGACCTTAATTTGGAAAAAAATATGCACGGTAGTCAGTGGTGAGAGAATTGAGCCATGAATCACACATATTATGTTTGTCAATCAAAAAGAGAATTTTGCAAGTCAAGAAAGTCTCAGTTTGCGTAGAATCATTTAGTTTATGGGGCGGGTGCTCAAGTGAAAAAAAGGGCACCCGTACTTACTTACATATTTGTTTCAATACCCATACAACCATACATATGTTTAATACTCAATAGATGATACAAGTAAATATAAACATTGGGGCTTAGCCTAGACCTGTGTAGGAGGGTCCGGGGGATCCTCCCCCGGGAATTTTGTTGATAAACAAGCTCTATTTTGATGCTTTTTTTTCTTTTCTGACTCCTCGTCTTTTTATCAGCCGGGAAGCGAAAGAACAAGTAAGACCCATGTTCTGTAAAGGCCGTTGGCGTTCAATAATGACGCACAAGGCACCCTTTAGCGTCAGTATGAGACGCAGCGGGCTCTCCATTAACTACAATGTAAACCCATCCACGGTAACAGTACACGCTTAGGGAAAGTGCTGAGGTAATGTCTTTAAAGAGCGAAAGAGACACACAGGGCGGGCAGGAGGGGAGGTCGGTGGGTCTAACAAACACAAGGCTTTCATCCAGGACACCGCTGTTCGTGTCCCGTGTTCACAACATTCAGTGTCATTTTCACTGTACAAACATAGCAAAAAAAAGCCCAACTATGTTGTTTTTTCCTAAACCTAACTAAGTGGTTTTGTTGCCTGAACCTAAGCAAGTGTTATTGATTAATTCACAACATTAAGCATGAGTTTACTGCGACAGTATCAAAAAAGATTTGTCTCTTATGTACAAATTGCTTCCGTAATAAGGTCCCCGGTGGTCCACCGGAAGGCGAGGGACTTCGCCTCTCTATAGGCCTACACTTGATGGCTACTTACATGATATCAGGTAGATAAAGCCATCAGCATGCAAAAAGTCCACACCACTTATAAAGCTGCTTTCCAAATCAACTTTTCCACATTTCTTATGGCAATATCCAAAATTTATGTCAGCCATCTTGTCCTTCCAATAAGAAGTCAGAGAGAGGCGACAGGAGCTGGCAGCTCCACTTGTTTTCACTCTGCAGTCCGATCAGATTAGCAACTGCCAAAACGAGATAACGCAGGTAAATTCCCTGTTCAGGTGGAGAAGGAGGGAAAACCAGGAGCCTGTGTGTGTGAGAGAAGGAGATGTCTGGATTGTGTAATATTTCAACGCGTTCTCATCCCAACTCGTCACATACTGACGCTTTGTCAGACCCCTCGGCGCCAATTTTTGGTCCCAGTAAACACACACTTAATGTTGTGAATTAAAAACACGTGCTTAGGTTCAGGCAACAAAACAACTATAGTTAGGTTTAGGAAAAAACTACATGGTTGGGATTAAAACTACTACGTTTGTTCAGCAAAAATGTGACTGAACGTTGTGGACACGGTACACAACGAACAGCTGATTGTAACATGAAAGTGAAATTAACAAATGGGACATGAACAGCGGTCTCCTAGATGAAAGCTTTGTATATGTGGGACCCATCCACCTCACCTCGCTCCCGCCTGGTGTGTCTCTTTCGCTCTCTAAACTACGTCAACACAGCACTTTCCCTGAGCGTTTAATATAGACGCGGATGGGTTTACATTGTAGTTAATGGAAAGTTGGTGTGTTTCATACCAAAGCTAAAGGATGCCATGTGCGTCAGTATTGACCACCGACGGCCGTGAAAAAGTGTCAGTATTTGACGCCCTGGGAATGAGAATGGGCTGAATATTCCCAGGGGACACATGTAAAATCACTGCTCAGGTGCGAATGAAAAGTCAGGTGTGTGTTTATGCAGCCCGGTTGAATATGAAAAGGCCACGACACAATAATTCGCAAGGCATTTAGCATGCAATAAGAACGCCGTTCTTACTTTTGGCATGTCACGTGTACCTTCAGCCCAGTCGTACAGCAGTTTGTGAAGTAGTCACGAAATTGAATGAAATCACAAAATCAATTTGTATGTAATCCACGTAATCCTGAAACGGGAAGTAGAGAGCGACGAACGCCGCATACGGAGGAGGTCGGGGTGGATGGGTGTATAAAAAAACACAGGACTTTCTCCCAGGAGACCGGTATTCGTTTTTCGTGTGAAACCACAAGTCAAAGTTGATTTATCAAAGTTGATTCTGTACTTAAGCAGCAGTACTTCTGGAGTTATTTGAACCCAAACCGCGTTCTTTTCCTAAAGCTAAATAAGTAGTTTTTTCGCCTAAACCTATAACTAAGTCAATCTTTTCCTAAACCTCAGTACTTTTATTTTGAAATTGACACATGCGTCACTTGTTGCTGGAAATTCATAGGAAAACGCACTAAAAATACGTTGTTGAAAGTCGTGCTGAGCGTCACGAAAGAAAAGGGAAATTAGTGTCTATGTTTATGAATCAAATAGATTAGATTTCGTGACTATTCACAAACTGCCGTGAGACTGAGTTGAATATTTCTCTCCCAAAGATTTGCACTGCATAATTCTCAAAAATACAGAACAAAGTACATCCCTTATCAGTTCAATACGGAACCAGTCTTTTAGTTTCCAATTACGGGATGATTCCTTATTTTACACAACGGTTGGCAACCCTGAGTGACTTCCATGTGAAAGCTGACGGGGAAAAACAAATAATTTAAGAATGGTATAAAAGGAAATACCACTTAACCCTGACAGAGAAAGACCTAAAGGCAAAGTCCAAATAAAAGTGTGTGGGTTTGGGCCGGAGTGCACACACATATCTTAAATGACATTTAGAAAGGTTCCATGATACCACAGAGATGAGAAACAGAGAAGTGAAATCCAGCTACATCACCCCGTGACTATGAGGAAGCCCCAAAGGCCACGAGCCAAAAACCACACAGTCAAAAGTAAATGTTCATATGAGTGTGAAACTGACCAGTCAGATGGGGATTTTACCTACTAAACTTTACATGTTTAGAAAACAAAATGTGTGAGAGAGATATGAGACTGAGCACAAGGGAGGCTTACATAAAATGAAAAGAAAGGAGTGAAGGTAGCGAGACATGGGGTGAAATGACCAGTGTGAGTAACAGGAACTGAATCATAAGGGTTGGGATTCATCAGAATAAATGTCTATGACTCAATGAAAGATAAGGGACAGTTTTATCAAGCAGCTGAATCAGTGGCGCTTCTAGACCATTTCAAATGGGGGGGTGGGCCAGGCTTAGGCCACATGCAATTTTGCGGGTACCAATACTAAGCAAAATAAGGCTATTACATACCTCTGGAGGTAGAGCGGTCGTCCACTATTCGGAAGGTAGATGGTTCGATCCCAGGCCCCTGCAGTCGCAACACAGTCTCACGGCAGTTTGTGAAATAGTCACTAAATTTTATCTATTTGATTCGTGTACATAGACACAAATTTCCCCTTTTTTTCCTGACGCTCAGCATGACTTTCACATATTTTTCGTGTGTTTTCCTACAAATGTCCAGCAACACATGATGCTGTCAATTTCCACTCCAGTCTAATTCAAAATATATAATATATAATAAACTACTTAGTTAGCCTAGGAAAAGACCGACTTGGTTAGGCTTAGCCAACAAACTACTTAGTTAGGTTTAGGAAAAGACTGCGGTTTGGGTTAAAGTAACACCTGAAGTTCTGTAACTTATGTACGGAAGTTACGTGACAAATTAATCAACTTTGACTTGTGGTTTCACACGGAACATGAACACCGGTCTCCTGGGCAAAAGTCCTGTGCTGTCTGCCCCACCAACCCTGACCTCGTCCCTACGCGGCGTTCACCGCTCTGTATACTTCCTGATTAAAGTTACGTGGATTACATACAAACTGATTTTGTGCTGACCATCACGAAAAAAATGTGAAATTCGTGTCTATGTACACGAATCAATTCATTCAATTTCGTGAGTCTTTCACAAACTGCTGTGCGACTGGACTGGCAGTCTGCATGTCGAAGTGTCCTTGGGCAAGATACTGAACCCCAAATTGCTTCAAGTGTGTGTGTGAATGTTTATCGCTACTCAGGAACAGGTGGCACCTTATATGGAGGCCTCTGTCACCAATGTATGAATGTGCATGTGAATGGGTGAATGCTGACTTGTGTTGAAAAGTGCTTTGAATTAATTAATTACTTATTTTTAAAAAGATTCTAAAAATGGTCTCACTATATGAAATGGCTCCTAACGGGACTAACATACTCACACATTAATACAATTGGGGTCATTGAATCCACAAGAGTCTCAGCTTGCAGTCATTCTCATACAGTGTTTGTAGCTATACACACGAAAAGTAAATGCACTGTAATTCGTATATACCTCACAAAATCAATTCGTATGGAATCCACATAATTATAAACAAGGAAGTATAAAGAGAGGCAAACGCCACATAGGGAGTTGATCGGGGTGGATTGGTGGGTCAAAAAACACCAGACTTTCGCCCAAGAGACCGGTGTTCGTGTCCCGTGTGAAATCAGAAGTCGATATTGATTTATTTCTCACGTAACTTCTGTACTTAAGTTACAGCACTTCCAGTGTTATTTTAACCCAAACCACGATCTTTTCCCTAACCTTACTAAGTACTTAAGTTACACCACTTCTGGTGTGGCGTAACTTAACCACGATCTTTTCCTTAACTTTAGTAGTAACTAAGTGGTTTTGATGCCTAAACCTAACCAAGTTGTTTCCTGTGAAGACAGAAGTTTATTTTGAAAAGACTGGAGCGGAAATTGGCGCTGAACATTTGAGGGAAACGCACGAAAAAATTTGAACTTTTTGTAAGATATCATACGAAGCGTTGTATGAATATACGTTGACCCGATTTATGCAATTCCATGACTGTTTAGGGAACTGTGTATGCAGAAATACTCAAATACAAAATAACACATTTGTATCACATGCAAAACACTGCAAGTTTTTTGTCCAAAACTGCATGTGATTATCATAAAGTGGGCATGTCTGTAAAGGGGAGACTCGTGGGGACCCATAGAACCCATTTTCATTCACACATCTTGAGGTCAGATGTCAAGGGACCCCTTTGAAATTGGTCATGCCAGATTTTCCTTGCCAGAATGGAACTATGCACAACTCTTTCAGACACAGTCAGAGCCACAGAGGAGGAGCTGAGAGCTGAAGACGTCTCATTCCTGCACAACTACAAGGCTGCAGTGGAAAGAGTCCAGCAGCGCCCCCTGCTGGAGGATCCACAGCTGCTCTCAGGAGCTCTGATAGACGAGGCCAAACACCTGGGCAACCTGACCTTCAACATCTGGAACAAGATGAAGGAGATGGTCTCCTACACTCCTCTGACTCTGGATCCAAACACTGCAAATTCAGCACTCATCCTGTCTGAAGATCTGACCAGTGTGAGAGTAGAGAGACAGCTGCTTCCTGATAATCCCGAGAGGTTTGATGAACACATCTCTGTCCTGGGCTCTGAGGGCTTTAACTCTGGGACTCACAGCTGGGATGTCGAGGTTGGAGACAGTACACTCTGGGTACTGGGTGTGTCACCAGAGTCTGTCCAGAGGAAGGGATTCACACAGTCTGGATTATGGGGAATATGGTTCGATGAAGGTAAATACTCATCATGGTCACCATCAGCTCCACCCACTGAGCTCAGAGTCCAGAAGAAGCTCCAGAGGATCAGAGTGAATCTGGACTGGAACAGAGGAAAGCTGTCGTTCTCTGATCCTGATACTAACACACACATACACACCTTCACACACACTTTCACTGAGAAGCTGTTTCCATACATTAGCTCTTATGGTAAACTGAATATATTACCACTGAAGGTCAGTGTGACAGTGGAACAGAGCAGTTAAAGAGGATGATTATATTCATCATGTTGTTTTTTTCTTAATGGGAAAGTCACTGAATTTAACCTCTTGACCTGCACCTGAATGAAAACACAGTTTAGTCAGAGTAGTAGTCGTTCTATTTAAGGTGGACATGTCAGTTTTAAGGTGGACTTATCAGTTTAGGTTCAGACTCTATGTAATGTTGGTGATTTAAGAACGGGAAAACAAATTAAAGATCAGAGAATAAGTGAAATGACTACATACGAAAAGTTAAGAATAGAAACTTACACTGAAAACAAAAACTAATTTGTCACAAATAAATCCTGACAAAAATAAAATAAAAACAATTTAAAAGGTTCCAAATCACCAGTAAGTGAAAGTAACATCTCCATTTACAACGGCTGATAGTTCTGCAGGTATTTAAACCAATGTCTCGGGACAAATTGAAATGTTGACCTGATGATGGAGCTAGATGAAAAGTCAGTTATTATAGTTATTATAATTCATCCTGAGGGGAACATGAATGTTTCTAGAACATTTCATGTCCATCCATTTAATAGTTGTTGAGATATTTTAGTCTGGATCAAAGTGGTGGACCGACAGAACGGATCAATCATAATGAACTGTGAAGGCTGCTTTAGTGGTGAAATGTTAACAAAGTTAAGAGAACAGCTTTTACAAGACGGTCGTGTCTAGAAGCCCCCGAGTCACGAAAACTCTCATGAGACTCGCTGCCAGATGACCTTTCTTGACCTTAGTTATTCAAGGTCAATGCCTAACCCAAGGAGGGAGAAAAAGGAGATGTCACGCGTCATCATCGCGTCATATCATTGGGGTTAAACACATGCAGTAAAATCTGGTCTGCACTTGCCAAAATTGAGCCAAAGCAACGAATTACTACAGCTCCAGTTACACTGTTTGATTTTGTTGATCATGATCTCCTAAAATTTAAGCTTTACCAAATAGGGGTTAATGGAAAATTCTATCAAGCCGTTAACTCTTTATATACGGCATCTGTTGCTTGTGTGAAAGTGAATGAATATCAAACAGAATGGTTTCCGACGCCCTCTGGTGTTAAGCAAGGTGACTTGAACAACATTATTTTCTAAAAGCAAACGTGGAGGTGGAAGAGTTTAACCCTCCTGTTACCTTCAAATTTACTAACATCTTTTTTCCTTGGGGTCAAGTTGACCCCAGCAATTTAAACCTCCAGAAAATGATTATAATTAAAATTGTTACCCAAGTTTATGTGTCAGGTACTTTATGTTTGTTTGTTGACTACCTAACGAGCCCTTTAAATAAAACAACCCCACCCCCCACCCATCCTCCTTATACCCTGCCTTGTTTCTCTGTCATCAAAGCGTATGACACCGCAGAAAACATGGAATGTGTTTAGAGACATGGTGGCTGGAAATATTGCCCTTCCAGTGTCAGCAGCCCAAAGGCTTGCTATTGCTTTGCCTTTTGACTTGTACACTCCCAATGTAGGCTTGCGAGTGGGTCACATCCAAGCCTTTCCAACTGTCCCCATACACGCGCCTCCCCTCTAAATTTGTCATCTCAAGTATATCCTTTTTGATTGATGGTGTTATGAAGAGCTCAAATGCTGATTTTATGTCTTGGACATGGCTGACAGCGTATCTGGTGGGGCCTGGAACCATGTTGATGACATTAGCAGCACTAAGTCTACCCTGTTGTTCAAGTGGGGAGATGAACCATAATAACTTTCCATTTTTGGAAGGTTGTGTGTTTGCTGGTGGTTGAGAGACAACAGGAGGGTCAACACTGAGGGTCTCATTCTCATCAGAGGAGGATGCCTCATAATCAGGGTCCTCCTCAACATCATCCTCTGTCTCAGACACATTCTCCTCTATGTCACTTTCATGGTCGAAGAGATGTGACAACACCTCATTGACAGAAAACCTTTCCTTAGAAGTCATTTTCAGTTGAGAGAGAGCAGAAAGAGAGAGCACACAGAGCACCAAGAGAAATGGTTTAGTAGGCTGCTGTGCAAGCTTTTATATGTTTGCTCCACCCTTATGTTGTGTGAATTATCAATATCTTCCCGGGAACTATATTTTGCCGCCCCCACAGCGTTGGAAATATCGAAGTTCTCGCGAGAATGATGTTTCCCCTCCCCCATTTCGTGTGAACTATCAGTGGTTCTCGCGCTACTACAGTTATGATTATGTTAGGTTAGGGCCCTAGAGCTTTCTGAAGATTATAAAATTGCATGTTATAGTGACCTCAATATCATCCAAAACAACCAAAACAAATGTGTGTAAAATGTTGATATTTCTTATATGTTTTATACAGCTAAAACAGCCTGGGATCAAATTGACCCCAAAGAACACCGATGCGTACAGCATGTGTACAGGACATTGAAAACATATCATCATGTTAATTTTATGTTTAACCAGTTGTCCCCATTAAATTAGGAAAAGTCATTAAATATGAAGCAAAAAAAATGATGTCAATCATTTATTTAGAGACGTTAAACATTGAACGGGGTCAAATTGACCCCAAAGATAATATGAGAGGAAAAGAATACATAGTTGATTGATATGCTTTATTTCCATGTCTGCTGGTAAATAGATGATAATTAGCAAATAACTTATTTGAAATTTCTTTAAAAACTCCTTGAATCATTACATCAGCTTCCAGGTTACATTTGTGTAATCAATAAGTCACACAATGGTGAGATTTGTATCTGATCAGAAGAGTTTTCTATTAGTTTTGGTGTTCCTCCTCTGATGAAGAGCAGCACACAGCCGCTTCTCAAGCCTACGGGCCCTATTTTAACCATTATATGCTATTTTAGCATATTTAGCCTTTAAAATGAAGTGTTACCGTCTTTAGTGTAACATCTTTAATTTCAGCAGGTAAACTGCAGTCTGGAGGTCTTTTTAAATGTTGTGTAATGTTGTGTCCTTCCACAGATGTTCAATAGGATTTAGATCAAGGCTCATAGAAGGCCACTTCAGAATAGTCCAATGTTTTGTTCTTAGCCATTCTTTGGTGTTTTTAGCTGTGTTTTGGGTCATTATCCTGTTTGAGGACCCATGACCTGCGACTGAGACCAAGCTTTCTGACACTGGGCAGCACATTTCGCTCCAGAATGCCTTGATAGTCTTGAGATTTCATTGCACCCTGCACAGATTCAAGACACCCTGTGCCAGATGCAGCAAAGCAGCCCCATAACATAACCGAGCCTCCTCCATGTTTCACATTAGGTACAGTGTTCTTTTCTTTGGATGCTTCATTTTTGCGTCTGTGAACATAGAGCTGATGTGACTTGCCAAAAAGCTCCAGTTTTGTCTCATCTGTCCAAAGGACATTCTCCCAGAAGCTTTGTGGCTTGTCAATATGCATTTTGGAAAATTCCAGTCTCGCTTTTTTATGATTTGGTGTCCTCCTCAGTTGTCTTCCATTAAGTCCACTTTGGCTCAAACAGTGATGGATGGTGCGATCTGACACTGATGTACCTTGACCTTGGAGTTCACCTCTAATCTCTTTGGAAGTTGTTCTGGGCTCTTTGGTTACCATTCGTATTATCCGTCTCTTCAATATGTCATCAATTTTCCTCTTGCGGCCACGTCCAGTGAGGTAGGCTACAGTCCCATGGACCTTAAACTTCTGAATAATATGTGCAGCTGTAGTCACAGGAACATCAAGCTGCTTGGAGATGGTCTTATAGCCTTTACCTTTAACATGAAGGTCTATAATGTTCTTTCTGATCTCCTGAGAAAACTCTCTCCTTAGCTTTCTGTGGTCCATGTTCAGTGTGGTACACACCATGACACCAAACAGCACAGTGACTACTTTTCACCCTTTAAATAGGCAGACTGACTGATTACAAGTTTGAAGACACCTGTGATGCTAATTACAGGACACACCTTAGTTTAATATGTCCCTATGGTCACATTATTTTACATCTTTTCTAGGGCTACCATCATTTTTGTCTAGGCCAGTTTCATCAGTTTGTTTTTTAAAATGATTCTGTTGAACCACAATTCAAAAACAATAGCTGATTTTCATTAGTTCATTTTCAGTAAATTTTTATTTATTATTACTTTTGTCAGTTTCAAGTTATTTCAGTGACCATTGTGGGTTTTTCTCTCTTTAACGGAACGTTACCAACAACGTTGCCTACGTCTGTACATTCAAACATCTATTGAACATTAACATGTTGCAACAGCCTGCTGCTCAATATCAGCTTACACATCCAGCAATAAATCATGTGATACATGTGAAGCAACAACATTTAGCAGAGGAGGTGTGACAAAGCTCCAACCTCACCAGAGTAACCTGATAAACCAGACAAACCAGGAAACAGTTTGTTATTCATCCTCACTAAAGAGAGTCACACAGACTGAAAACCAGACGATCAGATTCACCTTCAGAACAAACTAACAACTTCATCTGAGTGAGTTCATCTACAGGAGAGAAAAGTGGAAAACTACAACACTGCTGCTTCAACCTGCTGACGCTCCACACACTGAAGGTGAGTTTGACTAAAAACACGACTCAACGTGAAAGTAAATGTCAGTGAAGCTAGTAGAGGAGGGAGGGGAGCCATGACTGACTGTACTTTCTGTCTGCTGTGTTTTCAGCTTCACTCAGAGACAAAATGGCTTCCAGATCAGAGGAGGATCTCTGCTGTCCGGTCTGTCATGACGTCTTTAGAGATCCTGTTCTCCTGTCATGTAGCCACAGCTTCTGTAAAGACTGTCTGAACAACTGGTGGAGAAAGAAGCAGACACGCGAGTGTCCAGTTTGTAAAACAATGTCTTCAATGTCAAAACCACTTTTAAACCGGGTGTTAAAGAACCTGTGTGAGGCCTTCTTACTGGAGAGAGATCAGAGAGCTTCAGAGGCTCTCTGCAGTCTGCACTCTGAGAAACTCAAACTCTTCTGTCTGGACCATCAGCAGCCAGTGTGTGTCGTATGCAGAGATTCAGAAAAACACACCAACCACAGATTCAGACCCATCGATGAAGCTGCACGACAACACAAGAGGCAACTTCAGGAAACTCTGGAGCCCTTAAAGGAGAAGTTAAAGGTTTTTAAACAAGTTAAAGTGAAGTCTGATCAAACAGCAGAACACATGAAGGTCCAGGCTCGACGAACAGAGAGGAAGATTAAGGAGCAGTTTAAGAAGCTTCACCAGTTTCTAGAAGAGGAAGAGCAGGCCAGGATCTCTGCACTGAGGGAGGAAGAGCAGCAGAAGAGTAAGATGATGAAGGAGAAGATGGAGGCTCTGAGCAGAGAGATAGCAGCTCTTTCAGACACATTCAGAGCCACAGAGGAGGAGCTGAGAGCTGAAGACGTCTCATTCCTGCACAACTACAAGGCTGCAGTGGAAAGAGTCCAGCAGCGCCCCCTGCTGGAGGACCCACAGCTGCTCTCAGGAGCTCTGATAGACGAGGCCAAACACCTGGGCAACCTTCAACATCTGGAACAAGATGAAGGAGATGGTCTCCTTCACTCCTCTGATTCTGGATCCAAACACTGCTCATCCAGAACTCATCCTGTCTGAAGATCTGACCAGTGTGAGAGAAGGAGAGAAACAGCAGCTTCCTGATAATCCAGAGAGGTTTGATAAACTCTTGTCTGTCCTGGGCTCTGAGGGCTTTAACTCTGGGCCTCACAGATGGGATGTCGAGGTTGGAGACAGTAAAGTCTGGTTACTGGGTGTGTCAGCAGAGTCTGTCCAGAGGAAGGGACTCATGCAGTCTGGATTATGGATAATACGGTTCTCTAAAGGTAAATACTCAGTACGATCACCATCAGCTCCACACACTGATCTCAGAGTCCAGAAGAAGCTCCAGAGGATCAGAGTGAATCTGGACTGGAACAGAGGAAAGCTGTCGTTCTCTGATCCTGATACTAACACACACATACACACCTTCACACACACTTTCACTGAGAAGCTGTTTCCATACATTATCACTGGTGGTAAACTGAATATATTACCACTGAAGGTCTGTGTGACAGTGGAACAGAGCAGTTAAAGAGGATGATTATATTCATCATGTTGTTTGTTTCTTAATGGGAAAGTCACTGAATTTAACCTCTTAACCTGCACCTGTCCTCCTGCTGACTCATTATTCCAAAGAGATGTTCATTTTTGTTTCACTTAATGTTTTTTTCATAGTTTTCTTGTTGTTGTTGTTTAGTTGTTTTGTTTCGATTGTCAACGTTTTCATGTGTAAAATGATTTAATTTAGTTTCTGATCTTTATGTTTGGTTTGTTTAGCCATTTCTGTTTTATCGATACTGTTTCATTTTAGATTGTTCATCTTGATTCTTGCTGCAGTGCCTGTTCGGAGCGCATGCCCGTTGCTTCCCCCCCAGATGTGCTGCTTCAGTACATTAAAATCAATGTTTAATTACATGAAATGTTCACGATATGTACAATTTAGACATATGATATTATCCAAAATATATGTACAAGTTTCTATTTGATGTCATGAAGACAAGATGACTGAATGAAAACACAGAGGAGTAGTCGTTTTATTTAAGGTGGACATGTCGGTTTTAAGGTGGACTTATCAGTTTAGGTTCAGACTCTATGTAATGTTGGTGATTTAAGAACGGGAAAACAAATATAATGATCAGAGAATAAGTGAAATAACTACATGCAAAAATATAGAGAATAGAAACTTACACTGAAAACAAAAACTAATTTGTCGCAAATAAATCCCAACAAAAATAAAATAAAAACAATTTAAAAGGTTCCAAATCACCAGTAAGTGAAAGTAACATCTCCATTTACAACGGCTGATGGGAATGTAATTATTTCTGCAGGTATTTAAACCAATGTCTCGGGACAAATTGAAATGTTGACCTGATGATGGAGCTAGATGAAAAGTCAGTTATTATAGTTATTATAATTCATCCTGAGGGGAACATGAATGTTTCTAGAACATTTCATGTCCATCCATTTAATAGTTGTTGAGATATTTTAGTCTGGACCAAAGTGGTGGACCGACAGAACTGATCAATCATAATGAACTGTGAAGGCTGCTTTAGTGGTGAAATGTTAACAAAGTTAAGAGAACAGCTTTTACAAGACGGTCGTGTCTAGAAGCCCCCGAGTCGCGAAAACTCTCACGAGACTCGCTGCCAGATGACCTTTCCTGACCTTAACCGTTCAAGGTCAATGCCTAACCCAAGGAGGGTGAAAAAAGGAGATGTCATGGGTCATCATCGCGTCATATCATTGGGGTTCAACACATGCAGTAAAAATCTGGTCTGCACTCGCCGAAATTGAGCCAAAAGCAACGAATTACTACAGCTCCAGTTACACTGTTTGATTTTGTTGATCATGATCTCCTAAAATTTAAACTTTACCAAATAGGGGTTAATGGAAAATTCTATCAAGCCGTTAACTCTTTATATAGGGCACCTGTTGCTTGTGTGAAAGTGAATGAATATCAAACAGAATGGTTTCTGACGCCCTCTGGTGTTAAGCAAGGCTTGAAGAACATTATTTTCTGAAAGCAGCTGTGGAGGTGGAGGAGTTTAAAAATCAAGTTCCGACTAAATGCATTGAATCATTGGTCGAAGAGATCCGTCAAAAGCCAAAACTGAGAACTTTTTTAAAGATTACAAATGTGAAAAAATATCTTAAATATAATTTGCTTAAAAGTCATAGGTCAATTTGTGCACAGTTAAGATGTGCTATATTACCACTACACGTTGAAACAGGAAGATACAGAGGTGCAACTGAAGACGAAAGACTGTGCCAATATTGTGAACTAAATGGGGTTGAGAATGAAATGCATTTTATTTTATTTTATTTTGTTCTTTGTATCATGATTTACGACAAATATTATTTGAAAAAGTTCATGTCCCTGGTTTAGATTTGATAGGTATGGAGACTGGAGTCTTAATTGAATATCTTTTTGATAATGTTTTTGCATTTGCTGAATTTCGTTCTAAAGCATGGGACAGGAGAAGAAAAGCAACATACAATAGATAAATTCCTCCGACTCTGATGCCTTTTTTTGTCATGATTGCATGTGTGTATGTGTCTTGTGCTTAGGGGGCTGTGATTGTATATCTGTGACTGTTTATGTGTTGTGTTTTCATTGTGGGATGTATCCTGGAGCATTATTTGTGGGAGGTTCACGTGTGCGATTATGTCTGGCTGAAGTTTAATTTTCTGTTTGGATGATGCTGGTGTATTGTGCTGTTAGATGATGGTGGTCTAACATGCTGGAATGTTTGTTTGTTTTGTTGTTTGTTAATGTGTCTGAATAATCCCATGAGGGATGGATTATGCAAATGAGCAGAAATGAAAATAAATGATTCATTCATTCATTCATTCATTTCTTTCATTCATTCATTCATTCATTCATTCATTCATTCATTCATACACTGCACATGTGTCATACCCCATAGCTCAAGACCGTGTCCCGGCCTCTTTAAATAAGCCTTGGCCTAACCTTAACTATCTCGCAAGGGTTTCACAACTTGGGGGTTACCTTCTAGACACAACTAAAATTCTACAAAGCTACAAACTGGAACTAAAAGATAACTGACACCACAGTGTAAAAGTGACGCAGAAGCTCGAGACACAGGCTGAGACAGGGAGGCTGAAGACTATCAGATGAAAGCATCTCCTTTACTAATATTCCTTAATTTCCAACTACTGACTGGAACTGAATTGGAACATATTGTCCTACTTCATACTGTATAATCCACAAATTATGAGAATCGATGGCATGACTTTAGTGTAACAAATTTCATGGTAATTAGGTGATAATTAGCAAATAACCTTTGGAATTACTGCCAAATTACCCCAATATTTACCTCAAAATTCCTCAAAAATTACTTAATTATAAAAATTATCTCATAATTATATTTCACTATTTCCCAATAGCTGGTAATTTATTTAATATATTTCCAGGAAAAGAATATAAAGTTAATTGATATGCCTCATTTCCATGTCTGCTGGTAAATAGATAATAATTAGCAAATAACATCTTTGAAATTTCTTTAAAAACTCCCTGAATCATTACATTAGCTACCAGGTTACATTTGTGTAATCAATAAGTCACACAATGGTGAGATTTGTGCCTGATCAAAAGTGTCTTCTATTAGTTTTGGTTTTCCACCTCCGATGAAGAGCAGCACACAGCCGCTTCTCAAGCCCAAGGGCCCTATTTTAACCATTATATGCTATTGTAGCATATAATTATTAAATAATGTTTATAATAAAGTAATTTTCAATTTTGGGGTAATTTGGCATTAATTCCAAAGAAATTTCAGATAGGTTAATTGCTAATTGTCACCTATTTACCATGACATTTGCAGACCTGTAAAATGAAGTGTTACCGACTTTAGTTTAGCATCTTTAATTTCAGCAGGTAAACTGCAGTCTGGAGGTCTTTTTAAATGTTGTGTAATGAGGAGAAGAACCTGCAGCAGGACTTCTTTTGATGATGTTTTATCACCATCTGCTGATCAAAGTGTGTTCAACTGAACAGGATTAAAATATCTGTATAATAATTGTTACATGTTAAATTCATATTTATATAATTTGATGAACATTTCACCACAATTGTTTAACTTTAATCATATTAGTATTCTCAATATTAATATTATTAATAAGGTTTTATTTTTTTATCTGGTGCTTAATTTAATTTATTTTGCATATATATTAATCCATATATAAACACATTCCAAATATACTGTAACTACTATGAAACTTTGATTTGGATAATCAGAAAACAGCACTATTGGTTTTGCATTACATTACATTTATGCACACTGGTTTAATAGCTTTCTAAATGTGATGTTTTATTATCTGCATATGGGTCTATATTTTTCTACTCATAACTGTTCTTGTCTTCCTATGATATTCTCGTGCTGCTGTAAAGCTAAATTTCCCTCCTGGGATCAATATAGTTTATTGTCTTTACTTAGTATTAATATTATTTAACATGCATATCAACAGCTGATTTTAGCTCATTAAAGATTCTTCTAAAAACATCCCTTTTTCAGAAGTCTGTTTTTATTTCATATTTTTTCCGAATGACACTTTTATTCATAATGTCTCTTTTCACAACAGCTGCGTTGTCACTAGTCAGCGCCCCCCTCCATCCTCAGACAATAACAATAAAGGAGAAAAATACCTTTATGAAACAAAAACAGACTTTTGAAAAAGATTATTAAAATAAAGAATTCTGTTATTAAAATAAAATGAGCTCCAATAAAACTTGGAATGATGAAATAACAATGAGTTTAGTTTGAATATTATGTTAATTAATGATGGATTTAACTCCAAATGAAGTTCAGTGACATTTTCTCCTCTGATGTGAGCTGTGCAGTAATCTGTTCACAGAGCTTTTCCCTGTTAAAAGGTTTTTTTTGGTTAAGTTTTTCCTGATCCGATGAGAGGGTCATACTGTAAAGGACAGAGGGTGTCGTATCCTGTACAGATTGTAAAGCCTCTTGAGGCAAATTTGTGATTTGTGATATTGGACTATACGAATATAGTATATAGTATATTTCAATCATCTTTTCAAACAGCTCATCGGAGAGTTTCTTTGTCTTCTTGTTGGAGGTTTTGTCCCGATAAAGTTACAGGTGCATTTATACCACAATCACCCTTCACCAACCACAGGTGATCTCCATTTAACTAATGATGTGATTTCTAAAACCACTCGGCTGCACCAGTGATGATTCAGGATTTATGTTTCACAGAGCTGGAAGAAGTACTCTGATCTTTTACTTAAGTAAAAGTAGTAATACCACACTGTAGAAATACTCTGTTACAAGTAAAAGTCCTGCACTCTAAATTTTACTGAAGTAAAAGTACAAACGTATTAAAATCAAAATATGTTTAAAGTACCCGAGGTGACCGTACCCTTCAAGCTGTCGCACCCGATTTATGGAATGCCATCCCCCTATCGCTGCGATCCCGAGACTCCTGGGACATTTTTATGGAGCAGCTGAAAACATTTTTATTCAGTCAGGCTTTAGTTAATCTGTCTGAATAACTGCTCCATTTCACTTATTGCTTTTATTGGCCTTTTATTGACTGTATTCAGAACTTGTTACTTGTTTATGTGTCTCTGTCCTCATTTGTTTTTTTTGATGTGATTTTATCTTGTCAGCACTGCGCTGTCATAGCTACTCTTAATTTTGACTGGATGTATTATTTGTATTAATGTAAAGCACTTTGTGATTTTGTATCTCAAATCAAATCAAATCAAATCAATTTATTTTTGTATAGCGTCAAATCACAACAGAAGTTATCTCAAGACGCTTTATATATAGAGCAGGTCTATGACCGTACACCATAGTTTAGAGACCCAACAGGATCCACCAAGCGCACTGTGGCCAGGAAAAACTCCCCGATTACTGGGAAGAAACCTGGAGCAGTACCGGGCGCAGGGCGGGCGGCCATCTGCCGAGACCGGCTGGGGGGATAGATAGATAGAGTGAGAGAGAGAGAGAGATAGAGAGAGAGAGATATAGAAGCAGCCATAATAGCAGTCTAGCAGCTGTAATAGCTAATACAAGTAGGGCTGATAACACAAAACCAATAGTGGTGGATGGAAAGAGTGATAATACAACTATCGGAAAGCCAGCACTGTCCAGCATCTCTCCTCAGTACGTCCATGTGTATTGGTGTGGGACGTCCCTGCGATCGATGCCCGTGCGTTGGTTCCTGCAGCATCAGCATGCTTGCTGGGAGCTCTTGATGTCTTTGGCAGTGATTGAGAAGTGTTATTCTCCAGGCTGCCACATTGTCACTAGGTGTTGGAAATCCCTCGTTAGCATTGGTAGTCCCTCGTACAGACGTAGTTAATTAGGGATGGTAGCAGTTGGTGTCAAGCAGGCACCGACGCGGCAGCAGATGCAGCCACAATACCGGAGACCACCAAGATCCAGGTGAAACCCTGCTCCAAGTGTGCCCATGCTCCAGGTATAACCTCGCTCCCGGTGTGATCCCGCTCCAGGTATGACCTCACTCCAGGTGTGACCCCGCTCCACGGTTAGCTGCGAGACAAGGAGGCACAAGGACTCCCGGGAAGGAATGAAGTTAGTAACAACATGGACATGGGACATGAGTATATACAGAAGGAGAGGGGAGCTCAGTGTGTTATAGGAATTTCCTTATGACAGTGCGTCATAGGAAGTCCCCCGGCAGTCTATGCCTATAGCAGCTTAAGTATAAGCGTTATCAAAGAGGAAAGTCTTTAGCCTACTCTTAAATGTAGAGACGGTGTCTGCCTCCCGGACTGAAACTGGGAGCTGGTTCCAGAGAAGAGGAGCTTGATAGCTGAAGGCTCTGGCTCCCATTCTACTTTTGGAGACTCTAGGAACCTCAAGTAACCCTGCATTCTGTGAGCGCAGTGCTCTAGTGGGGTAGTAGGGTACTATGAGCTCTTTAAGATATGATGGGGCCTGACCATTTAGCGCTTTGTAGGTGAGGAGGAAGATTTTAAAATCTATTCTGGATTTTACAGGCAGCCAGTGCAGAGAAGCTAATACAGGCGTAATATGATCTCTTTTTCTAGTTCTAGTCAGTACACGTGCTGCAGCATTCTGGATCAACTGGAGAGTCTTAAGAGACTTATTGGAGCAGCCTGATAATAAGGAATTGCAGTAATCGAGTCTAGAGGTAACAAATGCATGGACTAATTTTTCTGCATCATTTTGACACAGGATGTGCCTGATCTTCGCAATGTTACGTAGATGAAAGAAGGCAGTCCGTGAGGTTTGTTTTATGTGAGAGTTAAAGGACATATCCTGGTCGAAGACAACTCCCAGATTCCTTACAGTGGTGCTGGAGGCCAGGGCAATGCCATCTAAAGTAACTATATCATTAGATAATTTGTTTCGGAGGTGCTCAGGGCCTAGTACAATAACTTCAGTTTTGTCTGAGTTTAACATCAGGAAATTGCAGGTCATCCAGGTTTTTATGTCCTTAAGGCATGCTTGAAGTTTAGTTAACTGGTTTGTTTCGTCTGACTTGATTGATAGATATAATTGGGTATCATCTGCATAACAATGAAAGTTTATGGAGTGTTTTCTAATAACATTGCCTAAGGGAAGCATATATAAGGTAAATAGAATTGGTCCAAGTACAGAACCCTGTGGAACTCCGTGACTAACTTTGGCGTACATGGAGGACTCATCGTTGACATGTACAAACTGAGATCGATCTGATAAATAGGACTTAAACCAACTTAGTGCAGTTCCTTTAATGCCAATTAAATGTTCCAGTCTTTGTAATAGGATGTCATGATCAATGGTGTCGAAAGCAGCACTGAGATCTAGCAAGACAAGTACAGAGACAAGTCCTTTGTCCGATGCCATTAGAAGGTCATTTGTAATTTTCACTAGTGCTGTCTCTGTGCTATGGTGCACTCTAAATCCTGACTGATAATCTTCGAATAAATGATTGTTCTGTAGAAAGTCACACAGCTGACTGGCAACTACTTTCTCGAGTATTTTGGAGGTAAAGGGAAGGTTAGATATAGGTCTATAGTTGGCTAGGACCTCTGGATCAAGAGTGGGCTTTTTAAGAAGAGGTTTAATTACAGCTACTTTAAAGGACTGTGGTACATAGCCTGTTAGTAAAGACACATTGATCATATCCAGTAAAGAGGTGCTAACTAGAGGTAAAACTTCTTTTAGCAGTCTAGTTGGAATAGGGTCTAGGAGACAGGTAGATGATTTAGATGAGGAGATCAGTGAGGTTAATTTGTGGAGATCGATAGGAGAAAAGCAGTCTAAATATATATCAGGTTGTACAGCTGTTTCTAAGGTTCTTAAGTTTGAGGATAAATTGGTACCAGTTGACGGTAGGAGGTGATTAATTTTGTCTCTAATAGTTATGATTTTATCATTAAAGAAACTCATGAAGTCACTACTACTGAGGGTTGTAGGAATACATGGCTCAATAGAGCTGTGACTTTCTGTCAGCCTGGCTACAGTGCTGAATAGAAACCTGGGGTTGTTCTTATTTTTCTCTATTAATGATGAGTAATGGGCTGCTCTGGCATCACAGAGAGCCTTCCTATATGTTTTAAGACTATCTTGCCAGACTAAATGAGATTCTTCCTGTTTGGTGGAACGCCATATCCTTTCCAGTTTCCTCGATGCTTGCTTTAATTTGCGTGTTTGAGGGTTATACCATGGAGCTGACTTCCTTTGTTTTACTAACTTCTTTTTTAGAGGGGCAACAGAATCAAGTGTGACTCGCAGTGAGTCTGTAGCACTATCTACAAGATGATCAATTTGGGTAGGGCTAAAATTAACATACGAGTCCTCTGTTATATTGAGACATGGTATTGAATTTAATGCTGATGGAATCACTTCCTTAAATTTAGCTACAACACTATCGGATAGACATCTAGTGTACACACTTTTATCTAATGGTGTATAGTCTAGTAATAAGAATTCAAAAGTGATTAAATAATGGTCTGATAAAAGAGAGTTCTGTGGAAAAACAATTAAATGTTCAATTTCAACGCCATATGACATAACAAGGTCGAGGGTGTGGTTAAAGCGGTGAGTGGGTTTATGCACGTTCTGCGAGAAACCAATTGAATCTAATAAAGAGATAAACGCAGTACTGAGGCTATCATTATCAACGTCCACATGAATATTAAAATCACCTACAATAATGACTTTATCTGTTTTCAGGACTAAGCCTGATAGAAACTCTGAGAATTCAGATAGAAATTCAGAATATGGGCCTGGAGCGCGGTACACTATAACAAATAAAATTGGCTGTAGTGCTTTCCAGGTTGGGTGTGAAAGACTAAGAACAAGGCTTTCAAATGAGTTATAATTTAGTTTAGTTTTAGGGTTTATTAATAGGCTTGAGTCGAAGATGGCTGCAACTCCACCTCCTCGGCCGGTGTCTCGAGGAATGTGAGTATTAATATGACTCGGGGGAGTGGATTTGTTTAGGCTGACATATTCTTCCTGACACAGCCAGGTTTATCTGAAAGGTGCTATACAAATAAACTTTACTTACTAACTTACCAAAAGTACTCATTATGCAGAATGGCCCATTTCAGAATAATATATAGTATATCACTGGATTAAAATTATTGGTGCATTATGGCACGATCACACATGTGTGAATGCAGGCGAGTGACCATCGCCTGCCGAGGCGATTTTCCAACTGAAAGTTCAACAAAGTTGAACTCCAATGAATGTGAAGATGTGAATTTGCTTCACAACCAGAAGTGAATGTTTTTTCATCTCTTCGCTCGCATAGAATGGAAGTGAACGGGAGGTGAATGTTAATTTAGCGCATGTGTGACTGTGCCTTTAATGTGTTCATCACTTTAATGTTGCAGCTGGTAAAGCTGGAGCTCATTTTACTTACTTTATCCTACTTTTGGGCAGCTTGAGAATAAAGTTTAAGTTTAGCCCACTGACCATGTGTAATGGCATTTTGTGTGCATCATGGAAGACGCTCCGTACAGATGTAAGTTCCGTGTGACTACCCGTTTGTAAACATTTACTCGTAAACTACTCAGACAAAGATAGACATTTAATATTGTCATAAAGACATTAAAAACTTAAAAGTTACATTGTATTTAGGATCAAAAAGACTCGTATAGTCTAGAAAATGATAGATATGTTCATTTGATTGTAAAGTGTTGTATATAAAAACCAAGCAGCTCATAAACAGAGTTAAAAACAAGAAGATGTTTGGGCCTACAAAAAAAAATAAGAAGTTGGGAGTGCTATTTTTCTCCATAGGCTTAGGTTGCCACTTCCTAAAGATGCTGGTATAAAACCATGGTTCTAACTCACACAGGACGGCCTCTACTGGTTAATCCTCCAATCACGAGCATGAATTCACCCACTGAAAATTTGCATAACCGTAGCCAGCCAATCAGGAAGCGCCTACCCGAATACGTGCGGACCCCACAGTATATAAAGGTAGCACACATGTCTGCTTTCCTTTTTCTTTTCAGCGAATGGCGATTTGCCCACTGACTGCTCATCTCCATGACAGAGTCGCCACTTCAAGAACCTCGTCAGGGCCCGTCATGTCACGGCCTGATCGCTGGGACGGATCTTTACGATGCCTGCTTTGAGTGCCTCAGCGCAGACCATGCATAGAGCAGAGAGAGAGAGATTCGACGCCAGTAGCGGTAGGATCACTTCTGACGCTTCAATGTGATGTTTTTTTAAATGAGAGCGAGCCGGAGCTCCAGATCGACACCGTTGAAGTCCTCGCTCCAGCCGCCTACATTCTGCCGCTGCCTTCGGTCATCCCTGAGACAGAGCCGGATCCACCATCGCAGCAGCCATTTCTTCCTGCTACGAGGGTTTTGGCGATAGACCGATCTTTAGCCACCCTCTCATGAAGTGGTTTCTGCAGGGGGTCAGGGGACAACGCCTGGTGATGCGTGCCTCCTCCCCGCAGTGGGAACTGCCATTGGTGCTCGAGACTTTGGTGAAGGGTTCCTTTGAGTCTCTGGAGTTTTGATATTTGAAGGTGGGGTTGTTGTATCGACTGTCTGTGTGTGTCTCATGCAGCTGACTTGTAATGGGTAAGGTGAATCAGGTTCTCATTATTAATCACAATCATTTGTATCCATCACATCACTTTCTGATCCATCAAAACCAAGCAATTTTCCTTGTTACCCCTTACATATATTATTCCTGGCTGTACATGCTGCCCCTTTCCCTCGATGTTCCATGGTCCCCTATTCACAGAATATTCCCAAGATTTTACTAAATTATATTTTATCTCCTCCACTACATTCAACCTACATTCAAACTTCTTTTGAGCATTAACTTGTTGCAACAGCCTGCTGCTCACTATCAGTTTACACATCCAGCAATAAATCATGTGATACATGTGAAGCAACAACATTCAGCAGAGGAAGTCTGACTAAAGCTCCACCATCACAAGACTCACCCAAGACAAATCAGGAAACAGTTTGTTATTCTTCCTCATTAAAGAGAGTCACACAGACTGAAAACCAGACGATCAGATTCACCTTCAGAACAAACTAACAACTTCATCTGAGTGAGTTCATCTACAGGAGAGAAAAGTGGAAAACTACAAAACTGCTACTTCAACCTGCTGACGCTCCACACACTGAAGGTGAGTTTGACTAAAAACACGACTCAAAGTGAAAGTAAATGTCAGTGAAGCTAGTAGAGGAGGGAGGGGAGCCATGACTGACTGTACTTTTTGTCTGCTGTGTTTTCAGCTTCACTCAGAGACTAAATGGCTTCCAGATTAGAGGAGGATCTCTGCTGTCCGGTCTGTCATGACGTCTTTAGAGATCCTGTTCTTCTGCCATGTAGTCACAGCTTCTGTAAAGGCTGTCTGAAGAACTGGTGGAGAGAGAAGCAGACACGCGAGTGTCCAATTTGTAAGAGAAGATCTTCAATGGCACCACCTTTAAACCGGGTGTTAAAGAACCTGCGTGAAGCCTTCCTACAGAAGAGAGATCAGAAAGCTTCAGAGGCTCTCTGCAGTCTGCACTCTGAGAAACTCAGACTCTTCTGTCTGGACCATCAGCAGCCAGTGTGTCTCGTCTGCAGAGATTCAGAAAAACACACCAACCACAGATTCAGACCCATCGATGAAGCTGCACGACAACACAAGAAGAAACTTCAGGAAACTCTGGAGCCCTTAAAGAAGAAGTTAAAGGTTTTTGAACAAGTTAAAGTGAAGTCTGATGAAACAGCAGAACACATGAAGGTCCAGGCCCGAAGCACAGAGAGGCAGATTAAGGAGCAGTTTAAGAAGCTTCACCAGTTTCTAGAAGAGGAAGAGGAGGCCAGGATCTCTGCTCTGAGGGAGGAAGAGGATCAGAAGAGCCAGATGATGAAGGAGAAGATGGAGGCTCTGAGCAGAGAGATAGCAGCTCTTTCAGACACACTCAGAGCCACAGAGGAGGAGCTGAGAGCTGAAGACGTCTCATTCCTGCACAACTACAAGGCTGCAGTGGAAAGAGTCCAGCAGCGCCCCCTGCTGGAGGATCCACAGCTGCTCTCAGGAGCTCTGATAGACGAGGCCAAACACCTGGGCAACCTGACCTTCAACATCTGGAAAAAGATGAAGGAGATGGTCTCCTACACTCCTCTGATTCTGGATCCAAACACTGCTAATCCAGTACTCAACCTGTCTGAAGACCTGGCCAGTGTGAGACTAGAGAGACAGCTGCTTCCTGATAATCCAGAGAGGTTTGATCAACACTGCTCTGTCCTGGGCTCTGAGGGCTTTAACTCTGGGACTCACAGCTGGGATGTCGAGGTTGGAGACAGTACAATCTGGTTACTGGGTGTGTCACCAGAGTCTGTCCAGAGGAAGGGAAGCATACAGTCTGGATTATGGGGAATATGGTTTGATGAAGGTAAATACTCAGCATGGTCACCACCAGATCCACCCACTGATCTCAGAGTCCAGAAGAAGCTCCAGAGGATCAGAATGAATCTGGACTGGAACAGAGGAAAGCTGTCGTTCTCTGATCCTGATACTAACACACACATACACACCTTCAAACACACTTTCACTGAGAAGCTGTTTCCATACATTAGCGCTTATGGTAAACTGAATATATTACCACTGAAGGTCAGTGTGACAGTGGAACAGAGCAGTTAAAGAGGATGATTATATTCATCATGTTGTTTTTTTCTTAATGGGAAAGTCACTGAATTTAACCTCTTTACCTGCACCTGAATGAAAACACAGTTTAGTCAGAGTAGTAGTCGTTCTATTTAAGGACATGTCAGTTTTAAGGTGGACTTATCAGTTTAGGTTCAGACTCTATGTAATGTTGGTGATTTAAGAACGGGAAAACAAATTAAAGATCAGAGAATAAGTGAAATGACTACATACGAAAAGTTAAGAATAGAAACTTACACTGAAAACAAAAACTAATTTGTCACAAATAAATCCTGACAAAAATAAAATAAAAACAATTTAAAAGGTTCCAAATCACCAGTAAGTGAAAGTAACATCTCCATTTACAATGGCTGATAGTTCTGCAGGTATTTAAACCAATGTCTTGGGACAAATTGAAATGTTGACCTGATGATGGAGCTAGATGAAAAGTCAGTTATTATAGTTATTATAATTCATCCTGAGGGGAACATGAATGTTTCTAGAACATTTCATGTCCATCCATTTAATAGTTGTTGAGATATTTTAGTCTGGACCAAAGTGGTGGACCGACAGAACGGATCAATCATAATGAACTGTGAAGGCTGCTTTAGTGGTGAAATGTTAACAAAGTTAAGAGAACAGCTTTTACAAGACGGTCGTGTCTAGAAACCCCCGAGTCACGAAAACTGTCACGAGACTCGCTGCCAGATGACCTTTCTCGACCTTAGTCATTCAAGGTCAATGCCTAACCCAAGGAGGGAGAAAAAGGAGATGTCACGCGTCGTCATCGTGTCATATCAATGGGGTTCAACACATGCAGTAAAATCTGGTCTGCACTTGCCAAAATTGAGCCAATAGCAACGAATTACTACAGCTCCAGTTACACTGTTTGATTTTGTTGATCATGATCTCCTAAAATTTAAGCTTTACCAAATAGGGGTTAATGGAAAATTCTATCAAGCCATTAACTCTTTATATAGGGCACCTGTTGCTTGTGTGAAAGTGAATGAATATCAAACAGAAATGTTTCCGACGCCCTCTGGTGTTAAGCAAGGTGACTTGAACAACATTATTTTCTAAAAGCAGCCATAGAGGTGGAAGAGTTTAACCCTCCTGTTACCTTCAAATTTACTAAGATCTTTTTTCCTTGGGGTCAAGTTGACCCCAGCAATTTAAACCTCCAGAAAATGATTATAATTAAAATTGTTACCCAAGTTTATGTGTCAGGTACTTTATGTTTGTTTGTTGACTACCTAAAGAGCCCTTTAAATAAAACAACCCCACCCCCCACCCATCCTCCTTATACCCTGCCTTGTTTCTCTGTCATCAAAGCGTATGACACCGCAGAAAACATGGAATGTGTTTAGAGACATGATAGCTGGAAATATTGCCCTTCCAGTGTCAGCAGCCCTAAGGCTTGCTATTGCTTTGCCTTTTGACTTGTACACTCCTGCCAAAATGAGCAACCCAATGTAGGCTTGCAAGTGGTTCACATCCAAGTCTTTCCAACTGTCCCCATACACGCACCTCCCCTCTAAATTTGTCATCTCAAGTATATCCTTTTTGATTGATGGTGTTATGAAGAGCTCAAATGCTGATTTTATGTCTTGGACATGGCTGACAGCGTATCTGGTGGGGCCTGGAACCATTTTGATGACATTAGCAGCACTAAGTCTACCCTGTTGTTCAAGTGGGGAGACGGACCATAATAACTTTCCATTTTTGGAAGGTTGTGTGTTTGCTTGTGGTTGAGAGACAACAGGAGGGTCAACACTGAGGGTCTCATTCTCATCAGAGGAGGATGCCTCATAATCAGGGTCCTCATCAACATCATCCTCTGTCTCAGACACATTCTCCTCTATGTCACTTTCATGGTCAAAGAGATGTGACAACACCTCATTGACAGAAAACCTTTCCTTAGAAGTCATTTTCAGTTGAGAGAGAGCACACAGAGCACCAAGAGAAATGGTTTAGTAGGCTGCTCTGCAAGCTTTTATATGTTTGCTCCACCCCTATGTTGTGTGAATTATCAATATCTTCACGGGAACCATATTTTGCCGCCCCCGCAGCGTGGGAAATATCAAAGTTCTCGCGAGAATGATGTTTCCCCTCCCCCATTTCGTGTGAACTATCAGTGGTTCTCGCGCTACTACAGTTATGGTTATGTTAGGTTAGGGCCCTAAAGCTTTTTGAAGATTATAAAATTGCATGTTATAGTGACCTCAAAATCATCCAAAACAACCAAAACAAATGTGTGTAAAATGTTGATATTTCTTATATGTTTTATACAGCTAAAACAGCCTGGGGTCAAATTGACCCCAAAGAACACCGATGCGTACAGCATGTGTACAGAACATTGAAAACACATCATCATGTTAATTTTATGTTTACCCAGTTGTCCCCATTAAATTAGGAAAAGTCATTAAATATGAAGCAAAAAAAATGATGTCAATCATTTATTTAGAGACGTTAAACATTGAACGGGGTCAAATTGACCCCAAAGATAATATGAGAGGAAAAGAATACATAGTTGATTGATATGCTTTATTTCCATGTCTGCTGGTAAATAGATGATAAATAGCAAATAACTTATATGAAATTTCTTTAAAAACTCCCTGAATCATTACATCAGCTACCAGGTTACATTTGTGTAATCAATAAGTCACACAATGGTGAGATTTGTGTCTGATCAGAAGTGTGTTCTATTAGTTTTGGTTTTCCACCTCCGATGAAGAGCAGCACACAGTCGCTTCTCAAGCCTAAGGGCCCTATTTTAACCTTTATATGCTATTTTAGCATATGATATAATAAAATAAATTTCAGATAGGTTACTTGCTAATTATCACCTAATTACCATGAAATTTGCAGACCTGTAAAATGACGTGTTACCTACTTTAGTTTAACATCTTTAATTTCAGCAGGTAAACTGCAGTCTGGAGGTCTTTTTAAATGTTGTGTAATGAGGAGAAGAACCTGCAGCAGGACTTCTTTTAATGATGTTTTACCGCCATCTGCTGATCAAAGTGTGTTCAACTGAACAGGATTAAACTATCTGTATAATAATTGTTACATGTTAAATTCATATTTATATAATTTGATGAACATTTCACCACAATTGTTTAACTTCAATCATTTTATTATTCTCAATATTAATATTATTAATAAGGTTTTATTTTTTTATCTGGTGCTTCATTTAATTTATTTTGCATATATACTAATCCATATATAAACACATTCCAAATATACTGTAACTACGATGAAACTTTGATTTGGATAATCAGAAAACAGCACTATTGGTTTTGCATTACATTACATTTATGCACACTGGTTTAATAGCTTTCTAAATGTGATGTTTTATTATCTGCATATGGGTCTATATTTTTCTACTCATAACTGTTCTTGTCTTCCTTTGATATTCTCGTGCTGCTGTAAAGCTAAATTTCCCTCCGGGGATCAATATTGTTTATTGTCTTTACTTAGTATTAATATTATTTAACATGCATATCAGATTACAGCTGATTTTTAGTTCATTAAAGATTCTTCTGAAAACATCCCTTTTTCATAAGTCTGTTTTTATTTCATAATTTTTCTGAAAGACACTTTTATTCATAATGTCTCTTTTCACAACAGCTGCGTTGTCACTAGTCACCGCCCCCCTCCATCCTCAGACAATAACAATAAAGGAGAAAAATACCTTCATGAAACAAAAACAGACTTTTGAAAAAGATTATTAAAATAAAGAATTCTGTAATTATAATAAAATGAGCTCCAATAAAACTTGGAATTGTGTAGGTTGCCACTTCCTAAAGATGCTGATATAAAACCATGGTTCTAACTCACACAGGCCGGCCTCTACTGGACTCTATGGGTAATCCTCCAATCACCAGCATGAATTCACCCCCTGAAAATGTGCATAAGCATAGCAAGCCAATCAGGACGTACCAAACCGAATACGTGAGGACCCCACAGTATATAAAGGTAGCACATGTCTGCTATCTTTTCTCTTTTCAGCGAATTGCGATTTGCCCACTGACTGCTCAACTCCACGGATAGAGTCTCTGCTTCAAGAACCTCGTCAGTGCCCGTCATGTCCCGGCCTGATCGCCGGGACGGATCTTTACGACGCCTGCTTCGAGTGCCTCAGCGCAGACCATGCAGAGAGCAGAGTTCAGCAGCCACCAGCCTGCCGAGCGCTGCCCAAGATTCGATGCAAGTAGCGGTAGGATCACTTCTGACGCTTCAATGTGATGTTTTTTGCAATGAGAGCGAGCTGTAACTCCATATCGACGCCGTTGAAGTCCTCGCTCTAGTCGCCTACATTCCTACACTGCCTTCGGTTATCTCAGAGACAGAGCAGGATCCACCATTGCAGCAGCCATTTCTTCCTGCTAAGAAGGTTTTGGCGATAGACCGGTCTTTGGCCACCCTCTCATGAAGTGGTTTCTGCAGGGGGTCAGGAGACAACGCCTGGTGATGCGTGCCTCCTCCCCGCAATGGAAACCCCCATTGGTGCTCGAGACCTTGGTGAAGGGTTCCTTTGAGTCTCTGGAGTTTTGATATTTGAAGGTGGGGTCGTTGTATCGACTGTCTGTGTGTGTCTCATGCAACTGAGTTGTAATGGGTCAATCAGGTTCTCATTATTAATCACAATCATTTATATCCATCACATCACTTTATGATCCATCAAAAACAAGCAATTTTCCATGTTACCCCTTACATATATTATTCCTGACTGTACATGCTGCCCCTTTCCCTCGATGTTCCAGGGTCCCCCATTCCCAGAATACTCCCACGATTTTACTAAATTATATTTGATCTCCTCCACTACATTCAATATACAGACGTAGGCAAAGTTGTTGGTAATGTTCCGTTAAAGAGAGAAAAACCCACAATGGTCACTGAAATAACTTGAAACTGACAAAAGTAATAATAAATAAAAAATTACTGAAAATTAACTAATGAAAATCAGCTGTTGCTTTTGAATTGTGGTTCAACAGAATCATTTAAAAAAACAAACTAATGAAACTGGCCTAGACAAAAATGATGGTAACATTAACTTAATATTTTGTTGCACAACCTTTTGAGGCAATCACTGCAATCAAGTGATTTCTGTAACTCTCAATGAGACTTCTGCACCTGTCGACAGGTATGTTGGCCCACTCCTCATGAGCAAACTGCTCCAGCTGTCTCAGGTTTGAAGGGTGCCTTCTCCAGACAGCATGTTTCAGCTCCTTCCACAGATGTTCAATAGGATTTAGATCAAGGCTCATAGAAGGCCACTTCAGAATAGTCCAATGTTTTGTTCTTAGCCATTCTTTGGTGTTTTTAGCTGTGTTTTGGGTCATTATCCTGTTTGAGGACCCATGACCTGCGACTGAGACCAAGCTTTCTGACACTGGGCAGCACATTTCGCTCCAGAATGCCTTGATAGTCTTGAGATTTCATTGCACCCTGCACAGATTCAAGACACCCTGTGCCAGATGCAGCAAAGCAGCCCCATAACATAACCGAGCCTCCTCCATGTTTCACATTAGGTACCGTGTTCTTTTCTTTGGATGCTTCATCTCTTCGTCTGTGAACATAGAGCTGATGTGACTTGCCAAAAAGCTCCAGTTTTGTCTCATCTGTCCAAAGGACATTCTCCCAGAAGCTTTGTGGCTTGTCAATATGCATTTTGGAAAATTCCAGTCTCGCTTTTTTATGATTTGGTGTCCTCCTCGGTTGTCTTCCATTAAGTCCACTTTGGCTCAAACAGTGATGGATGGTGCGATCTGACACTGATGTACCTTGACCTTGGAGTTCACCTCTAATCTCTTTGGAAGTTGTTCTGGGCTCTTTGGTTACCATTCGTATTATCCGTCTCTTCAATATGTCATCAATTTTCCTCTTGCGGCCACGTCCAGTGAGGTTGGCTACAGTCCCATGGACCTTAAACTTCTGAATAATATGTGCAGCTGTAGTCACAGGAACATCAAGCTGCTTGGAGATGGTCTTATAGCCTTTACCTTTAACATGAAGGTCTATAATGTTCTTTCTGATCTCCTGAGAAAACTCTCTCCTTAGCTTTCTGTGGTCCATGTTCAGTGTGGTACACACCATGACACCAAACAGCACAGTGACTACTTTTCACCCTTTAAATAGGCAGACTGACTGATTACAAGTTTGAAGACACCTGTGATGCTAATTACAGGACACACCTTAGTTTAATATGTCCCTATGGTCACATTATTTTACATCTTTTCTAGGGCTACCATCATTTTTGTCTAGGCCAGTTTCATCAGTTTGTTTTTTAAAATGATTCTGTTGAACCACAATTCAAAAGCAATATCTGATTTTCATTAGTTCATTTTCAGTAAATTTTTATTTATTATTACTTTTGTCAGTTTCAAGTTATTTCAGTGACCATTGTGGGTTTTTCTCTCTTTAACGGAACGTTACCAACAACGTTGCCTACGTCTGTACATTCAAACATCTATTGAACATTAACATGTTGCAACAGCCTGCTGCTCAATATCAGCTTACACATCCAGCAATAAATCATGTGATACATGTGAAGCAACAACATTTAGCAGAGGAGGTGTGACAAAGCTCCAACCTCACCAGAGTAACCTGATAAACCAGACAAACCAGGAAACAGTTGGTTATTCATCCTCACTAAAGAGAGTCACACAGACTGAAAACCAGACGATCAGATTCACCTTCAGAACAAACTAACAACTTCATCTGAGTGAGTTCATCTACAGGAGAGAAAAGTGGAAAACCACAACACTGCTGCTTCAACCTGCTGACGCTCCACACACTGAAGGTGAGTTTGACTAAAAACACGACTCAAAGTGAAAGTAAATGTCAGTGAAGCTAGTAGAGGAGGGAGGGTAGCCATGACTGACTGTACTTTCTGTCTGCTGTGTTTTCAGCTTCACTCAGAGACAAAATGGCTTCCAGATCAGAGGAGGATCTCTGCTGTCCGGTCTGTCATGACGTCTTTAGAGATCCTGTTCTCCTGTCATGTAGCCACAGCTTCTGTAACGACTGTCTGAAGAACTGGTGGAGAAAGAAGCAGACACGCGAGTGTCCAGTTTGTAAAACAATGTCTTCAATGTCAAAACCACCTTTAAACAGGGTGTTAAAGAACCTGTGTGAGGCCTTCTTACTGGAGAGAGATCAGAGAGCTTCAGAGGCTCTCTGCAGTCTGCACTCTGAGAAACTCAAACTCTTCTGTCTGGACCATCAGCAGCCAGTGTGTGTCGTATGCAGAGATTCAGAAAAACACACCAACCACAGATTCAGACCCATCGATGAAGCTGCACGACAACACAAGAGGCAACTTCAGGAAACTCTGGAGCCCTTAAAGGAGAAGTTAAAGGTTTTTAAACAAGTTAAAGTGAAGTCTGATCAAACAGCAGAACACATGAAGGTCCAGGCTCGACGAACAGAGAGGAAGATTAAGGAGCAGTTTAAGAAGCTTCACCAGTTTCTAGAAGAGGAAGAGCAGGCCAGGATCTCTGCACTGAGGGAGGAAGAGCAGCAGAAGAGTAAGATGATGAAGGAGAAGATGGAGGCTCTGAGCAGAGAGATAGCAGCTCTTTCAGACACATTCAGAGCCACAGAGGAGGAGCTGAGAGCTGAAGACGTCTCATTCCTGCACAACTACAAGGCTGCAGTGGAAAGAGTCCAGCAGCGCCCCCTGCTGGAGGATCCACAGCTGCTCTCAGGAGCTCTGATAGACGAGGCCAAACACCTGGGCAACCTGACCTTCAACATCTGGAACAAGATGAAGGAGATGGTCTCCTACACTCCTCTGATTCTGGATCCAAACACTGCTCATCCAGAACTCATCCTGTCTGAAGATCTGACCAGTGTGAGAGAAGGAGGGAAACAGCAGCTTCCTGATAATCCAGAGAGGTTTGATAAACTCTTGTCTGTCCTGGGCTCTGAGGGCTTTAACTCTGGGCCTCACAGATGGGATGTCGAGGTTGGAGACAGTAAAGTCTGGTTACTGGGTGTGTCAGCAGAGTCTGTCCAGAGGAAGGGAGTCATACAGTCTGGATTATGGATAATACGGTTCTCTAAAGGTAAATACTCAGTACGATCACCATCAGCTCCACACACTGATCTCAGAGTCCAGAAGAAGCTCCAGAGGATCAGAGTGAATCTGGACTGGAACAGAGGAAAGCTGTCGTTCTCTGATCCTGATACTAACACACACATACACACCTTCACACACACTTTCACTGAGAAGCTGTTTCCATACATTATCACTGGTGGTAAACTGAATATATTACCACTGAAGGTCTGTGTGACAGTGGAACAGAGCAGTTAAAGAGGATGATTATATTCATCATGTTGTTTGTTTCTTAATGGGAAAGTCACTGAATTTAACCTCTTAACCTGCACCTGTCCTCCTGCTGACTCATTATTCCAAAGAGATGTTCATTTTCGTTTCACTTAATGTTTTTTTCATTGTTTTATTTTTGTTGTTGTTTAGTTGTTGCATCGATTGTCGACCTTTTCATATGTAAAATAATTGCATTTAGTTTCTGATCTTCATGCCTTTTTTAAAAGCTGCTACTGCTGCAGTGCCTGTTATGAGCGCGTGCCCGTTGCTTGGCCCCCAGATGTGCTGCTTGCAGTACATTAAAATCAATATTTAATTACATGACATTTTTACAATATGTACAAAATAGACATATGAAATTATCCAAAATATATGTACAAGTTTCTATTTGATGTCATGAAGACAAGATGACTGAATGAAAACACAGTTTAGTCAGAGGAGTAGTCGTTCTATTTAAGGTGGACTTATCAGTTTAGGTTCAGACGTAATGTTGGTGATTTAAGAACGGGAAAACAAATTAAAGATCAGAGAATAAGTAAAATGACTACATGCAAAAATAGAGAATAGAAACTTACACTGAAAACAAAAACAAATTTGTCACAAATAAATCCCGACAAAAATAAAATAAAAACAATTTAAAAGGTTCCAAATCACCAGTAAGTAAAAGTAACATCTCCATTTACAACGGCTGATGGGAATGTAGTTAGTTCTGCAGGTATTTAAACCAATGTCTTGGGACAAATTGAAATGTTGACCTGATGATGGAGCTAGATGAAAAGTCAGTTATTATAGTTGTTATAATTCATCCTGAGGGGAACATGAATGTTTCTAGAACATTTCATGTCCATCCATTTAATAGTTGTTGAGATATTTTAGTCTGGACCGACAGAACTGATCAATCATAATGAACTGTGAAGGCTGCTTTAGTGGTGAAATGTTAACAAAGTTAAGAGAACAGCTTTTACAAGACGGTCGTGTCTAGGAGCCCCCGAGTCACGAAAACTCTCACGAGACTCGCTGCCAGATGACCTTTCCTGATCTTAACCATTCAAGGTCAATGCCTAACCCAAGGAAGGTGAAAAAAGGAGATGTCATGGGTCATCATCGCGTCATATCATTGGGGTTCAACACATGCAGTAAAAATGTGGTCTGCACTCGCCGAAATTGAGCCAAAAGCAACGAATTACTACAGCTCCAGTTACACTGTTTGATTTTGTTGATCATGATCTCCTAAAATTTAAGCTTTACCAAATAGGGGTTAATGGAAAATTCTATCAAGCCGTTAACTCTTTATATAGGGCATCTGTTGCTTGTGTGAAAGTGAATGAATATCAAACAGAATGGTTTCTGACGCCCCCTGGTGTTAAGCAAGGCTTGAAGAACATTATTTTCTGAAAGCAGCTGTGGAGGTGGAGGAGTTTAAAAATCAAGTTCCGACTAAATGCATTGAATCATTGGTCGAAGAGATCCGTCAAAAGCCAAAACTGAGAACTTTTTTAAAGATTACAAATGTGAAAAAATATGTCAAATATAATTTGCTTAAAAGTCATAGGTCAATTTGTGCACAGTTAAGATGTGCTATATTACCACTACACGTTGAAACAGGAAGATACAGAGGTGCAACTGAAGACGAAAGACTGTGCCAATATTGTGAACTAAATGGGGTTGAGAATGAAATGCATTTTATTTTATTTTATTTGGTTCTTTGTATCTTGATTTACGACAAATATTTAAAAAAAGTTCCTGTTCCTGGTTTAGATTTGATAGGTATGGAGACTGGAGTCTTAATTGAATATATTTTTTATAATGTTTTTGTATTTACTGAATTTCTTTCTAAAGCATGGGATAGGAGAAGAAAAGCAACATACAATAGATAAATTCCTCCGACTATGATGCCTTTTTTTGTCATGATTGGATGTGTATGTGTCTTGTGCTTAGGGGGCTGTGATTGTATATCTGTGACTGTTTATTTGTTGTGTTTTCATTGTGGGATGTATCCTGGAGCATTATTTGTGGGAGGTTCACGTGTGCGATTATGTCTGGATGATGTTTAAGTTTCTGTTTGGATGATGCTGGTGTATTGTGCTGTTAGATGATGGTGGTCTAACATGCTGGGATGTTTGTTTTGTTGTTTGTTAATGTGTCTGATTAATCCCATGAGGGATGGGTTATGTAAATGACCAGACAAGAAAATAAATGATTCATTCATTCATTCATTCATTCATTCATTCATTCATACACTACACATTTGTCATACCACATAGCTCAAGACCGTGTCCCAGCCTCTTTAAATAAGCCTTGGCCTAACCTTATTTATCTCGCAAGAGTTTCGCAACTTGGGGGTTACCTTCTAGACACAACCAACATTTTACAAAGCTACAAACTGGAACTAAAAGATAACTGACACCACAGTGTAAAAGAGACGCAAAAGCTCGAGACACAGGCTGAGACAGGGAGGCTGAAGACTATCAGATGAAAGCATCTCCTTTATTAATATTCCTTTATTTCCCTGAATGAATCATATCAAACGACTGACTGGAACTGAATTGGAACATATTGTCTTTACTTCATACTGTATAATCCACAAATGATGAGAAGCGATGGCATGACTTTAGGGTAACACCTTATCTTACAGTTCCGCAAATTTCATGGTAATTAGGTGATAATTAGCAAATAACCTTTGGAATTACTGTCAAATTACCCCAATATTTACCTAAAAATTCATCGAAAATTACTTTATTATAAACATTACTTAATAATATATTCCACTATTTCCCAATAGCTGGTAATTTATTTAATATATTTCCAGGAAAAGAATACAAAGTTAAGTGATATGCTTCATTTCCATGTCTGCTGATAAATAGATGATAATTAGCAAATAACTTACTTAAAATTTCTTTAAAAACTCCCTGAATCATTACATTAGCTACCAGGTTACATTTGTGTAATCAATAAGTCACACAATGGTGAGATTTGTGTCTGATCAGAAGTGTCTTCTATTAGTTTTGGTTTTCCACCTCCGATGAAGAGCAGCACACAGCCGCTTCTCAAGCCTAAGGGCCCTATTTTAACCTTTATGTGCTATTTTAGCATATAATTATTAAATAATGTTTATAATAAAGTCATTTTCGATAGATTTTGAGGTACATTTTGGGGTAATTTGGCATTAATCCCAAAGAAATTTCACATAGATTACTTGCTAATTATCACCTAATTACCATGGAATTTGCAGACCTGTAAAATGACGTGTTACTGACTTTAGTTTAACATCTTTAATTTCAGCAGGTAAACTGCAGTCTGGAGGTCTTTTTAAATGTTGTGTAATGAGGAGAAGAACCTGCAGCAGGACTTCTTTTGATGATGTTTTACCGCCATCTGCTGATCAAAGTGTGTTCAACTGAAAAGGATTAAAATATCTGTATAATAATTGTTGTTTTGATGTGATTTTAGCTTGTCAGCACTGCGCTGTCATCTCTAATCTTAATTTTGACTGGGTGTATTATTTTTATTAATGTAAAGCACTTTGTGATTTTGTATCTGAAAGGTGCTAAACAAATAAACTTTACTTACCAAAAGTACTCATTATGCAGAATGGCCCATTTCAGAATAATATATAGTATATCACTGGATTAAAATTATTGGTGCATTATGGCAGGAGGTGAATGTTAATTTAGCGCATGTGTGACTGGGCCTTTAATGTGTTCATCACTTTAATGTTTCAGCTGTTAAAGCTGGAGCTCATTTGACTTACTTTATCCTACTGTTGGGCAGCTTGAGAATAAAGTTTAAGTTTAGCCTACTGACCATGTGTAATGGCATTTTGTGTGCATCATGGAAGACGCTCCGTACAGATGTAAGTTCCGTGTGAAAACCCGTTTGTCAACATTTACTCGTAAACTACTCAGACAAAGATAGATATTTAATATTGTCATAAAGACATTAAAAACTTAAAAGTTACATTGTATTTAGAATCAAATATTCTCATCTTGCCTAGAAAATGAAAATGAGACGTGTTCATTTGATTGTAAAGTGTTGTATGTAAAAACCAAGCAGCTCATAAACATCAGAGTTAAAAACGAGAAGAGGTTTAAGCTTACAAAACAAATAAGAAGTTGGGAGTGTTATTTTTCTCCATAGGCTTAGGTTGCCACTTCCTAAAGATGCTGATATAAAACCATGGTTCTAACTCACACAGGCCGGCCTCTACTGGACTCTATGGGTTATCCTCCAATCACCAGCATGAATTCGCCCACTGAAAATTTGCATAAGCGTAGCCAGCCAATCAGGAAGCACCTACCCAAATACATGAGGACCCCACAGTATATAAAGGTAGCACACTGCTTTCTTTTTTCTTTTCAGTGAACGGCGATTTGCCCACTGACTGGTCACCTCCATGGATAGAGTCACCGCTTCAAGAACCTCGTCAGTGCCCGTCATGTCCCGGCCAGATCGCCGGGACGGATCTTTACGACGCCTGCTTCTAGTGCCTCAGCGCAGACCATGCAGAGAGAGAGATTCGACGCCAGTAGAGGTAGGATCACTTCCGACACTTAGATGTGATGTTTTTGCAATGAGAGTGAGCCGGAGCTCAAGATCGACGCCGTTGAAGTCCTCGCTCCAGCCGCCTACATTCTGCCGCTGCCTTCGGTCATCCCTGAGACAGAACCGGATCCACCGTCGTAGCAGCCATTTCTTCTTGCTGTGAGGGTTTTGTCAATAGACCGGTCTTTGGCCACCCTCTCATGAAGCAGTTTCTGCAGGGGGTCAGGAGACAACCCCTAGTGATGCGTGCCTCCTCCCCGCAGTGGGACTGCCATTAGTGCTCGAGACCTTGGTGAAGGGTTCCTTTGAGTCTCTGAAGTTTTGATATTTGAAGGTGGGGTCGTTGTTTCGACTGTCTGTGTGTGTCTCATGCAGCTGACTTGTAATGGGTAAGGTGAATCAGGTTCTCATTATTAATCACAATCATTTATATCCATCACATCACTTTATGATCCATCAAAACCAAGCAATTTTCCATGTTATCCCTTACATACATTATTCTTTACTATACATGCTGCCCCTTTCCCTCGATGTTCTACGTTCCCCCATTCCCAGAATACTCCCAAGATTTTATTAAATTATATTTTATCTCCTCCACTACATTCAATATACATTCCAACTTATTTTGAACATTTAGAAGTTTCAACAGCCTGCTGCTCACTATCAGTTTACACATCCAGTAATGGATCAGAACGTTGGAATGAAACACACCCCTGTATTACATGTGAAGCAACAACATTCAGCAGACATGTGACAACGCTCCACCCCTCACCAGTCTCACATGAGACAAACCAGGAAACAGTTTGTTATTCATCCTCACTAAAGAGAGTCACACAGACTGAAAACCAGACGATCAGATTCACCTTCAGAACAAACTAACAACTTCATCTGAGTGAGTTCATCTACAGGAGAGAAAAGTGGAAAACTACAACACTGCTGCTTCAACCTGCTGACGCTCCACACACTGAAGGTGAGTTTGACTAAAAACACGTCTCAACATGAAAGTAAATGTCAGTGAAGCTAGTAGAGGAGGGAGGGGAGCCATGACTGACTGTACTTTCTGTCTGCTGTGTTTTCAGCTTCACTCAGAGACTAAATGGCTTCAAGATCAGAGGAGGATCTCTGCTGTCCGGTCTGTCATGACGTCTTTAGAGATCCTGTTCTCCTGTCATGTAGCCACAGTTTCTGTAACGACTGTCTGAAGAACTGGTGGAGAAAGAAGCAGACACGCGAGTGTCCAGTTTGTAAAACAATGTCTTCAATGTCAAAACCACCTTTAAACAGGGTGTTAAAGAACCTGTGTGAGGCCTTCTTACTGGAGAGAGATCAGAGAGCTTCAGAGGCTCTCTGCAGTCTGCACTCTGAGAAACTCAAACTCTTCTGTCTGGACCATCAGCAGCCAGTGTGTGTCGTATGCAGAGATTCAGAAAAACACACCAACCACAGATTCAGACCCATCGATGAAGCTGCACGACAACACAAGAGGCAACTTCAGGAAACTCTGGAGCCCTTAAAGGAGAAGTTAAAGGTTTTTAAACAAGTTAAAGTGAAGTCTGATCAAACAGCAGAACACATGAAGGTCCAGGCTCGACGAACAGAGAGGAAGATTAAGGAGCAGTTTAAGAAGCTTCACCAGTTTCTAGAAGAGGAAGAGCAGGCCAGGATCTCTGCACTGAGGGAGGAAGAGCAGCAGAAGAGTAAGATGATGAAGGAGAAGATGGAGGCTCTGAGCAGAGAGATAGCAGCTCTTTCAGACACATTCAGAGCCACAGAGGAGGAGCTGAGAGCTGAAGACGTCTCATTCCTGCACAACTACAAGGCTGCAGTGGAAAGAGTCCAGCAGCGCCCCCTGCTGGAGGATCCACAGCTGCTCTCAGGAGCTCTGATAGACGAGGCCAAACACCTGGGCAACCTGACCTTCAACATCTGGAACAAGATGAAGGAGATGGTCTCCTACACTCCTCTGATTCTGGATCCAAACACTGCTCATCCAGAACTCATCCTGTCTGAAGATCTGACCAGTGTGAGAGAAGGAGGGAAACAGCAGCTTCCTGATAATCCAGAGAGGTTTGATAAACTCTTGTCTGTCCTGGGCTCTGAGGGCTTTAACTCTGGGCCTCACAGATGGGATGTCGAGGTTGGAGACAGTAAAGTCTGGTTACTGGGTGTGTCAGCAGAGTCTGTCCAGAGGAAGGGACTCATACAGTCTGGATTATGGATAATACGGTTCTCTAAAGGTAAATACTCAGTACGATCACCATCAGCTCCACACACTGATCTCAGAGTCCAGAAGAAGCTCCAGAGGATCAGAGTGAATCTGGACTGGAACAGAGGAAAGCTGTCGTTCTCTGATCTTGATACTAACACACACATACACACCTTCACACACACTTTCACTGAGAAGCTGTTTCCATACATTATCACTGGTGGTAAACTGAATATATTACCACTGAAGGTCTGTGTGACAGTGGAACAGAGCAGTTAAAGAGGATGATTATATTCATCATGTTGTTTGTTTCTTAATGGGAAAGTCACTGAATTTAACCTCTTAACCTGCACCTGTCCTCCTGCTGACTCATTATTCCAAAGAGATGTTCATTTTCGTTTCACTTAATGTTTTTTTCATTGTTTTATTTTTGTTGTTGTTTAGTTGTTGCATCGATTGTCGACCTTTTCATATGTAAAATAATTGCATTTAGTTTCTGATCTTCATGCCTTTTTTAAAAGCTGCTACTGCTGCAGTGCCTGTTATGAGCGCGTGCCCGTTGCTTGGCCCCCAGATGTGCTGCTTGCAGTACATTAAAATCAATATTTAATTACATGACATTTTTACAATATGTACAAAATAGACATATGAAATTATCCAAAATATATGTACAAGTTTCTATTTGATGTCATGAAGACAAGATGACTGAATGAAAACACAGTTTAGTCAGAGGAGTAGTCGTTCTATTTAAGGTGGACTTATCAGTTTAGGTTCAGACGTAATGTTGGTGATTTAAGAACGGGAAAACAAATTAAAGATCAGAGAATAAGTAAAATGACTACATGCAAAAATAGAGAATAGAAACTTACACTGAAAACAAAAACAAATTTGTCACAAATAAATCCCGACAAAAATAAAATAAAAACAATTTAAAAGTTTCCAAATCACCAGTAAGTAAAAGTAACATCTCCATTTACAACGGCTGATGGGAATGTAGTTAGTTCTGCAGGTGTTTAAACCAATGTCTTGGGACAAATTGAAATGTTGACCTGATGATGGAGCTAGATGAAAAGTCAGTTATTATAGTTGTTATAATTCATCCTGAGGGGAACATGAATGTTTCTAGAACATTTCATGTCCATCCATTTAATAGTTGTTGAGATATTTTAGTCTGGACCAAAGTGGTGGACCGACAGAACTGATCAATCATAATGAACTGTGAAGGCTGCTTTAGTGGTGAAATGTTAACAAAGTTAAGAGAACAGCTTTTACAAGACGGTCGTGTCTAGAAGCCCCCGAGTCACGAAAACTCTCACGAGACTCGCTGCCAGATGACCTTTCCTTATCTTAACCATTCAAGGTCAATGCCTAACCCAAGGAGGGTGAAAAAAGGAGATGTCATGGGTCATCATCGCGTCATATCATTGGGGTTCAACACATGCAGTAAAAATGTGGTCTGCACTCGCCGAAATTGAGCCAAAAGCAACGAATTACTACAGCTCCAGTTACACTGTTTGATTTTGTTGATCATGATCTCCTAAAATTTAAGCTTTACCAAATAGGGGTTAATGGAAAATTCTATCAAGCCGTTAACTCTTTATATAGGGCATCTGTTGCTTGTGTGAAAGTGAATGAATATCAAACAGAATGGTTTCTGACGCCCCCTGGTGTTAAGCAAGGCTTGAAGAACATTATTTTCTGAAAGCAGCTGTGGAGGTGGAGGAGTTTAAAAATCAAGTTCCGACTAAATGCATTGAATCATTGGTCGAAGAGATCCGTCAAAAGCCAAAACTGAGAACTTTTTTAAAGTTTACAAATGTGAAAAAATATGTCAAATATAATTTGCTTAAAAGTCATAGGTCAATTTGTGCACAGTTAAGATGTGCTATATTACCACTACACGTTGAAACAGGAAGATACAGAGGTGCAACTGAAGACGAAAGACTGTGCCAATATTGTGAACTAAATGGGGTTGAGAATGAAATGCATTTTATTTTATTTTATTTGGTTCTTTGTATCTTGATTTACGACAAATATTTAAAAAAAAGTTCCTGTTCCTGGTTTAGATTTGATAGGTATGGAGACTGGAGTCTTAATTGAATATATTTTTTATAATGTTTTTGTATTTACTGAATTTCTTTCTAAAGCATGGGATAGGAGAAGAAAAGCAACATACAATAGATAAATTCCTCCGACTATGATGCCTTTTTTTGTCATGATTGGATGTGTATGTGTCTTGTGCTTAGGGGGCTGTGATTGTATATCTGTGACTGTTTATTTGTTGTGTTTTCATTGTGGGATGTATCCTGGAGCATTATTTGTGGGAGGTTCACGTGTGCGATTATGTCTGGATGATGTTTAATTTTCTGTTTGGATGATGCTGGTGTATTGTGCTGTTAGATGATGGTGGTCTAACATGCTGGGATGTTTGTTTTGTTGTTTGTTAATGTGTCTGATTAATCCCATGAGGGATGGGTTATGTAAATGACCAGACAAGAAAATAAATGATTCATTCATTCATTCATTCATTCATTCATTCATTCATACACTACACATTTGTCATACCACATAGCTCAAGACCGTGTCCCAGCCTCTTTAAATAAGCCTTGGCCTAACCTTATTTATCTCGCAAGAGTTTCGCAACTTGGGGGTTACCTTCTAGACACAACCAACATTTTACAAAGCTACAAACTGGAACTAAAAGATAACTGACACCACAGTGTAAAAGAGACGCAAAAGCTCGAGACACAGGCTGAGACAGGGAGGCTGAAGACTATCAGATGAAAGCATCTCCTTTATTAATATTCCTTTATTTCCCTGAATGAATCATATCAAACGACTGACTGGAACTGAATTGGAACATATTGTCTTTACTTCATACTGTATAATCCACAAATGATGAGAAGCGATGGCATGACTTTAGGGTAACACCTTATCTTACAGTTCCGCAAATTTCATGGTAATTAGGTGATAATTAGCAAATAACCTTTGGAATTACTGTCAAATTACCCCAATATTTACCTAAAAATTCATCGAAAATTACTTTATTATAAACATTACTTAATAATATATTCCACTATTTCCCAATAGCTGGTAATTTATTTAATATATTTCCAGGAAAAGAATACAAAGTTAAGTGATATGCTTCATTTCCATGTCTGCTGATAAATAGATGATAATTAGCAAATAACTTACTTAAAATTTCTTTAAAAACTCCCTGAATCATTACATTAGCTACCAGGTTACATTTGTGTAATCAATAAGTCACACAATGGTGAGATTTGTGTCTGATCAGAAGTGTCTTCTATTAGTTTTGGTTTTCCACCTCCGATGAAGAGCAGCACACAGCCGCTTCTCAAGCCTAAGGGCCCTATTTTAACCTTTATGTGCTATTTTAGCATATAATTATTAAATAATGTTTATAATAAAGTCATTTTCGATAGATTTTGAGGTACATTTTGGGGTAATTTGGCAGTAATCCCAAAGAAATTTCACATAGATTACTTGCTAATTATCACCTAATTACCATGGAATTTGCAGACCTGTAAAATGACGTGTTACTGACTTTAGTTTAACATCTTTAATTTCAGCAGGTAAACTGCAGTCTGGAGGTCTTTTTAAATGTTGTGTAATGAGGAGAAGAACCTGCAGCAGGACTTCTTTTGATGATGTTTTATCGCCATCTGCTGATCAAAGTGTGTTCAACTGAACAGGATTAAACTATCTGTATAATAATTGTTACATGTTCAATTCATATTTATATAATTTGATGAACATTTCACCACAATTGTTTAACTTCAATCATATTATTATTCTCAATATTAATATTATTAATAGGGTTTTATTTTTTTTATCTGGTGCTTAATTTAATTTATTTTGCATATATACTAATCCATATATAAATACACATTCAAAATATACTGTAACTACTATGAAACTGTGATTTGGATAATCAGAAAACAGCACTATTGGTTTTGCATTACATTACATTCATGCACACTGGTTTAATAGCTTTCTAAATGTGATGTTTTATTATCTGCATATGGGTCTATATGTTTCTGCTCATAACTGTTCTTGTCTTCCTTTGATATTCTTGTGCTGCTGTAAAGCTAAATTTCCCTCCTGGGATCAATATAGTTTATTGTCTTTACTAAGTATTAATATTATTTAACATGCATATCAGATTACAGCTGCTTTTTAATTCATTAAAGATTCTTCTGAAAACTTCTCTTTTTCATAAGTCTGTTTTTATTTCATAATTTTTCTGAATGACTCTTTTATTCATAATGTCTCTTTTCACAACAGCTGCGTTGTCAATAAAGGAGAAAAATACCTTCATGAAACAAAACAGACTTTTGAAAAAGATTATTAAAATAAAGAATTCTGTAATAAAAATAAAATGAGCTCCAATATAACTTGGAATGATGAAATAACAATGAGTTTAGTTTTAATTTTATGTTAATTAATGATGGATTTAACTCCAAAGGAAGTTCAGTGACATTTTCTCCTCTGATGTGAGCTTTTCAATAATCTGTTCACGGAGCTTTTCCCTGTTAAAAGGTTTTTTTTGGTTACGTTTTTTTTTTTTTGAGAGGGTCGTACTGTAAAGGACAGAGGGTGTCATATCCTGTACAGATTGTAAAGCCTCCTGAGGCAAATTTGTTATTTGTGATATTGAACTATACAAATATAGTATATAGTATATTTCAATCATCTTTTCACAGAGCTGATCAGAGAGTTTCTTTGTCTTCATGTTGGAGGTTTTGTAGAAAAGTTACAGGTGCATTTACAGACGTAGGCAAAGTTGTTGGTAACGTTCCGTTAAAGAGAGAAAAACCCACAATGGTCACTGAAATAACTTGAAACTGACAAAAGTAATAATAAATAAAAATTTACTGAAAATTAACTAATGAAAATCAGCTGTTGCTTTTGAATTGTGGTTCAACAGAATCATTTTAAAAAACAAACTGATGAAACTGGCCTGGACAAAAATGATGGTAGCCCTAGAAAAGATGTAAAATAATGTGACCATAGGGACATATTAAACTAAGTTGTGTCCTGTAATTAGCATCACAGGTGTCTTCAAACTTGTAATCAGTCAGTCTGCCTATTTAAAGGGTGAAAAGTAGTCACTGTGCTGTTTGGTGTCATGGTGTGTACCACACTGAACATGGACCACAGAAAGCTAAGGAGAGAGTTGTCTCAGGAGATCAGAAAGAACATTATAGACCTTCATGTTAAAGGTAAAGGCTATAAGACCATCTCCAAGCAGCTTGATGTTCCTGTGACTACAGCTGCACTTGTTATTCAGAAGTTTAAGGTCCATGGGACTGTAGCCAACCTCCCTGGACGTGGCCGCAAGAGGAAAATTGATGACATATTGAAGAGACGGATAATACGAATGGTAACCAAAGAGCCCAGAACAACTTCCAAAGAGATTAGAGGTGAACTCCAAGGTCAAGGTACATCAGTATCAGATCGCACCATCCGTCACTGTTTGAGCCAAAGTGGACTTAATGGAAGACAACCGAGGAGGACACCAAATCATAAAAAAGTGAGACTGGAATTTTCCAAAATGCATATTGACAAGCCACAAAGCTTCTGGAAGAATGTCCTTTGGACAGATGAGACAAAACTGGAGCTTTTTGGCAAGTCACATCAGCTCTATGTTCACAGACGAAGAGATGAAGCATCCAAAGAAAAGAACACTGTACCTAATGTGAAACATGGAGGAGGCTCGGTTATGTTATGGGGCTGCTTTGCTGCATCTGGCACAGGGTGTCTTGAATCTGTGCAGGGTGCAATGAAATCTCAAGACTATCAAGGCATTCTGGAGCGAAATGTGCTGCCCAGTGTCAGAAAGCTTGGTCTCAGTCGCAGGTCATGGGTCCTCAAACAGGATAATGACCCAAAACACAGCTAAAAACACCCAAGAATGGCTAAGAACAAAACATTGGACTATTCTGAAGTGGCCTTCTATGAGCCCGGATCTAAATCCTATTGAACATCTGTGGAAGGAGCTGAAACATGCTGTCTGGAGAAGGCACCCTTCAAACCTGAGACAGCTGGAGCAGTTTGCTCACGAGGAGTGGGCCAACATACCTGTCGACAGGTGCAGAAGTCTCATTGAGAGTTACAGAAATCACTTGATTGCAGTGATTGCCTCAAAAGGTTGTGCAACAAAAAATTAAGTTAATGTTACCATCATTTTTGTCTAGGCCAATTTCATTAGTTTGTTTTTTTAAATGATTCTGCTGAACCATAATTCAAAAACAATATCTGATTTTCATTAGTTAATTTTCAGTGAATTTTTATTTATTATTACTTTTGTCAGTTTCAAGTTATTTCAGTGACCATTGTGGGTTTTTCTCTCTTTAACGGAACGTTACCAACAACTTTGCCTACGTCTGTATACCACAATCACCCTTCACCAACTACAGGTGATCTCCATTTAACTAATGATGTGATTTCTAAAACCACTCGGCTGCACCAGTGATGATTCAGGATTTATGTTTCACAGAGCTGGAGGAAGTATTCTGATCTTTTACTTAAGTAAAAGTAGTAATACCACACTGTAGAAATACTCTTTTACAAGTAAAAGTCCTGCACTCTAAATTTTACTAAAGTAAAAGTACAAAAGTATTAACATCTAAAATATACTTAAAGTAACCGAGGTGACCGTATCTTTCAAGCTGTCGCACCCAATTTATGGAATGCCATCCCCCTATCGCTGCGATCCCTAGACTCCTGGGACATTTTTATGAAGCAACTGAAAGTGTTTTTATTCAGTCAGACTTTTGTTAATCTGTCTGAATAACTGCTCCATCACTTGTTTATGTGTCTCTGTCCTCATTTGTAATGTCTCAAAAATAATAAGTACACTGCAACAGCATGTTTATGTTAAACTTTAAATTTTACCTTTAAATCTCAGGAAATAAAACTGAATAATTCGTCCCTCTGGCATAAACGTTGCGTGTGAATATCTAGCATAAACTAATGTTCATCAGTTATAATTCATTTTTATTGTACATGCTGTACGGTGCCAGAAACAGGTTAAAAAAAGTAAATTTGACATAAATTGGGAGAAATATGAATTGTGACCCAGGGAGGAAACCGGGAGAGGGCAATGAAAAACTGGAGTCTCCCGGGTAAATAGGGAGGCTTGGCGAGCATGCTGTTTACGTCTGGGAGGGATAAAACTATGAGTGATACATAGTTGTTAATTTATTACTTACTGTGCATTAAGTCACAATATCATTGATGCTGAATTCCTTATTAAACAATTTTGTGAACTTAAGATAGGTCTCATACAGTATATCAGTAATACATTACATCATCATTAATGTTTGTTGAGTCTTATCGGACCAATCACATTCAGACTCTGATGGGGGGGGGGGCAGTGCCACCCCCGGCCTCCACTTTGGCCCCGCCCATGGCAGACACACATAAGCAGACAGAGACACAGACAGACAGACACAGAGAGGATCAGAAGAAGCAGAGAGATGCGTTTCTGATGTGAACAGCCAGGCTTCAGCTCTAGCGGAGATTAATAGCGTGACGCTTCCGTTCACTACGGGAACCCACGCAGCGCAGAGCCAGCGGATTTGCGCCGCGTGGGTTCCCGTAGTTCCCGTAGTTATGTATCACCATTATGAATCTCCCAGAGAACCTGATATGGAGAGGGAAGAGGAGATCCGGCAGCTTGTGAGAAGCTCCAGTACGCATGAAAAAGTCAAGGTACGTACGCCAAGGAGTAAAATGAGTAAAACACTGCGTACCGCTACGTACCGGCCCACTTCGAGCACTACTCATCTCTCATGACATGTTGAGCCAGGCAGCCCCGAACTGCTGCACTCTACACTCCCTCCCTCATCTCTCTCTCTCTGTGGCCGCCCGGCACAGAGCGATTGGGCCAGCCCAGTGTCAATTAAGGAACAGAAATGGGCCGATTTACCTATTATATGGGCCCAAAAAAAAAAAAAAGGCATAAGTCGGCCCAAAAGGACGCCGGCACACCGGGAAAACGCCCGGTATGCCAGATGGCCAGTCCAGCCCTGCATGATGCCCTTTTCCCTCAATGTTCCATTTTTCCCCATTCCCAGAATATTCCCAGGATTTTACAAATTTATAGTTCAACTCCACTACATTAAAACTATGTTCAAACATCTTTTGAACATTAACATGTTGCATCAGCCTGCTGCTCACTATCAGTTTACACATCCAGTAATAGATAAGAACTTTGGAATGAAACACACCCCTGTGTTACATGTGAAGCAACAACATTTAGCAGAGGAGGTCTGACTAAAGCTCCACCATCACCAGACTCACCTGATAAACCAGACAAACCAGGAAACAGTTTGTTATTCTTCCTCACTAAAGAGAGTCACACAGACTGAAAACCAGACGATCAGATTCACCTTCAGAACAAACTAACAACTTCATCTGAGTGAGTTCATCTACAGGAGAGAAAAGTGGAAAACTACAACACTGCTGCTTCAACCTGCTGACGCTCCACACACTGAAGGTGAGTTTGACTAAAAACACGACTCAAAATGAAAGTACATTTCAGTGAAGCTAGTAGAGGAGGGAGGGGAGCCATGACTGACTGTACTTTCTGTCTGCTGTGTTTTCAGCTTCACTCAGAGACTAAATGGCTTCCAGATTAGAGGAGGATCTCTGCTGTCCGGTCTGTCATGACGTCTTTAGAGATCCTGTTGTTCTGTCATGTAGCCACAGCTTCTGTAAAGACTGTCTGAAGAACTGGTGGAGAGAGAAACCAACACGTGAGTGTCCAATTTGTAAGAGAAGATCTTCAAAGGCAGAACCACCTTGTAACCGGGCCTTAAAGAACCTGTGTGAGGCCTTCTTACAGGAGAGAGATCAGAGAGCTTCAGAGGCTCTCTGCAGTCTGCACTCTGAGAAACTCAAACTCTTCTGTCTGGACCATCAGCAGCCAGTGTGTGTCGTCTGCAGTGTTTCAGAAAAACACACCAACCACAGATTCAGACCCATCGATGAAGCTGCACGACAATACAAGAAGGAACTTCAGGAAACTCTGGAGCCCTTAAAGGAGAAGTTAAAGGTTTTTGAACAAGTTAAAGTGAAGTCTGATCAAACAGCAAAACACATGAAGGTCCAGGCCCGACGCACAGAGAGGAAGATTAAGGAGCAGTTTAAGAAGCTTCACCAGTTTCTAGAAGAGGAAGAGGAGGCCAGGATCTCTGCTCTGAGGGAGGAAGAGGAGCAGAAGATTCAGATGATGAAGGAGAAGATGGAGGCTCTGAGCAGAGAGATAGCAGCTCTTTCAGACACACTCAGAGCCACAGAGGAGGAGCTGAGAGCTGAAGACGTCTCATTCCTGCACAACTACAAGGCTGCAGTGGAAAGAGTCCAGCAGCGCCCCCTGCTGGAGGATCCACAGCTGCTCTCAGGAGCTCTGATAGACGAGGCCAAACACCTGGGCAACCTGACCTTCAACATCTGGAACAAGATGAAGGAGATGGTCTCCTACACTCCTCTGATTCTGGATCCAAACACTGCTCATCCAGAACTCATCCTGTCTGAAGATCTGACCAGTGTGAGAGGAGGAAAGAAACAGCAGCTTCCTGATAATCCAGAGAGGTTTAATAAACACATCTGTGTCCTGGGCTCTGAGGGCTTTAACTCTGGGACTCACAGTTGGGATGTCGAGGTTGGAGACAGTACAGTCTGGGTACTGGGTGTGTCAGCAGAGTCTGTCCAGAGGAAGGAACTCATGCAGTCTGGATTATGGGGAATATGGTTCTCTAAAGGTAAATACTCAGCACAGTCACCACCAGCTCCAGCCACTGATCTCACAGTCCAGAAGAAGCTCCAGAGGATCAGAGTGAATCTGGACTGGAACAGAGGAATGTTGTCGTTCTCTGATCCTGATACTAACACACACATACACACCTTCACACAAACTTTCACTGAGAAGCTGTTTCCATTCATTAGCACTGATGATAAACTGAATATATTACCACTGAAGGTCTGTGTGACAGTGGAACAGAGCAGTTAAAGAGGATGATTATATTCATCATGTTGTTTGTTTCTTAATGGGAAAGTCACTGAATTGAACCTCTTAACCTGCACCTGTCCTCCTGCTGACTCATTATTCCAAAGAGATGTTTATTTTGTTTCACTTAATGTTTTTTTCATAGTTTTCTTTTTGTTGTTGTTTAGTTGTTTTGTTTCGATTGTCGACGTTTTCATATGTAAAATGATTTAATTTAGTTTCTGATCTTCATGCTTGGTTTGTTTAGCCTTTTCTTTTTTATCAATACTGTTTCATTTTAGATTGTTCATCTTGATTCCTGCTGCAGTGGCTGTTCGGAGCGCGTGCACGTTGCTTGGCCCCCAGATGTGCTGCTTGCAGTACATTAAAATCAATATTTAATTACATGAAATGTTTACAATATGTACAATATAGACATATGAAATTATCCAAAATGTATATACAAGTTTCTATTTGATGTCATGAAGGCAAGATGACTGAATGAAAAAAAACAGTTTAGTCAGAAGAGTAGTCGTTCTATTTAAGGTGGACTTATCAGTTTTTAGGTGAACTTGTCAGTTTTAAGGTGGATTCATCAGTTTAGGTTCAGACTCCATGTAATGTTGGTGATTTAAGAACGGGAAAACAAATATAAAGATCAGAGAAAAAGTGAAATGACTACATACGAAAAGATGTACAATAAACTTACACTGAAAACAAAAACTAATTTGTCACAAATAAATCCTGACAAAAATAAAATAAAAACAATTTAAAAGTTTCCCAATCACCAGTAAGTGAAAGTAACATCTCCATTTACAACAGCTGATGGGAATGTAGTTAGTTCTGCAGGTGCTTACACCAATGTCTAGGGACAAATTTAAATGTTGACCTGATGATGGCGCTAGATGAAAAGTCAGTTATTATAGTTATTATAATTCATCCTGAGGGGAACATGAATGTTTCTAGAACATTTCATGTCCATCCATTTAATAGTTGTTGAGATATTTTAGTCTGGACCAAAGTGATGGACCGACAGAACTGATCCATCATAATGAACTGTGAAGGCTGCTTTAGTGGTGAAATGTTAATAAAGTTAAGAGAACAGCTTTTACAAGATGGTCGTGTCTAGAAGCCCCCGAGTCATGAAAACTCTCACGAGACTCGCTGCCAGATGACCTTTCTTGACCTTAGTCATTCAAGGTCAATGCCTAACCCAAGGAGGGAGAAAAAAGGAGATGTCATGCGTCATCATCGCGTCATATCATTGGGGTTCAGCACATGTGCAGTAAAATCTGGTCTGTACTTGCCAAAATTGAGCCAATAGCAACGAACTACTACAGCTCCAGTTACACTGTTTGATTTTGTTGATCATGATCTCCTAAAATTTAAGCTTTACCAAATAGGGGTTAATGGAAAATTCTATCAAGCCGTTAACTCTTTATATAGGGCACCTGTTGCTTGTGTGAAAGTGAATGAATATCAAACAGAAATGTTTCCGACGCCCTCTGGTGTTAGGTAAGGTGACTTGAACAACATTATTTTCTAAAAGCAAACGTGGAGGTGGAGGAGTTTAACCCTCCTGTTACCTTCAAATTTACTAACATCTTTTTTCCTTGGGGTCAAGTTGACCCCAGCAATTTAAACCTCCAGAAAATGATTATAATTAAAATTGTTACCCAAGTTTATGTGTCAGGTACTTTATGTTTGTTTGTTGACTACCTAAAGAGCCCTTTAAATAAAACAACCCCACCCCCCACCCATCCTCCTTATACCCTGCCTTGTTTCTCTGTCATCAAAGCGTATGACACGGCAGAAAACATGGAATGTGTTTAGAGACATGGTGGCTGGAAATATTGCCCTTCCAGTGTCAGCAGCCCAAAGGCTTGCTATTGCTTTGCCTTTTGACTTGTACACTCCCAATGTAGGCTTGCGAGTGGGTCACATCCAAGTCTTTCCAACTGTCCCCATACACGCGCCTCCCCTCTAAATTTGTCATCTCAAGTATATCCTTTTTGATTGATGGTGTTATGAAGAGCTCAAATGCTGATTTTATGTCTTGGACATGGCTGACAGCGTATCTGGTGGGGCCTGGAACCATGTTGATGACATTAGCAGCACTAAGTCTACCCTGTTGTTCAAGTGGGGAGATGGACCATAATAACTTTCCATTTTTGGAAGGTTGTGTGTTTGCTGGTGGTTGAGAGACAACAGGAGGGTCAACACTGAGGGTCTCATTCTCATCAGAGGAGGATGCCTCATAATCAGGGTCCTCCTCAACATCATCCTCTGTCTCAGACACATTCTCCTCTATGTCACTTTCATGGTCGAAGAGATGTGACAACACCTCATTGACAGAAAACCTTTCCTTAGAAGTCATTTTCAGTTGAGAGAGAGCAGAAAGAGAGAGCACACAGAGCACCAAGAGAAATGGTTTAGTAGGCTGCTGTGCAAGCTTTTATATGTTTGCTCCACCCTTATGTTGTGTGAATTATCAATATCTTCCCGGGAACTATATTTTGCCGCCCTCACAGCGTTGGAAATATCGAAGTTCTCGCAAGAATGATGTTTCCCCTCCCCCATTTCGTGTGAACTATCAGTGGTTCTCGCGCTACTACAGTTATGATTATGTTAGGTTAGGGCCCTAGAGCTTTCTGAAGATTATAAAATTGCATGTTATAGTGACCTCAATATCATCCAAAACAACCAAAACAAATGTGTGTAAAATGTTGATATTTCTTATATGTTTTATACAGCTAAAACAGCCTGGGATCAAATTGACCCCAAAGAACACCGATGCGTACAGCATGTGTACAGGACATTGAAAACATATCATCATGTTAATTTTATGTTTAACCAGTTGTCCCCATTAAATTAGGAAAAGTCATTAAATATGAAGCAAAAAAAATGATGTCAATCATTTATTTAGAGACGTTAAACATTGAACGGGGTCAAATTGACCCCAAAGATAATATGAGAGGAAAAGAATACATAGTTGATTGATATGCTTTATTTCCATGTCTGCTGGTAAATAGATGATAATTAGCAAATAACTTATTTGAAATTTCTTTAAAAACTCCCTGAATCATTACATCAGCTACCAGGTTACATTTGTGTAATCAATAAGTCACACAATGGTGAGATTTGTGTCTGATCAGAAGAGTTTTCTATTAGTTTTGGTGTTCCTCCTCTGATGAAGAGCAGCACACAGCCGCTTCTCAAGCCTACGGGCCCTATTTTAACCATTATATGCTATTTTAGCATATTTAGCCTTTAAAATGAAGTGTTACCGTCTTTAGTGTAACATCTTTAATTTCAGCAGGTAAACTGCAGTCTGGAGGTCTTTTTAAATGTTGTGTAATGAGGAGAAGAACCTGCAGCAGGACTTCTTTTGATGATGTTTTATCGCCATCTGCTGATCAAAGTGTGTTCAACTGAACAGGATTAAACTATCTGTATAATAATTGTTACATGTTAAATTCATATTTATATAATTTGATGAACATTTCACCACAATTGTTTAACTTCAATCATTTTATTATTCTCAATATTAATATTATTAATAAGGTTTTATTTTTTTATCTGGTGCTTCATTTAATTTATTTTGCATATATACTAATCCATATATAAACACATTCCAAATATACTGTAACTACGATGAAACTTTGATTTGGATAATCAGAAAACAGCACTATTGGTTTTGCATTACATTACATTTATGCACACTGGTTTAATAGCTTTCTAAATGTGATGTTTTATTATCTGCATATGGGTCTATATTTTTCTACTCATAACTGTTCTTGTCTTCCTTTGATATTCTCGTGCTGCTGTAAAGCTAAATTTCCCTCCGGGGATCAATATTGTTTATTGTCTTTACTTAGTAATAATATTATTTAACATGCATATCAGATTACAGCTGATTTTTAGTTCATTAAAGATTCTTCTGAAAACATCCCTTTTTCATAAGTCTGTTTTTATTTCATAATTTTTCTGAAAGACACTTTTATTCATAATGTCTCTTTTCACAACAGCTGCGTTGTCACTAGTCACCGCCCCCCTCCATCCTCAGACAATAACAATAAAGGAGAAAAATACCTTCATGAAACAAAAACAGACTTTTGAAAAAGATTATTAAAATAAAGAATTCTGTAATTAAAATAAAATGAGCTCCAATAAAACTTGGAATTGTGTAGGTTGCCACTTCCTAAAGATGCTGATATAAAACCATGGTTCTAAATCACACAGGCCGGCCTCTACTGGACTCTATGGGTAATCCTCCAATCACCAGCATGAATTCACCCCCTGAAAATGTGCATAAGCATAGCAAGCCAATCAGGACGTACCAAACCGAATACGTGAGGACCCCACAGTATATAAAGGTAGCACATGTCTGCTATCTTTTCTCTTTTCAGCGAATTGCGATTTGCCCACTGACTGCTCAACTCCACGGATAGAGTCTCTGCTTCAAGAACCTCGTCAGTGCCCGTCATGTCCCGGCCTGATCGCCGGGACGGATCTTTACGACGCCTGCTTCGAGTGCCTCAGCGCAGACCATGCAGAGAGCAGAGTTCAGCAGCCACCAGCCTGCCGAGCGCTGCCCAAGATTCGATGCAAGTAGCGGTAGGATCACTTCTGACGCTTCAATGTGATGTTTTTTGCAATGAGAGCGAGCTGGAACTCCATATCGACGCCGTTGAAGTCCTCGCTCTAGTCGCCTACATTCCTACACTGCCTTCGGTTATCTCAGAGACAGAGCAGGATCCACCATTGCAGCAGCCATTTCTTCCTGCTAAGAAGGTTTTGGCGATAGACCGGTCTTTGGCCACCCTCTCATGAAGTGGTTTCTGCAGGGGGTCAGGAGACAACGCCTGGTGATGCGTGCCTCCTCCCCGCAATGGAAACCCCCATTGGTGCTCGAGACCTTGGTGAAGGGTTCCTTTGAGTCTCTGGAGTTTTGATATTTGAAGGTGGGGTCGTTGTATCGACTGTCTGTGTGTGTCTCATGCAACTGAGTTGTAATGGGTCAATCAGGTTCTCATTATTAATCACAATCATTTATATCCATCACATCACTTTATGATCCATCAAAAACAAGCAATTTTCCATGTTACCCCTTACATATATTATTCCTGACTGTACATGCTGCCCCTTTCCCTCGATGTTCCAGGGTCCCCCATTCCCAGAATACTCCCACGATTTTACTAAATTATATTTGATCTCCTCCACTACATTCAATATACAGACGTAGGCAAAGTTGTTGGTAATGTTCCGTTAAAGAGAGAAAAACCCACAATGGTCACTGAAATAACTTGAAACTGACAAAAGTAATAATAAATAAAAAATTACTGAAAATTAACTAATGAAAATCAGCTGTTGCTTTTGAATTGTGGTTCAACAGAATCATTTAAAAAAACAAACTAATGAAACTGGCCTAGACAAAAATGATGGTAACATTAACTTAATATTTTGTTGCACAACCTTTTGAGGCAATCACTGCAATCAAGTGATTTCTGTAACTCTCAATGAGACTTCTGCACCTGTCGACAGGTATGTTGGCCCACTCCTCATGAGCAAACTGCTCCAGCTGTCTCAGGTTTGAAGGGTGCCTTCTCCAGACAGCATGTTTCAGCTCCTTCCACAGATGTTCAATAGGATTTAGATCAAGGCTCATAGAAGGCCACTTCAGAATAGTCCAATGTTTTGTTCTTAGCCATTCTTTGGTGTTTTTAGCTGTGTTTTGGGTCATTATCCTGTTTGAGGACCCATGACCTGCGACTGAGACCAAGCTTTCTGACACTGGGCAGCACATTTCGCTCCAGAATGCCTTGATAGTCTTGAGATTTCATTGCACCCTGCACAGATTCAAGACACCCTGTGCCAGATGCAGCAAAGCAGCCCCATAACATAACCGAGCCTCCTCCATGTTTCACATTAGGTACAGTGTTCTTTTCTTTGGATGCTTCATCTCTTCGTCTGTGAACATAGAGCTGATGTGACTTGCCAAAAAGCTCCAGTTTTGTCTCATCTGTCCAAAGGACATTCTCCCAGAAGCTTTGTGGCTTGTCAATATGCATTTTGGAAAATTCCAGTCTCGCTTTTTTATGATTTGGTGTCCTCCTCGGTTGTCTTCCATTAAGTCCACTTTGGCTCAAACAGTGATGGATGGTGCGATCTGACACTGATGTACCTTGACCTTGGAGTTCACCTCTAATCTCTTTGGAAGTTGTTCTGGGCTCTTTGGTTACCATTCGTATTATCCGTCTCTTCAATATGTCATCAATTTTCCTCTTGCGGCCACGTCCAGTGAGGTTGGCTACAGTCCCATGGACCTTAAACTTCTGAATAATATGTGCAGCTGTAGTCACAGGAACATCAAGCTGCTTGGAGATGGTCTTATAGCCTTTACCTTTAACATGAAGGTCTATAATGTTCTTTCTGATCTCCTGAGAAAACTCTCTCCTTAGCTTTCTGTGGTCCATGTTCAGTGTGGTACACACCATGACACCAAACAGCACAGTGACTACTTTTCACCCTTTAAATAGGCAGACTGACTGATTACAAGTTTGAAGACACCTGTGATGCTAATTAAAGGACACACCTTAGTTTAATATGTCCCTATGGTCACATTATTTTACATCTTTTCTAGGGCTACCATCATTTTTGTCTAGGCCAGTTTCATCAGTTTGTTTTTTAAAATGATTCTGTTGAACCACAATTCAAAAGCAATATCTGATTTTCATTAGTTCATTTTCAGTAAATTTTTATTTATTATTACTTTTGTCAGTTTCAAGTTATTTCAGTGACCATTGTGGGTTTTTCTCTCTTTAACGGAACGTTACCAACAACGTTGCCTACGTCTGTACATTCAAACATCTATTGAACATTAACATGTTGCAACAGCCTGCTGCTCAATATCAGCTTACACATCCAGCAATAAATCATGTGATACATGTGAAGCAACAACATTTAGCAGAGGAGGTGTGACAAAGCTCCAACCTCACCAGAGTAACCTGATAAACCAGACAAACCAGGAAACAGTTGGTTATTCATCCTCACTAAAGAGAGTCACACAGACTGAAAACCAGACGATCAGATTCACCTTCAGAACAAACTAACAACTTCATCTGAGTGAGTTCATCTACAGGAGAGAAAAGTGGAAAACTACAACACTGCTGCTTCAACCTGCTGACGCTCCACACACTGAAGGTGAGTTTGACTAAAAACATGACTCAACATGAAAGTAAATGTCAGTGAAGCTAGTAGAGGAGAGAGGGGAGCCATGACTGACTGTACTTTCTGTCTGCTGTGTTTTCAGCTTCACTCAGAGACAAAATGGCTTCCAGATCAGAGGAGGATCTCTGCTGTCCGGTCTGTCATGACGTCTTTAGAGATCCTGTTCTTCTGTCATGTAGCCACAGCTTCTGTAAAAACTGTCTGAAGAGATGGTGGAGAGAGAAGCAGACACGCGAATGTCCAGTTTGTAAAACAATATCTTCAAAGTCAAAACCGCCTTTAAACCGGGTGTTAAAGAACCTGTGTGAGACCTTCTTACTGGAGAGAGATCAGAGAGCTTCAGAGGCTCTCTGCAGTCTGCACTCTGAGAAACTCAAACTCTTCTGTCTGGACCATCAGCAGCCAGTGTGTCACATCTGCAGAGATTCAGAAAAACACACCAACCACAGAATCAGACCCATCGATGAAGCTGCACGACGACACAAGAAGGAACTTCAGGAAACTCTGGAGCCCTTAAAGGAGAAGTTAAAGGTTTTTGAACAAGTTAAAGTGAAGTCTGATCAAACAGCAAAACACATGAAGGTCCAGGCCCGACGCACAGAGAGGCAGATTAAGGAGCAGTTTAAGAAGCTTCACCAGTTTCTAGAAGAGGAAGAGGAGGCCAGGATCTCTGCACTGAGGGAGGAAGAGGAGCAGAAGAGCCAGATGATGAAGGAGAAGATGGAGGCTCTGAGCAGAGAGATAGCAGCTCTTTCAGACACAATCAGAGCCACAGAGGAGGAGATGAGAGCTGAAGACGTCTCATTCCTGCACAACTACAAGGCTGCAATGGAAAGAGTCCAGCAGCGCCCCCTGCTGGAGGATCCACAGCTGCTCTCAGGAGCTCTGATAGACGAGGCCAAACACATGGGCAACCTGACCTTCAACATCTGGAACAAGATGAAGGAGATGGTCTCCTTCACTCCTCTGATTCTGGATCCAAACACTGCTCATCCAAAACTCATCCTGTCTGAAGATCTGACCAGTGTGAGACCAGGAGAGAAACAGCAGCTTCCTGATAATCCAGAGAGGTTTGATATCCAGTGGTCTGTCCTGGGCTCTGAGGGCTTTAACTCTGGGACTCACAGCTGGGATGTCGAGGTTGGAGACAGTACATACTGGTTTCTGGGTGTGTTAGCAGAGTCTGTCCAGAGGAAGGGACTGAAACAGTCTGGATTTTGGGGAATACGGTTCTATGAAGGTAAATACTCAGTACGGTCACAATCAGATCCATTCACTGAGCTCAGCGTCCAGAAGAAGCTCCAGAGGATCAGAGTGGATCTGGACTGGAACAGAGGAATGTTGTCGTTCTCTGATCTTGATACTAACACACACATACACACCTTCACACACACTTTCACTGAGAAGCTGTTTCCATTCATTAGCACTGATGATAAACTGAATATATTACCACTGAAGGTCTGTGTGACAGTGGAACAGAGCAGTTAAAGAGGATGATTATATTCATCATGTTGTTTGTTTCTTAATGGGAAAGTCACTGAATTTAACCTCTTAACCTGCACCTGTCCTCCTGCTGACTCATTATTCCAAAGAGATCTTTATTTTGTTTCACTTAATGTTTTTTTTCATAGTTTTATTTTTGTTGTTGTTTAGTTGTTTTTTTTCAATTGTCAACCTTTTTATATGTAAAATTATTTCATTTAGTTTCTGATCTTAATGCTTGGTTTGTTTAGCCTTTTCTTTCTTAAAGATAATGTTTCATTTTAGATTGTTCATCTTGATTCCTGTTGCATTGCCTGTTTTGAGCGCGTGCCCGTTGCTTGGCCCCCATATGTGCTGCTTGCAGTACATTAAAATCAATATTTAATTGCATGAAATTTTTAGAATATGTACAAAATAGAAATTAAATTATCCAAAATATATGTACACGTTTCTATTTGATGTCATGAAGACAAGATGACTGAAAGAAAACGCAGTTTAGTCGGAGGAGTAGTCGTTCTATTTAAGGTGGACATGTCAGTTTTAAGGTGGACTTATCAGTTTAGCTTCAGACTCTATGTAATGTTGGTGATTTAAGACCGGGAAAACAAATATAAAGATCAGAGAATAAGTGAAATGACTACATACGAAGAGATAGACATAAACTTACACTGAAAACAAAAACAAATTTGTCACAAATAAATCCCAACAAAAATAAAATAAAAAAAATTTGAAAGGTTCCAAATCACCAGTAAGTGAAAGTAACATCTCCATTTACAACGGCTGATGGGAATGTAATTAGTTCTGCAAGTGTTTACACCAATGTCTCGGGACAAATTGAAATGTTGACCTGATGATGGAGCTAGATGAAAAGTCAGTTATTATAGTTATTACAATTCCTCCTGAGGGGAACATGAACGTTTCTAGAACATTTCATGTCCATCCATTTAATAGTTTTTTAGATATTTTAGTCTGGACCAAAGTGGTGGACCGACAGAACTGATCAATCATAATGAACTGTGAAGGCTGCTTTAGTGGTGAAATGTTAACAAAGTTAAGAGAACAGCTTTTACAAGACGGTCGTGTCTAGAAGCCCCCGAGTCGCGCAAACTCTCACGAGACTCGCTGCCAGATGACCTTTCCTGACCTTAACCGTTCAAGGTCAATGCCTAACCCAAGGGGGAGAAAAAAGGAGATGTAACGCCTCATCATCACGTCATATCATTGGGGTTCAACACATGCAGTAAAATCTGGTCTGCACTCGCCGAAATTGAGCCAACAGCAACAAATTACTACAGCTCCAGTTACACTGTTTCATTTTGTTGATCATGATCTCCTAAAATTTAAGCTTTACCAAATAGGGGTTAATGGAAAATTCTATCAAGCCATTAACTCTTTATATAGGGCACCTGTTGCTTGTGTGAAAGTCAATGACTATCATACAGAATGGTTTCCGACGCCCTCTGGTGTTAAGCAAGGTGATATTTTATCACCAACATTATTTGCTGTTTTTATTAATGATCTGGCAAGAGAGATAAAGCAGCTGGGGAAAGGGGTTTTATGTGGCCGTGTACTTGTAAACATTCTTCTTTATGCTCATGATATTATTTTACTGTTAAGAGAATGAGGAAGATTTACAAGCAATGCTGACATGTGTTGATGGATGGTGTAAAAAGTGGAGACTTTATATCGATGAAAAACCCCCACAAATTATACATTTTGGAAAACCAGGTAGAGAAAGGAGTAGTTTTCAGTTTTGCGTTGGTGAGAAACAACTTGAGTTTACAGATAAATAGAAGTATCTTGGCTTTCTTTAGATGATAGTATGTCTTGTTTACATGGTGCATCAGTTCTAGCAGACTCAGCAAGTAGAGCATTGGGGGGTTTAGGTAAAACTAAAATGATGAGCGATATGGGTTATTCTACATATTCCAAACTGTCCTGTCTGTCCTGACTTTGCCAATATTGTGAACTAAATGAGGTTCAAATTAATTTCATTTTATTTTGTCCTTTGTATCATGATTTACGACAAATATTATTTGAAAAAGTTCATGTCCCTGGTTTAGATTTGATAGGTATGGAGACTGGAGTCTTAACTGAATATATTTTTTATAATGTTTTTGCATTTGCTGAATTTCTATCTAAAGTATGGGACAGGAGAAGAAAAGCAACATACAATAGATAAATTCTTCCGACTCTGATGCCTTTTTTTGTCATGATTGGATGTTTGTATGTGTCTTGTGCTTAGGGGGCTGTGATTGTATATCTGTGACTCGTTATTTGTTATGTTTTCATTGTGGGATGTATCCTGGAGCATTATTTGTGGGAGGTTCACGTGTGTGATTATGTCTGGATGATGTTTAATTTTCTGTTTGGATGATGCTGGTGTATTGTGCTGTTAGATGATGGTGGTCTAACATGCTGGGATGTTTGTTTGTTTTGTTGTTTGTTAATGTGTCTGATTAATCCCATGAGGGATGGGTTATGTAAATGATGAGACATGAAAATAAATCATTCATTCATTCATTCATTCATCCACTCATTCATATCTAACACTGCACATGTGTCATACCCCATAGCTCAAGACCGTGTCCCAGCCTCTTTAAATAAGACTTGGCCTATCCTTAACTATCTTTCAAGAGTTTTACAACTTGGGGGTTACCTGCTAGACACAACCAAAATTTTACAAAGCTACAAACTGGAACTAAAAGATAACTGACACCACAGTATAAAAGTGACGCAAAATCTCGAGACACAGGCTGAGACAGGGAGGCTGAAGACTATCAGATGAAAGCATCTTCTTTATTAATATTCCTTATTTCCAACGACTGACTGGAACTGAATTGGAATATATTGTTTTACTTCATACTGTATAATCCACAAATGATGAGAAGCGATGGCATGACTTTAGGGTAAAATCTAATTTTACAGGTCTGCAAATTTCATGGTAATTAGGTGATAATTAGCAAATAACCTTTGGAATTACTGCCAAATTACCCCAATATTTACCTCAAAATTCATCGAAAATTACTTTATTATAAACATTATTTAATAATTATATTCCACTATTTCCCAATAGCTCGTAACTTATTTAATATATTTCCAGGAAAAGAATACAAAGTTAATTGATATGCTTTATTTCCATGTCTGCTGATAAATAGATAATAATTAGCAAATAACTTCTTTGAAATTTCTTTAAAAAACTACCTGAATCATTACATTAGCTACCAGGTTACATTTGTGTAATCAATAAGTCACACAATGGTGAGATTTGTGTCTGATCAGAAGTGTCTTCTATTAGTTTTGGTTTTCCACCTCCGATGAAGAGCAGCACACAGCCGCTTCTCAAGCCTAAGGGCCCTATTTTAACCATTATATTCTATTTTAGTATATAATTATTAAATAATGTTTATAATAAAGTAAATTTTATCAAATTATAGGTAAATTTTGGTTTAATTTGGCAGTAATTGAAAAGAAATTTCAAATAGGTTACTTGCTAATTATCACCTAATTACCATGAAATTTGCAGACCTGTAAAATGACGTGTTACCGACTTTAGTTTAACATCTTTAATTTCAGCAGGTAAACTGCAGTCTGGAGGTCTTTTTAAATGTTGTGTAATGAGGAGAAGAACCTGCAGCAGGACTTCTTTTGATGATGTTTTATCGCCATCTGCTGATCAAAGTGTGTTCAACTGAACAGGATTAAAATATCTGTATAATAATTGTTACATGTTCAATTCATATTCATATAATTTGATGAACATTTCACCACAAGTGTTTAACTTCAATCATATTATTATTCTCAATATTATTATTATTAATAAGGTTTTATTTTTTTATCTGGTGCTTAATTTAATTTATTTTGCATATATACTAATCCATATATAAACACATTCCAAATATACTGTAACTACTATGAAACTTTGATTTGGATAATCAGAGAACAGCACTATTGGTTTTGCATTACATTACATTTATGCATACTGATTTAATAGCTTTCTAAATGTGATGTTTTATTATCTGCATATGGGTCTATATGTTTCTACTCATAACTGTTCTTGTCTTCCTTTGATATTCTCGTGCTGCTGTAAAGCTAAATTTCCCTCCTGGGATCAATATAGTTTATTGTCTTTACTTTGTATTGATATTATTTAACATGCATATCAGATTACAGCTGATTTTAGTTCATTAAAGATTCTTCTGAAAACATCCCTTTTTCATAAGTCTGTTTTTTATTTCATATTTTTTTCTGAATGACACTTTTATTCATAATGTCTCTTTTTACAACAGCTGCGTTGTAAATATTGTCGCTGTATTGTTTGTACTTCAAAGAGGAAGTAGGAGTTTCCAGCTTTGCTTTGTTTCCCTCACCTGGTTGGTCACACCTGCTCAAGTCAGATGAACAGAAGCAAAGGACTTTCGCCAGTCACACAGTGTTATATAAGAAACATTTACAAAGGATGAGTTGTGGTTTAGGTTTCAGGAACAGGCCATGGAGCAGTTGGTTGAAAACGTTGTCTCCGGCTGACGTTTTAATGTTCTCAGCTGACTCGTTTTAAAACAAGAACCATGCATGTAAATTTGGTCTTAAATATATAGGTGAAAGTCCCTCCCCTTCCGGCGTCCCCCATGGGACCTTAATTTGGAAAAAAAATATGCACGGTAGTCAGTGGTGAGAGAATTGCGCCATGAATCACACATATTATGTTTGTCAATCAAAAAAGATAATTTTGCAAGTCAAGAAAGTCTCAGTTTGCGTAGAATCATTTAGTTTTGGGGGCAGGTGCTCAAGTGAAAAAAAGGGCACCCGTACTTACTTACATATTTGTTTCAATATCCATAAAACCATACATATGTTTAATACTCAATAGATGATACAAGTAAATATAAACATTGGGGCTTAGCCTAGACCTGTGTAGGAGGGTCTGGGGTGTTTTTTCTGCACTCTCGCACCTTATTTACCTGCAAAGTACATGTCTTAATCAATTGAGAAATTGTCGTTTACTTTTCAGATTAACTATGAATTGTGATGTCAAGATATAGTGTACGCTTTGCAATTTCTCCTCTATTGTAACTTGTGTCACTCAGGGCTGACCACCAGAACTCTAATGCAGTTGTCAGGTATTACAACACGCTTTTCATTGAGAACGTGTTTAGAATATGACAATAGAATAAAAATAATTTTGTTTTACTTTTGTAAGGCACTTTTTAGGCAGATGTTTTACTGGTGTCCGGTAGTCACTTTCAGTCCGAAATGGCGGAAGCGTAGCTTTGTTGCTGGGCACTGATATTGCAATGGGACGAACAATTGACTTTCACGTCTTGGCAATATACATTCTTTGGGGCAAATGCTTGAGCACCACCTATCTGTGCATGGACCTGATGCGTCACCAACACTAGATAGCTAACTTATCTATGTTCCACGCACAAATGTAACGTATGTGACCTGATGTGTTTTATCCAGCGACTCCTCGTCTTTTTATCAGCCGGGAAGCAAAAGAACAAGCAAGACCCATGCTCTGTCATGGCCGTTGGCGTTCAATAACGACGCACAAGGCACCCTTTAGTGTCAGTATGAGACGCAACGGGCTCTCCATTAACTACAATGTAAACCCATCCACGGTAACAGTACACGCTTAGGGAAAGTGCTGAGGTAATGTAGTTTAAAGAGCGAAAGAGACACACAGGGCGGGCAAGTGTTTTTGATTAATTCACAACGTTAAGCACGAGTTTACTGCGACTAAAAAGTGATGTCGAGGGGTCTGACAAAGTGTCAGCATATGACAAGTTGGGATGAGAACATGTTGAACACAGGCATCGTAGCTTCATAGAGAGACGTCATTTAAGCGCCTTTTGGGTGTGTCTTTACGTATTTTCACAGTTTTCAACTTCAACAGTTTTATGACAAACGACTTTCTGCAAAACTATGTTTTAAATTGACAAACATCATATGTGTGATTCATGGCGCAATTCAAACGGGATCAAAAAAGATTTGTCTCTTATGTACAAATTGCTTCCGTAATAAGGTCCCCGGTGGTCCACCGGAAGGTGAGGGACTTCGCCTCTCTACAGGCCTACACTTGATGGCTACTTACATGATATCATATAGATAGTCTAAAGCCATCAGCATGCAAAAAGTCCACATCAGTTATAAAGCTGCTTTCCAAATCAACTTTTCCACATTTCTTATGGCAATATCCAAAATTTATGTCAGCCATCTTGTCCTTCCAATAAGAAGTCAGAGAGAGGCGACAGGAGCTGGCAGCTCCACTTGTTCTCACTCTGCAGTCCGATCAGATTAGCAACTGCCAAAACGAGATAACGCAGGTAAATTCCCTGTTCAGGTGGAGAAGGAGGGAAAACCAGGAGCCTGTGTGTGTGAGAGAAGGAGATGTCTGGATTGTGTAATATTTCAACGCGTTCTCATCCCAACTCGTCTCATACTGACATTTTGTCAGACCCCTCGGCGCCAATTTTCGGTCACAGTAAACACGCATTTAATGTTGTGAATTAAAAACACGTGCTTAGGTTCAGGCAACAAAACAACTATAGTTAGGTTTAGGAAAAAAACTACTTGGATGGGATTAAAACTACTACGTTTGTACAGCGAAAATGTGACTGAACGTTGTGAACACGGGACAGAAAGAACAGCTGATTGTAACGTGAAAGTGAAATTAACAAACGGGACATGAACAGCGGTCTCCTAGATGAAAGCTTTGTATATGTTGGACCCATCCACCTCACCTCGCTCCCGCCTGGTGTGTCTCTTTCGCTCTCTAAACTACGTCACCACAGCACTTTCCCTAAGCGTTTAATATTGACGCGGATGGGTTTACATTGTAGTTAATGGAAAGTTGGTGTGTTTCATACCGAAGCTAAAGGGTGCCATGTGCGTCAGTATTGACCACCGACGGCCATGAAAAAGTGTCGGTATTTGACGCCCTGGGAATGAGAACGGGCTCAATATTTCCAGGGGACATGTAAAATCACTGCTCACGTACGAATGAAAAGTCAGGTGTGTGTTTATGCAGCCCGGTTGAATATGAAAAGGCCACGACACAATAATTCGCAAGGCATTTAGCATGCAATAAGGATGCCCTTCTTAGTTTTGGCATGTCATGTGTACTTTCAGCCCAGTCGTACAGCAGTTTGTGAAGTAGTCACGAAATTGAATGAAATCACAAAATCAATTTGTATGTAATCCATGTAATCCTGAAATGGGAAGTAGAGAGCGACGAACGCCGCATACGGAGGAGGTCGGGGTGGATGGGTGTGTCAAAAAACACAGGACTTTCTTCCAGGAGACTGGTATTCGTTTTTCGTGTGAAACCACAAGTCAAAGTTGATTTATCAAAGTTGATTCTGTACTTAAGTTACAGTACCTCTGGAGTTATTTGAACCCAAACCGCGTTCTTTTCCTAAAGCTAAATAAGTAGTTTTTTTGCCTAAACCTATAACTAAGTCGATCTTTTCCTAAACTAAGTAGTTTGTTGCCTAAGTCTTACCAAGTCAATCTTTTCCTAAACCTCAGTACTTTTATTTTGAAATTGACACATGCGTCACTTGATGCTGGACATTCATAGGAAAACGCACTAAAAATACATTGTTGAAAGTCGTGCTGAGCGTCACGAAAGAAAAGGGAAATTCATGTCTATGTCCATGAATGAAATAGATTAGATTTCGTGACTATTCACAAACTGCCGTGAGACTGAGTTGAATATTTCTCTCCCAAAGATTTGCACTGCATAATTCTCAAAAATACAGAACAAAGTACATCCCTTATCAGTTCAATACGGAACCAGTCTTTTAGTTTCCAATTACGGGATGATTCCTTATTTTACACAACGGTTGGCAACCCTGAGTGACTTCCATGTGAAAGCTGACAGGGAAAAACAAATAATTTAAGAATGGTATAAAAGAAAATACCACTTAACCCTGACAGAGAAAGACCTAAAGGCAAAGTCCAAGTGAAAGTGTGTGGGTTTGGGCCGGAGTGCACACACATATCTTAAATTACATTTCGAAAAGTCCCATGATACCACAGAGATGAGAAACAGAGAAGTGAAACCCAGCTACATCACCCCGTGACTATGAGGAAGCCCCAAAGGCCACGAGCCAAAAACCACACAGGCAAAAGTAAATGTTCATATGAGTGTGAAACTGATCAGTCAGATGGGGATTTTACCTACTAAACTTTACATATTTAGAAAACAAAATGTGTGAGAGAGATATGAGACTGAGCACAAGGGAGGCTTACATAAAATGAAAAGAAAGGAGTGAAGGTAGCGAGACATGGGGTGAAATGACCAGTGTGAGTAACAGGAACTGAATCATAAGGGTTGGGATTCATCAGAATAAATGTCTATGACTCAATGAAAGATAAGGGACAGTTTTATCAAGCAGCTGAATCAGTGGCGCTTCTAGACCATTTCAAATGGGGGGGTGGGCCAGGCTTAGGCCACATGCGATTTTACGGGTACCATTACTAAGCACAATAAGGCTATTATATACCTCTGGAGGTAGAGCGGTCGTTCACTATTCGGAAGGTAGGTGTTTCAATCCCAGACCCCTGCAGTCGCAACACAGTCTCACGGCAGTTTGTGAAATAGTCACTAAATGTAATCTATTTGAACACCCTAGGTGGGCATCACGCAGCCACGACGCGACGCTGCCATCAGGCGAGCCTCATGCGGGCAGTGTGCCCACGGCTTAATGAGGAGAAGAACCTGCAGCAGGACTTCTTTTACTGATGTTTTAGCGCCATCTGCTGATCAAAGTGGGTTCAACTGAACAGGATTAAACTATCTCTATAATAAATACAGCAGAAGATTCTTCTGAAAATATCCATTTTCATGACTGTTTTTATTTCACAAATTTTCCAAATGACACTTTTATTCATAATGTCTCTTTTCACAACAGCTGCGTTGTCACCCTCCATCCTCAGCCAATTATAATAAAGGAAAAAAATAAATACCATCATGAAACAAAAACAGGCTTTTGAAAAGGGCTTTTTCTCCTCTGACGTTTTCAATCATCTTTTCACAGAGCTGATCAGAGAGTTTCTTTGTCTTCATGTTGGAGGTTTTGTCCCGATAACGTTACAGGTGCATTTACACCACAATCACCTTTCACCAACCACAGGTGATCTCCATTTAACTAATGATGTGATTTCTAAAACCACTCGGCTGCACCAGTGATGATTCAGGATTTATGTTTCACAGAGGTGGAAGAAGTACTCTGATGGAAATACCAAAGTGGAATACTTTAAGTCCAGCGTTTAAAATTTCACCCAAGTACAAAAGTATTAGCATCAAAATATACTTAAAGTACCAAAAGTAAAAGCACTATATTATATTATTAGGTTATAATTAATGATTAATTCATGTATTCATCACTTTAATGTTGCAGCTGGTAAAGGTGAAGCTCATTTTCTGTTGGGCTTGTGAATGAAACTTAAACTATATGTTGTTGAAATAGAAAGCTTGTGTTTGAGGCAGAGTTTTATCAGTTTATTGATGAGATGGGTTTTAAGTTTGTATCTTGTATCTTGCATTTGGGCAGTAGCAGGAGAACTGGGGCGGTGATGACCAGCAGTCTTTAGACCCAGACCCATTTTAATGACACATCACTGCCTGTCGATGGCGCTCTGCTCTTATATTCCCAGAACGAACAGCCCCTCCCAATTTGGACCAATCCTCGTTTTTGTTGAAATCTGAATGGCTCAGTCATTTTCATCGTGAACATGATGAACTGTGACTAGTTCCAGCTCACCTTGCCTGGCCGGTCTTGTTTTGATTCAATGCAGTGGTGACGTGCTTATACAAACTGAGGCAGGTACCAGCAAGAAATCCTCAAGTGTCTTGAAGGTCTTCGGTATCATCAGACTCTCTTTATACCACAAAAACTGTATTTGTGTTAAAATTTCAGCCTCAAAGGCCTCTCCATCTCAAAGTCCTGGGCTGAATTTCAATCCCAGTACATCCCTGTATGTAGCTACGCATTAGCTATAGATTTAGGTTAAGGTCTTTGCACACCAAGTCCATCTTTTTTGTATGCATTTTTTAAAAATCCGTCATCCAATAAAAATCGTTACGCACAGAAACCTTGCACACTGAGTCCGATGTGTTTTATTATTCTATTTGTTGCAAAAATTCACAATACGAGACAAAACTGAATTAATTGTGTGGGTGCAACGGATAGCACTATAGTCCCAAATGGGGCTGTTACACGTTACCCTTCGTTTAAGGTCCAAGGGATGGAGGGAGTAACACAATAAATTTGTAAACCCGGGAATGAGAGGACTGGCAACAAGATTGTGTGAACAATAATCATACAATTTATTAACAAAAACACATATGATAAAGAAAATGTACAAACACCAAATGAAAACTATACTTTCAAACAGAAAGCGGGAGGTATTAGTACCCAACTAAATAAATATGGCAGTAACCAATATTAAAACACTCCAATTAAAGCTACTGCTTAACAAATGCAGCGACCAACAACCCAGAAGTACTTAACTTAAATCTACTGCTCCACAGAGACAGCGAGCAATCAGGGAGTAAACAATTTAATACTACTTCCCAAAAATATAGCAATAATCTCTCCACAATAAACCACTGCCGACTCCGACACACCCGCCAACCACAACGTCAACCACCACACACAGTATTGAATACTGCCGTTTGGTCCACTAGCAACTTCTGCTCCGTTCTCCAGCTCTCTTATACTCTGCCCTGATTGCTGATCAGCTCCCCATGCTTCCATGGACTGCAGCTGCACTGGGGAGGAGGGCGGCACTTGAGGAGACAGAGTAGAGGGCACAAAAACACAACATAACAATGACATTAGCAAGATGCTATCGTTTAGCTGCCCAGGGAACAATCAACACCGTCTAATCTTTCGTGCATCTTTGTTTCGCAACCATGCCCGATTCCAAGCTGTTCTGCAATCACCTGCCACAATCTATCTTTAAATTCTGCATCTCTGTATTCTTTTATTTCTTTATCGTAAAGGGCTTTATGCTGAGAGACAAAGTTAATGTTGATCATGTCATTTGGGATGATGACGGTTGCACGGAGTGGTCAAACAACTCTCTTTTACCTTTTGACAGATGTGAAAAAATGCAGAAAATCAAACCTGTTCCAGAAACTTCAATGACGGAGTCGGTGTGTAATCGTGATTGACACAACGTGAGGTTGTATTTATTTTTAAACGTGTGATAACATTTTGGACAAAAAATATGGACTTGGCTGTGCAAAGGTCTTTAGTTTGTGTGGTGGTGTTTCAAGATTCTTGTAAAGTAATCTATGGTGACCGTAGGATATGGCTAGCTAGTTTTAGGTAATGCTTGTCATCTAGGCAGTAGGTAGGTATACGCCGGTATACGCAGGAATATGCAGGTAGGCTATATGGCGTATACCTACTTGTTTTTCAGTCGGCATTATGTATCCCCTCTGATGTGCATCTTCGTTATACATTGTTTGAAGGAGCTACAACATTACAACGTGTAACTGGACGCAACCGTCACTAATGCTAATGTAGGTCCTCAGGGATTGAAGCGGTTATTTTTTTTACATTACTGGTCTCGGTTCATGGATCACTGGCCAGTCTGTGTTGATATGCTATTAAAAAGATGTACTCTCATCACACATTTTCCTTTAAGAATTTTTCACATCATCAACATTACAATTTATGGATTATTTCTCTGTTTGGTCCTTGTTACTGATAGAGAGTTCAATCATCCAATCCACCAAACAACTCAAAACAAGAGTCAATACCAACAGGAGAATACACTGTTTACCATTGGCAGAGCATTTTGACAAATTTTTCTTGGGCGCTACCCACATAATCAGCTGTGCTGCTCATCCCACAAATGCATGATCCTTACAAGTTGGACATCATTGTGAAGGTAAATAAACAGGCTTTCCAACGATGTAAAATACAATGACAATTAGCATTGTAAAAACAGAGAAATAATCCACCAAACACAAGTTTCCAAACCTTTTTTTCCGAGTTTATTTACAAAACATTTGCTTCTGTAGGTCATCAGATAAGAGCTAGCTAGCGTTTGTTATTGTTAGCTAATCCTCGACAAAAGCCAATGATAGCTTATAGATCTTAATATCTAACATAATATTGTGTTTAAAATTTGAAATTAACAATAGAATATGTGTCTAATATCAAAAACTATAAAGCTGAAGTAATGTCTTGGGTTTTGGAACAGCAACGTTATTTCTCAGCAATATTTAGCGAACCATTTTTATTCAACAATATCTTAAGTTACTTTAGGTGCGCTAATATGTTATGTTCTATTCTATTATATTACAGTATATTACATTATATTGGGACATCTCTACAAGTATTAACAAAGGAAAATAAGCCAAAGCCATAAATGACACGTGAGTTTTTCAATTCCTTATGACAAATTAATTATTTTCCACCATGTAAGTAATTCAGTTCATGTAACGTTGCTTAGCGAACGTTGATACACCCTTTTTCAAGCATCTAGCAGCGATTGTAGCCTAGTATCGAGATTTTAAGTTAGTAGAGACAAAACTTTCTTTTTCTACTCCTCGTAGATCATAAATCGGTTGAGAAATGTAAACGTTATAGTGTTTTTTTATCCAGAAAAAGTGCAAACAACTTGACACCCAGATTTGGATGACGTAATACAGTGTTTCCCACAGAATTTTGTGAGACTGTAGTGGGTGGACCTCAGTCCCTCTAGGGAGGTATGGGGGCATGCTCCCCCAGAAGAATTTTTTTTACATTTTAAAGTTAAATGCATCAATCTGGTACACTTTGAGAGCAAAAGGAATGGGCTAGTTAATAATCATAAACACATCAGTTGTTTATGGGTGATGACACGACAAAAAGTCCCACCCACAAAGGATGGTAAATGAGACAGGGTCTGTGTGTCAAGACCGGTGGGTAGCCGACATCCCCGTAGACCCTTGACGCACTGAGGACAGTCCATCCCGGTTAACAGTCACGCCAGTAGCCCCGTTCCTTCCCGCAGAGAGAGAGGGCGCACAGTGCAACGAGCACTCCACGGCCCCGGGAAGCGCTGAGGTCCGGGCGTGGGAACTAACGGTTGGTGCCGCGAGCCACCGTCACCACGGGCCTTTCCAAGCCGACCTAGAGCTGGTGCACTGGAGGAAATGCGATGCGATAGCCAATGCTTCTGGGATAATGTGGCCGGTAAAGCCCTATCCAAGAAACGCCTGGCTGGATGGCTTTGTGAGTACATCTCCCAAGCCTAGGCGGGAAGAGATCCTCCCATTGTGGTCTGCGCACACTCTACACATAGCGAGGCAGTGTCGGCGACCTTGTTCAGTGGGGTGAGTGTCGAGGACATAGGCCTATGTGTGGACATACTGTATGTATCACTAGCGAGGCGTCCAGGGGACGCACCCTATTTTTTCTCTGATAATGCTACATTGTGAATAACAAATATGTGTTGAAATCGGGAGGAGAGCTAGTTAACGTTAGCTGTTAGCTGCAGGACTGTGCTGCGTACCGGCTGCTAACAGCTAACGTTAACTATCTTTCGTCCTGCCTCTGTCAACACCGGAGGTGCCATTGATTTACATTATGATGCGTTCAGGCTCTATTCACTGTTTTTTACTGCGCTTTCAAATTTGTATTGAGAATCGTGAAATTTCACAGGTGTTGGTATCAACTGGTATTTTGACATCGCTATTACCCCTTTCCAACAATATTCCACGTTACCTCCTTCCGTTTTAATCCATGGTCCCCTGTTCCCAGAATATTATATATATAACCAGATTTTACTAAATTAAATTTTACCTCCTCCACTAGAGTCAACCTACTAAACGTCTTTTGAACATAAACATTGCAACAACCTGTCTACATATCCAGCAATGAAACACACTCCTGTGTTACATGTGAAGCAACAGCATTCAGCAGAGGAAGTGTGACAAAGCTCTACCCCTCACCAGATTCACCTAAAACAAATCAGGAAACAGTTTGTTATTCTTCCTCATTAAAGAGAGTCACACAGACTGAAAACCAGACGATCAGATTCACCTTCAGAACAAACTAACAACTTCATCTGAGTGAGTTCATCTACAGGAGAGAAAAGTGGAAAACTACAACACTGCTGCTTCAACCTGCTGACGCTCCACACACTGAAGGTGAGTTTGACTAAAAACACGACTCAAAGTGAAAGTCAATGTCAGTGAAGCTAGTAGAGGAGGGAGGGGAGCCATGACTGACTGTACTTTCTGTCTGCTGTGTTTTCAGCTTCACTCAGAGACTAAATGGCTTCCAGATCAGAGGAGGATCTCTGCTGTCCGGTCTGTCATGACGTCTTTAGAGATCCTGTTGTCCTGTCATGTAGCCACAGCTTCTGTAAAGACTGTCTGAAGAGCTGGTGGAGAGACAAACCAACACGCGAGTGTCCAATTTGTAAGAGAAGATCTTCAAAGCCACAACCACCTTTAAACCGGGCCTTAAAGAATCTGTGTGAGTCCTTCTTACTGGAGAGAGATCAGAGAGCTTCAGAGGCTCTCTGCAGTCTGCACTCTGAGAAACTCAAACTCTTCTGTCTGGACCATCAGCAGCCAGTGTGTCTTGTCTGCAGTGTTTCAGAAAAACACACCAACCACAGATTCAGACCCATCGATGAAGCTGCACGACAACACAAGAAGAAACTTCAGGAAACTCTGGAGCCCTTAAAGGAGAAGTTAAAGGTTTTTGAACAAGTTAAAGTGAAGTCTGATCAAACAGCAGAACACATGAAGGTCCAGGCCCGACGCACAGAGAGGAAGATTAAGGAGCAGTTTAACAAGCTTCACCAGTTTCTAGAAGAGGAAGAGGAGGCCAGGATCTCTGCTCTGAGGGAGGAAGAGGAGCAGAAGAGCCAGATGATGAAGGAGAAGATGGAGGCTCTGAGCAGAGAGATAGCAGCTCTTTCAGACACAATCAGAGCCCCAGAGGAGGAGCTGAGAGCTGAAGACGTCTCATTCCTGCACAACTACAAGGCTGCAGTGGAAAGAGTCCAGCAGCGCCCCCTGCTGGAGGATCCACAGCTGCTCTCAGGAGCTCTGATAGACGAGGCCAAACACCTGGGCAACCTGACCTTCAACATCTGGATTAAGATGAAGGAGATGGTCTCCTACACTCCTCTGATTCTGGATCCAAACACTGCTTATCCATTACTCATCCTGTCTGAAGATCTGACCAGTGTGAGACGAGGAGAGGAACAGCAGCTTCCTGATAATCCAGAGAGGTTTGATGTACCCTTTGTCCTGGGCTCTGAGGGCTTTAACTCTGGGATTCACAGCTGGTATGTCAAGGTTGGAGACAGTACATTCTGGTATCTGGGTGTGTTAGCAGAGTCTGTCCAGAGGAAGGAACTCATACAGACTGGATTATGGAGAATAGGGTTCGATGAAGGTAAATACTCAGCACGGTCACCACCAGCTCCAGTCACTGATCTCAGAGTCAAGAAGAAGCTCCAGAGGATCAGAGTGAATCTGGACTGGAACAGAGGAAAGCTGTCGTTCTCTGATCCTGATACTTACACACACATACACACCTTCAAACACACTTTCACTGAGAAGCTGTTTCCATTCATTGGCTCTGCTGATGAACTGAATATATTACCACTGAAGGTCTGTGTGACAGTGGAACAGAGCAGTTAAAGAGGATGATTATATTCATCATGTTGTTGTTTTCTTAATGGGAAAGTCACTGAATTTAACCTCTTAACCTGCACCTGTCCTCCTGCTGACTCATTATTCCAAAGAGATCTTTATTTTGTTTCACTTAATGTTTTTTTCATAGTTTTCTTTTTGTTGTTGTTTAGTTGTTTTTTTTTTTATTGTCAACCTTTTTATATGTAAAATTATTTCATTTAGTTTCTGATCTTCATGTTTGGTTTGTTTAGCCTTTTCTTTTTTATCGATAATGTTTCATTTTAGATTGTTCATCTTGATTCCTGCTGCAGTGCCTGTTTGGAGCGCGTGCCCGTTGCTTGGCCCCCAGATGTGCTGAAAATCCTATCAAGCCGTTAACTCTTTATATAGGGCACCTGTTGCTTGTGTGAAAGTGAATGAATATCATACAGAAATGTTTCCGACGCCCTCTGGTGTTAAGCAAGGTGATATTTTATCACCAACATTATTTGCTGTTTTTATTAATGATCTGGCAAGAGAGATAAAGCAGCTGGGGAAAGGGGTTTTATGTGGCCGTGTACTTGTGAACATTCTTCTTTATGCTGATGATATTATTTTACTGTTAAGAGAATGAGGAAGATTTACAAGCAATGCTGACATGTGTTGATGGATGGTGTAAAAAGTGGAGATTTTATATCAATAAAAAAACAAAACATAAATTGTGCACTTTGGAAAACCAGGTAGAGAAAGGAGTAGATTTCAGTTTTGCGTTGGTGAGAAACAACTTGAGTTAACAGATAAATAGAAGTATCTTGGCTTTTTCTTAGATGATTGTATGTCTTTTTTACGTGGTGCATCAGTTCTAGCAGAGTCAGAGCATTGGGGGGGTTTATAGATAAAACTAAAATGATGAGCGATATGGGTTATTCTACATATTCCAAACTGTATCAAACATGTGTTTGTCCTGTCTGTCCTGACTTTGCCAATATTGTGAACTAAATGAGGTTGAGAACGAAATTCATTTTATCATATTTTGTCCTTTGTATCATGATTTACGACAAATATTATTTAACAAATGTTCATGTTCCTGTTTTAGATTTGATAGGTACGGAGACTGGAGCCTTAATTGAATATCTTTTTGATAATATTTTTGCATTTGCTGAATTTCTTTCTAAAGCATGGGACAGGAGAAGAAAAGCAACATACAATAGATACATTCCTCCGACTCTGATGCCTTTTTTTGTCATGATTGGATGTGTGTATGTGTCTTGTGCTTAGGCGGCTGTGATTGTATATCTGTGACTGTTTATTTGTTGTGTTTTCATTGTGGGATGTATCCTGGAGCATTATTTGTGGGAGGTTCACGTGTGCGATTATGTCTGGATGATGTTTAATTTTCTGTTTGGATGATGCTGGTGTATTGTGCTGTTAGATGATGGTGGTCTAACATGCTGTGATGTTTGTTTGTTTTGTTGTTTGTTAATGTGTCTAAATAATCCCATGAGATGGATTATGTAAATGACCAGACATGAAAATAAATTATTCAGTCATTCATTCATTCTGCACATGTGTCATACCCAATAGCTCAAGACCGTGTCCCAGCCTCTTTAAATAAGCCTTGGCCTAACCTTAACTATCTCACAAAAGTTTCGCAACTTGGGGGTTACCTTCTAGACAAAACCAAAATTTTACAAAGCTACAAACTGGAACTAAAAGATAACTGACACCACAGTATAAAAGTGACGCAAAAGCTCGAGACACAGGCTGAGACAGGGAGGCTGAAGACTATCAGATGAAAGCATCTCCTTTATTAATATTCCTTAATTTCCCTGAATGAATCATATCAAACGACTGCCTGGAACTGAATTTGAACATATTGTTTTTACTTCATACTGTATAATCCACAAATGATGTGAAGCGATGGCATTACTTAGGGTAACACTTCATTTTACAGGTCTGCAAATTTCATGGTAATTAGGTGATAATTAGCAAATAACCGTTGGAGTTACTGCCAAATTACCCCAATATTGACCTCAAAATTCATCGAAAATTACTTTATTATATACATTATTTAATAATATATTTCACTATTTTCCAATAGCTCGTAATTTATTCAATATATTTCCAGGAAAATAATACAAAGTTAATTAATATGCTTTATTTCCATGTCTGCTGGTAAATAGATAATAATTAGCAAATAACTTCTTTGAAATTTCTTTAAAATCTCCCTGAATCATGACATTAGCTACCAGGTTACATTTGTGTAATCAATAAGTCACACAATTGTGAGATTTGTGTCTGATCAGAAGTGTCTTCTATTAGTTTTGGTTTTCCACCTCCGATGAAGAGCAGCATACAGCCGCTTCTCAAGCCTAAGGGCCCTATTTTAACCTTTATGTGCTATTGTAGCATATCATTATTAAATAATGTTTATAATAAAGTAATTTTTGATAGATTTTGAGGTAAATTTTGGGGTAATTTAGCAGTAATTCCAAAGAAATTTCACATAGATTACTTGCTAATTATCACCCATATACCAGGAAATTTGCAGACCTGTAAAATGACGTGCTACCGACTTTAGTTTAACATCTTTAATTTCAGCAGGTAAACTGCAGTCTGGAGGTCTTTTTAAATGTTGTGTAATGAGGAGAAGAACCTGCAGCAGGACTTCTTTTGATGATGTTTTATCACCATCTGCTGATCAAAGTGTGTTCAACTGAACAGGATTAAAATATCTGTATAATAATTGTTACATGTTCAATTCATATTTATATAATTTGATGAACATTTCACCAGAAGTGTTTAACTTCAATCATATTATTATTCTCAATATTATTATTATTAATAAGGTTTTATTTTTTTATCTGGTGCTTAATTTAATTTATTTTGCATATATACTAATCCATATATAAACACATTCCAAATATACTGTAACTACTATGAAACTTTGATTTGGATAATCAGAAAACAGCACTATTGGTTTTGCATTACATTACATTTATGCACACTGGTTTAATAGCTTTCTAAATGTGATGTTTTATTATCTGCATATGGGTCTATATTTTTCTACTCATAACTGTTCTTGTCTTTCTTTGATATTCTTGTGCTGCTGTAAAGCTAAATTTCCCTCCTGGGATCAATATACTGTATTGTCTTTACTTAGTATTAATATTATTTAACATGTATATCAGATTACAGCTGACTTTTAGTTCATTAAAGATTCTTCTGAAAACATCACTTTTTCATAAGTCTGTTTTTATTTCATATTTTTTCTGAATGACACTTTTATTCATAATGTCTCTTTTCACAACAGCTGCGTTGTCACTAGTCAGCGCCCCCCTCCATCCTCAGACAATAACAATAAAGGAGAAAAATACCTTCATGAAACAAAAACAGACTTTTGAAAAAGATTATTAAAATAAATAATTCTGTAATTAAAAGAAAATGAGCTCCAATAAAACTTGGAATGATGAAATAACAATGAGTTTAGTTTGAATATTATGTTAAATATTGATGGATTTAACTCCAAAGGAAGTTCAGTGACATTTTCTCCTCCGATGTGAGCTTTTCAATAATCTGTTCACAGAGCTTTTCCCTGTTAAAAGTTTTTTGTTAAGTTTGTCCTCATCCGATGAGAGGGTCGTACTGTAAAGGACAGAGGGTGTCATATCCTGTACAGATTGTAAAGCCCCCTGAGGCAAATTTGTCATTTGTGATATTGGACTATACAAATAAAACTGACTTGACTTTTCAATCATCTTTTCACAGAGCTGATCAGAGAGTTTCTTTGTCTTCATGTTGGAGGTTTTGTAAAAAAGTTACAGGTGCATTTATACCTAAATCACCCTTCACCAACTACAGGTGATCTCCATTTAACTGATGATGTGATTTCTAAAACCACTCGGCTGCACCAGTGATGATTCAGGATTTATGTTTCACAGAGGTGGAGGAAGTACTCTGATCTTTTACTTAGGTAAAAGTAGTAATACCACACTGTAGAAATACTCTGTTACAAGTAAAAGCCTTTATTCAACTTTACTTCAGGAAAAATACAAAAGTATTAGCATCAAAATATACTTAAAGTACCAAAAGTACTCATTATGCAGAATGGCCCATTTCAGAATAATATATAGTATATTACTGGTTTAAAATTATTGGTGCAGCTGGTAAAGGTGAAGCTCATTTTTTTTACTTTATTCTATAGTCAATATCAAATATACTCGTCTAGTCTAGAAAATGATAGACATGTTTATTTGATTTCTAAAGTGTTTTATATAAAAACCAAGCAGCTCATAAACAGAGTTAAAAACGAGAAGATGTTTGGGCCAACAAAAAAAATAAGAAGTTCGGAGTGTTATTTTTCTCCATAGGCTTAGGTTGCCACTTCCTAAAGATGCTGATATAAAACCACGGTTCTAACTCACACAGGCCGGCCTCTACTGGACTCTATGGGTAATCCTCCAATCACCAGCATGAATTCACCCACTGAAAATTTGCATAAGCGTAGCCAGCCAATCAGGAAGCGCCTACCCGAATGTGCGGACCCCACAGTATATAAAGGTAGCACACGTCTGCTATCTTTTTTCTTTTCAGCGAACGGCGATTTGCCCACTGACTGCTCATCTCCACGGATAGAGTTGCTGCTTCAAGAACCTCTTCAGGGCCCGTCATGTCCCGGCCTGATCGCCGGGATGGATCTTTACGACGCCTGCTTCGAGTGCCTCAGCGCAGACCATGCAGAGAGCAAAGTCCAGCAGCCACCAGCCTTCTGAGCGCTGCCCAAGATTCGACACCAGCAGCGGTAGGATCACTTCTGACGCTTCGATGTGACGTTTTGTTGCAATGAGAGCGAGCCGGAGCTCGAGAACGACGCCGTTGAAGTCCTCGCTGCCTTCAGTCATCCCTGAGACACCAGCTTCATCTGCCGATGACGACAATATGTCATCGGTGTTCAGGTACATCAGCATCCCGCGGAAGCCCACCGCCAACATCTCTCCGCCAGGACTTCCCCTAGTGATGACTTTGGTTTTTGTCTCTCTAGTGAAAACATAAGTCATCATCCCCCTCAGATGACGGCGGCCCAGCCCTGGAACCATCACTGAGTTCTGGGGGGCTCTGTCTCAGGAGGTGTGATAGGCGCGTTGCAAACTCTGGGCCATCCTCTTCAAGCACAGCTCCTGAGAGGGACAAGCTGAGGAGGGCTGGACTGTCTGTATAGGTTGTCCAGACCATCCAGGCGGCAAGAGCCGGATCCACCATTGCCTGTTACTAGGCATAGTGGCCAGGGTTCCAACGCTACTCCAGGAAAGTAGATTAGAGCCCCTATCCTGTTCAGTTGGGTTTATTCTCTCCTTTTTGCAGTATTTGGTGGATAGAGGGCTGTCTCATGCCTCTGTTAAAGGGTATGCAGCAGCCATTTCTTCCTGCTACGAGGGTTTTGGCGATAGACCGGTCTTTAGCCACCCTCTCATGAAGTGGTTTCTGTAGGGGGTCAGGAGACAACGCCTGGTGATGTGTGCCTCCTCCACGCAGTGGGAACTGCCATTGGTGCTTGAGACCTTGGTGAAGGGTTCCTTTGAGTCTCTGGAGTTTTGATATTTGAAGGTGAGGTCGTTGTATCGACTGTCTGTGTGTGTCTCATGCAGCTGAGTTGTAATGGGTAAGGTGAATCAGGTTCTCATTATTAATCACAGTCATTTATATCCATCACATCACTTTCTGATCCATCAAAACCAAGTAATTTTCCATGTTACCCCTTACATATATTATTCCTGACTGTACATGCTGCCCCTTTCCCTCGATGTACCATGGTCCCCCATTCCCAGAATATTCCCAGGATTTTACTAAATTATATTTTATCTCCTCCACTACATTCAACTAATATTCAAACTTCTTTTGAACATTAACATGTTGCATCAGCCTGATGCTCACTATCAGTTTCGGCTTCCAGTAATAGATCAGAACTTTGGAATGAAACACACCCATGTGTTACATGTGAATCAACAACATTTAGCAGAGGAGATGTGACAACGCTCCACCCCTCACCAGACTCACCTGATAAACCAGACAAATCAGGAAACAGTTTGTTATTCTTCCTCATTAAAGAGAGTCACACAGACTGAAAACCAGACGATCAGATTCACCTTCAGAACAAACTAACAACTTCATCTGAGTGAGTTCATCTAAAGGACAGAAAAGTGGAAAACTACAACACTGCTGCTTCAACCTGCTGACGCTCCACACACTGAAGGTGAGTTTGACTTCTCAACATGAAAGTAAATGTCAGTGAAGCTAGTAGAGGAGGGAGGGGAGCCATGACTGACTGTACTTTCTGTCTGCTGTGTTTTCAGCTTCACTCAGAGACTAAATGGCTTCCAGATCAGAGGAGGATCTCTGCTGTCCGGTCTGTCATGACGTCTTTAGAGATCCTGTTCTTCTGTCATGTAGCCACAGCTTCTGTAAAGACTGTCTGAAGAGATGGTGGAGAGAGAAGCAGACACGCGAATGTCCAGTTTGTAAAACAATATCTTCAAAGTCAAAACCGCCTTTAAACCGGGTGTTAAAGAACCTGTGTGAGACCTTCTTACAGGAGAGAGATCAGAGAGCTTCAGAGGCTCTCTGCAGTCTGCACTCTGAGAAACTCAAACTCTTCTGTCTGGACCATCAGCAGCCAGTGTGTCACATCTGCAGAGATTCAGAAAAACACACCAACCACAGAATCAGACCCATCGATGAAGCTGCACGACGACACAAGAAGGAACTTCAGGAAACTCTGGAGCCCTTAAAGGAGAAGTTAAAGGTTTTTGAACAAGTTAAAGTGAAGTCTGATCAAACAGCAGAACACATGAAGGTCCAGGCCCGACGCACAGAGAGGCAGATTAAGGAGCAGTTTAAGAAGCTTCACCAGTTTCTAGAAGAGGAAGAGGAGGCCAGGATCTCTGCACTGAGGGAGGAAGAGGAGCAGAAGAGTCAGATGATGAAGGAGAAGATGGAGGCTCTGAGCAGAGAGATAGCAGCTCTTTCAGACACAATCAGAGCCACAGAGGAGGAGATGAGAGCTGAAGACGTCTCATTCCTGCACAACTACAAGGCTGCAATGGAAAGAGTCCAGCAGCGCCCCCTGCTGGAGGATCCACAGCTGCTCTCAGGAGCTCTGATAGACGAGGCCAAACACATGGGCAACCTGACCTTCAACATCTGGAACAAGATGAAGGAGATGGTCTCCTTCACTCCTCTGATTCTGGATCCAAACACTGCTCATCCAAAACTCATCCTGTCTGAAGATCTGACCAGTGTGAGACGAGGAGAGAAACAGCAGCTTCCTGATAATCCAGAGAGGTTTGATATCCAGTGGTCTGTCCTGGGCTCTGAGGGCTTTAACTCTGGGACTCACAGCTGGGATGTCGAGGTTGGAGACAGTACATACTGGTTTCTGGGTGTGTTAGCAGAGTCTGTCCAGAGGAAGGGACTGAAACAGTCTGGATTATGGAGAATACGGTTCTATGAAGGTAAATACTCAGCACGGTCACCATCAGCTCCAGTCACTGATCTCAGAGTCCAGAAGAAGCTCCAGAGGATCAGAGTGGATCTGGACTGGAACAGAGGAAAGCTGTCGTTCTCTGATCTTGATACTAACACACACATACACACCTTCACACACACTTTCACTGAGAAGCTGTTTCCATTCATTAGCACTGATGATAAACTGAATATATTACCACTGAAGGTCTGTGTGACAGTGGAACAGAGCAGTTAAAGAGGATGATTATATTCATCATGTTGTTTGTTTCTTAATGGGAAAGTCACTGAATTTAACCTCTTAACCTGCACCTGTCCTCCTGCTGACTCATTATTCCAAAGAGATCTTTATTTTGTTTCACTTAATGTTTTTTTTCATAGTTTTATTTTTGTTGTTGTTTAGTTGTTTTTTTTCAATTGTCAACCTTTTTATATGTAAAATTATTTCATTTAGTTTCTGATCTTAATGCTTGGTTTGTTTAGCCTTTTCTTTCTTAAAGATAATGTTTCATTTTAGATTGTTCATCTTGATTCCTGTTGCATTGCCTGTTTTGAGCGCGTGCCCGTTGCTTGGCCCCCATATGTGCTGCTTGCAGTACATTAAAATCAATATTTAATTGCATGAAATTTTTAGAATATGTACAAAATAGAAATTAAATTATCCAAAATATATGTAGAAGTTTCTATTTGATGTCATGAAGACAAGATGACTGAAAGAAAACGCAGTTTAGTCGGAGGAGTAGTCGTTCTATTTAAGGTGGACATGTCAGTTTTAAGGTGGACTTATCAGTTTAGCTTCAGACTCTATGTAATGTTGGTGATTTAAGACCGGGAAAACAAATATAAAGATCAGAGAATAAGTGAAATGACTACATACGAAGAGATAGACATAAACTTACACTGAAAACAAAAACTAATTTGTCACAAATAAATCCCAACAAAAATAAAATAAAAAAAATTTGAAAGGTTCCAAATCACCAGTAAGTGAAAGTAACATCTCCATTTACAACGGCTGATGGGAATGTAATTAGTTCTGCAAGTGTTTACACCAATGTCTCGGGACAAATTGAAATGTTGACCTGATGATGGAGCTAGATGAAAAGTCAGTTATTATAGTTATTACAATTCCTCCTGAGGGGAACATGAACGTTTCTAGAACATTTCATGTCCATCCATTTAATAGTTTTTTAGATATTTTAGTCTGGACCAAAGTGGTGGACCGACAGAACTGATCAATCATAATGAACTGTGAAGGATGCTTTAGTGGTGAAATGTTAACAAAGTTAAGAGAACAGCTTTTACAAGACGGTCGTGTCTAGAAGCCCCCGAGTCGCGCAAACTCTCACGAGACTCGCTGCCAGATGACCTTTCCTGACCTTAACCATTCAAGGTCAATGCCTAACCCAAGGGGGAGAAAAAAGGAGATGTCACGCGTCATCATCGCGTCATATCATTGGGGTTCAACACATGCAGTAAAATCTGGTCTGCACTCGCCGAAATTGAGCCAACAGCAACAAATTACTACAGCTCCAGTTACACTGTTTGATTTTGTTGATCATGATCTCCTAAAATTTAAGCTTTACCAAATAGGGGTTAATGGAAAATTCTATCAAGCCATTAACTCTTTATATAGGGCACCTGTTGCTTGTGTGAAAGTCAATGACTATCATACAGAATGGTTTCCGACGCCCTCTGGTGTTAAGCAAGGTGATATTTTATCACCAACATTATTTGCTGTTTTTATTAATGATCTGGCAAGAGAGATAAAGCAGCTGGGGAAAGGGGTTTTATGTGGCCGTGTACTTGTAAACATTCTTCTTTATGCTCATGATATTATTTTACTGTTAAGAGAATGAGGAAGATTTACAAGCAATGCTGACATGTGTTGATGGATGGTGTAAAAAGTGGAGACTTTATATCGATGAAAAACCCCCACAAATTATACATTTTGGAAAACCAGGTAGAGAAAGGAGTAGTTTTCAGTTTTGCGTTGGTGAGAAACAACTTGAGTTTACAGATAAATAGAAGTATCTTGGCTTTCTTTAGATGATAGTATGTCTTGTTTACATGGTGCATCAGTTCTAGCAGACTCAGCAAGTAGAGCATTGGGGGGTTTAGGTAAAACTAAAATGATGAGCGATATGGGTTATTCTACATATTCCAAACTGTACCAAACATGTGTTTGTCCTGTCTGTCCTGACTTTGCCAATATTGTGAACTAAATGAGGTTCAAATTAATTTCATTTTATTTTGTCCTTTGTATCATGATTTACGACAAATATTATTTAAAAAAGTTCATGTTCCTGGTTTAGATTTGATAGGTATGGAGACTGGAGTCTTAACTGAATATATTTTTTATAATGTTTTTGCATTTGCTGAATTTCTATCTAAAGTATGGGACAGGAGAAGAAAAGCAACATACAATAGATAAATTCTTCCGACTCTGATGCCTTTTTTTGTCATGATTGGATGTTTGTATGTGTCTTGTGCTTAGGGGGCTGTGATTGTATATCTGTGACTCGTTATTTGTTATGTTTTCATTGTGGGATGTATCCTGGAGCATTATTTGTGGGAGGTTCACGTGTGTGATTATGTCTGGATGATGTTTAATTTTCTGTTTGGATGATGCTGGTGTATTGTGCTGTTAGATGATGGTGGTCTAACATGCTGGGATGTTTGTTTGTTTTGTTGTTTGTTAATGTGTCTGATTAATCCCATGAGGGATGGGTTATGTAAATGATGAGACATGAAAATAAATCATTCATTCATTCATTCATTCATCCACTCATTCATATCTAACACTGCACATGTGTCATACCCCATAGCTCAAGACCGTGTCCCAGCCTCTTTAAATAAGCCTTGGCCTATCCTTAACTATCTTTCAAGAGTTTTACAACTTGGGGGTTACCTGCTAGACACAACCAAAATTTTACAAAGCTACAAACTGGAACTAAAAGATAACTGACACCACAGTATAAAAGTGACGCAAAATCTCGAGACACAGGCTGAGACAGGGAGGCTGAAGACTATCAGATGAAAGCATCTTCTTTATTAATATTCCTTATTTCCAACGACTGACTGGAACTGAATTGGAATATATTGTTTTACTTCATACTGTATAATCCACAAATGATGAGAAGCGATGGCATGACTTTAGGGTAAAATCTAATTTTACAGGTCTGCAAATTTCATGGTAATTAGGTGATAATTAGCAAATAACCTTTGGAATTACTGCCAAATTACCCCAATATTTACCTCAAAATTCATCGAAAATTACTTTATTATAAACATTATTTAATAATTATATTCCACTATTTCCCAATAGCTCGTAACTTATTTAATATATTTCCAGGAAAAGAATACAAAGTTAATTGATATGCTTTATTTCCATGTCTGCTGATAAATAGATAATAATTAGCAAATAACTTCTTTGAAATTTCTTTAAAAAACTCCCTGAATCATTACATTAGCTACCAGGTTACATTTGTGTAATCAATAAGTCACACAATGGTGAGATTTGTGTCTGATCAGAAGTGTCTTCTATTAGTTTTGGTTTTCCACCTCCGATGAAGAGCAGCACACAGCCGCTTCTCAAGCCTAAGGGCCCTATTTTAACCATTATATTCTATTTTAGTATATAATTATTAAATAATGTTTATAATAAAGTAAATTTTATCAAATTATAGGTAAATTTTGGTTTAATTTGGCAGTAATTGAAAAGAAATTTCAAATAGGTTACTTGCTAATTATCACCTAATTACCATGAAATTTGCAGACCTGTAAAATGACGTGTTACCGACTTTAGTTTAACATCTTTAATTTCAGCAGGTAAACTGCAGTCTGGAGGTCTTTTTAAATGTTGTGTAATGAGGAGAAGAACCTGCAGCAGGACTTCTTTTGATGATGTTTTATCGCCATCTGCTGATCAAAGTGTGTTCAACTGAACAGGATTAAAATATCTGTATAATAATTGTTACATGTTCAATTCATATTTATATAATTTGATGAACATTTCACCACAAGTGTTTAACTTCAATCATATTATTATTCTCAATATTATTATTATTAATAAGGTTTTATTTTTTTATCTGGTGCTTAATTTAATTTATTTTGCATATATACTAATCCATATATAAACACATTCCAAATATACTGTAACTACTATGAAACTTTGATTTGGATAATCAGAGAACAGCACTATTGGTTTTGCATTACATTACATTTATGCATACTGATTTAATAGCTTTCTAAATGTGATGTTTTATTATCTGCATATGGGTCTATATGTTTCTACTCATAACTGTTCTTGTCTTCCTTTGATATTCTCGTGCTGCTGTAAAGCTAAATTTCCCTCCTGGGATCAATATAGTTTATTGTCTTTACTTTGTATTGATATTATTTAACATGCATATCAGATTACAGCTGATTTTAGTTCATTAAAGATTCTTCTGAAAACATCCCTTTTTCATAAGTCTGTTTTTTATTTCATATTTTTTTCTGAATGACACTTTTATTCATAATGTCTCTTTTTACAACAGCTGCGTTGTAAATATTGTCGCTGTATTGTTTGTACTTCAAAGAGGAAGTAGGAGTTTCCAGCTTTGCTTTGTTTCCCTCACCTGGTTGGTCACACCTGCTCAAGTCAGATGAACAGAAGCAAAGGACTTTCGCCAGTCACACAGTGTTATATAAGAAACATTTACAAAGGATGAGTTGTGGTTTAGGTTTCAGGAACAGGCCATGGAGCAGTTGGTTGAAAACGTTGTCTCCGGCTGACGTTTTAATGTTCTCAGCTGACTCGTTTTAAAACAAGAACCATGCATGTAAATTTGGTCTTAAATATATAGGTGAAAGTCCCTCCCCTTCCGGCGTCCCCCATGGGACCTTAATTTGGAAAAAAATATGCACGGTAGTCAGTGGTGAGAGAATTGCGCCATGAATCACACATATTATGTTTGTCAATCAAAAAAGATAATTTTGCAAGTCAAGAAAGTCTCAGTTTGCGTAGAATCATTTAGTTTTGGGGGCAGGTGCTCAAGTGAAAAAAAGGGCACCCGTACTTACTTACATATTTGTTTCAATATCCATAAAACCATACATATGTTTAATACTCAATAGATGATACAAGTAAATATAAACATTGGGGCTTAGCCTAGACCTGTGTAGGAGGGTCTGGGGTGTTTTTTCTGCACTCTCGCACCTTATTTACCTGCAAAGTACATGTCTTAATCAATTGAGAAATTGTCGTTTACTTTTCAGATTAACTATGAATTGTGATGTCAAGATATAGTGTACGCTTTGCAATTTCTCCTCTATTGTAACTTGTGTCACTCAGGGCTGACCACCAGAACTCTAATGCAGTTGTCAGGTATTACAACACGCTTTTCATTGAGAACGTGTTTAGAATATGACAATAGAATAAAAATAATTTTGTTTTACTTTTGTAAGGCACTTTTTAGGCAGATGTTTTACTGGTGTCCGGTAGTCACTTTCAGTCCGAAATGGCGGAAGCGTAGCTTTGTTGCTGGGCACTGATATTGCAATGGGACGAACAATTGACTTTCACGTCTTGGCAATATACATTCTTTGGGGCAAATGCTTGAGCACCACCTGGGGTCTATCTGTGCATGGACCTGATGCGTCACCAACACTAGATAGCTAACTTATCTATGTTCCACGCACAAATGTAACGTATGTGACCTGATGTGTTTTATCCAGCGACTCCTCGTCTTTTTATCAGCCGGGAAGCAAAAGAACAAGCAAGACCCATGCTCTGTCATGGCCGTTGGCGTTCAATAACGACGCACAAGGCACCCTTTAGTGTCAGTATGAGACGCAACGGGCTCTCCATTAACTACAATGTAAACCCATCCACGGTAACAGTACACGCTTAGGGAAAGTGCTGAGGTAATGTAGTTTAAAGAGCGAAAGAGACACACAGGGCGGGCAAGTGTTTTTGATTAATTCACAACGTTAAGCACGAGTTTACTGCGACTAAAAAGTGATGTCGAGGGGTCTGACAAAGTGTCAGCATATGACAAGTTGGGATGAGAACATGTTGAACACAGGCATCGTAGCTTCATAGAGAGACGTCATTTAAGCGCCTTTTGGGTGTGTCTTTACGTATTTTCACAGTTTTCAACTTCAACAGTTTTATGACAAACGACTTTCTGCAAAACTATGTTTTAAATTGACAAACATCATATGTGTGATTCATGGCGCAATTCAAACGGGATCAAAAAAGATTTGTCTCTTATGTACAAATTGCTTCCGTAATAAGGTCCCCGGTGGTCCACCGGAAGGTGAGGGACTTCGCCTCTCTACAGGCCTACACTTGATGGCTACTTACATGATATCATATAGATAGTCTAAAGCCATCAGCATGCAAAAAGTCCACATCAGTTATAAAGCTGCTTTCCAAATCAAGTTTTCCACATTTCTTATGGCAATATCCAAAATTTATGTCAGCCATCTTGTCCTTCCAATAAGAAGTCAGAGAGAGGCGACAGGAGCTGGCAGCTCCACTTGTTCTCACTCTGCAGTCCGATCAGATTAGCAGCTGCCAAAACGAGATAACGCAGGTAAATTCCCTGTTCAGGTGGAGAAGGAGGGAAAACCAGGAGCCTGTGTGTGTGAGAGAAGGAGATGTCTGGATTGTGTAATATTTCAACGCGTTCTCATCCCAACTCGTCTCATACTGACATTTTGTCAGACCCCTCGGCGCCAATTTTCGGTCACAGTAAACACGCATTTAATGTTGTGAATTAAAAACACGTGCTTAGGTTCAGGCAACAAAACAACTATAGTTAGGTTTAGGAAAAAAACTACTTGGATGGGATTAAAACTACTACGTTTGTACAGCGAAAATGTGACTGAACGTTGTGAACACGGGACAGAAAGAACAGCTGATTGTAACGTGAAAGTGAAATTAACAAACGGGACATGAACAGCGGTCTCCTAGATGAAAGCTTTGTATATGTTGGACCCATCCACCTCACCTCGCTCCCGCCTGGTGTGTCTCTTCCGCTCTCTAAACTACGTCACCACAGCACTTTCCCTAAGCGTTTAATATTGACGCGGATGGGTTTACATTGTAGTTAATGGAAAGTTGGTGTGTTTCATACCGAAGCTAAAGGGTGCCATGTGCGTCAGTATTGACCACCGACGGCCATGAAAAAGTGTCGGTATTTGACGCCCTGGGAATGAGAACGGGCTCAATATTTCCAGGGGACATGTAAAATCACTGCTCACGTACGAATGAAAAGTCAGGTGTGTGTTTATGCAGCCCGGTTGAATATGAAAAGGCCACGACACAATAATTCGCAAGGCATTTAGCATGCAATAAGGATGCCCTTCTTAGTTTTGGCATGTCATGTGTACTTTCAGCCCAGTCGTACAGCAGTTTGTGAAGTAGTCACGAAATTGAATGAAATCACAAAATCAATTTGTATGTAATCCATGTAATCCTGAAATGGGAAGTAGAGAGCGACGAACGCCGCATACGGAGGAGGTCGGGGTGGATGGGTGTGTCAAAAAACACAGGACTTTCTTCCAGGAGACTGGTATTCGTTTTTCGTGTGAAACCACAAGTCAAAGTTGATTTATCAAAGTTGATTCTGTACTTAAGTTACAGTACCTCTGGAGTTATTTGAACCCAAACCGCGTTCTTTTCCTAAAGCTAAATAAGTAGTTTTTTTTGCCTAAACCTATAACTAAGTCGATCTTTTCCTAAACTAAGTAGTTTGTTGCCTAAGTCTTACCAAGTCAATCTTTTCCTAAACCTCAGTACTTTTATTTTGAAATTGACACATGCGTCACTTGATGCTGGACATTCATAGGAAAACGCACTAAAAATACATTGTTGAAAGTCGTGCTGAGCGTCACGAAAGAAAAGGGAAATTCATGTCTATGTCCATGAATGAAATAGATTAGATTTCGTGACTATTCACAAACTGCCGTGAGACTGAGTTGAATATTTCTCTCCCAAAGATTTGCACTGCATAATTCTCAAAAATACAGAACAAAGTACATCCCTTATCAGTTCAATACGGAACCAGTCTTTTAGTTTCCAATTACGGGATGATTCCTTATTTTACACAACGGTTGGCAACCCTGAGTGACTTCCATGTGAAAGCTGACAGGGAAAAACAAATAATTTAAGAATGGTATAAAAGAAAATACCACTTAACCCTGACAGAGAAAGACCTAAAGGCAAAGTCCAAGTGAAAGTGTGTGGGTTTGGGCCGGAGTGCACACACATATCTTAAATTACATTTCGAAAAGTCCCATGATACCACAGAGATGAGAAACAGAGAAGTGAAACCCAGCTACATCACCCCATGACTATGAGGAAGCCCCAAAGGCCACGAGCCAAAAACCACACAGGCAAAAGTAAATGTTCATATGAGTGTGAAACTGATCAGTCAGATGGGGATTTTACCTACTAAACTTTACATATTTAGAAAACAAAATGTGTGAGAGAGATATGAGACTGAGCACAAGGGAGGCTTACATAAAATGAAAAGAAAGGAGTGAAGGTAGCGAGACATGGGGTGAAATGACCAGTGTGAGTAACAGGAACTGAATCATAAGGGTTGGGATTCATCAGAATAAATGTCTATGACTCAATGAAAGATAAGGGACAGTTTTATCAAGCAGCTGAATCAGTGGCGCTTCTAGACCATTTCAAATGGGGGGGTGGGCCAGGCTTAGGCCACATGCGATTTTACGGGTACCATTACTAAGCACAATAAGGCTATTATATACCTCTGGAGGTAGAGCGGTCGTTCACTATTCGGAAGGTAGGTGTTTCAATCCCAGACCCCTGCAGTCGCAACACAGTCTCACGGCAGTTTGTGAAATAGTCACTAAATGTAATCTATTTGAACACCCTAGGTGGGCATCACGCAGCCACGACGCGACGCTGCCATCAGGCGAGCCTCATGCGGGCAGTGTGCCCACGGCTTAATGAGGAGAAGAACCTGCAGCAGGACTTCTTTTACTGATGTTTTAGCGCCATCTGCTGATCAAAGTGGGTTCAACTGAACAGGATTAAACTATCTCTATAATAAATACAGCAGAAGATTCTTCTGAAAATATCCATTTTCATGACTGTTTTTATTTCACAAATTTTCCAAATGACACTTTTATTCATAATGTCTCTTTTCACAACAGCTGCGTTGTCACCCTCCATCCTCAGCCAATTATAATAAAGGAAAAAAAATAAATACCATCATGAAACAAAAACAGGCTTTTGAAAAGGGCTTTTTCTCCTCTGACGTTTTCAATCATCTTTTCACAGAGCTGATCAGAGAGTTTCTTTGTCTTCATGTTGGAGGTTTTGTCCCGATAACGTTACAGGTGCATTTACACCACAATCACCTTTCACCAACCACAGGTGATCTCCATTTAACTAATGATGTGATTTCTAAAACCACTCGGCTGCACCAGTGATGATTCAGGATTTATGTTTCACAGAGGTGGAAGAAGTACTCTGATGGAAATACCAAAGTGGAATACTTTAAGTCCAGCGTTTAAAATTTCACCCAAGTACAAAAGTATTAGCATCAAAATATACTTAAAGTACCAAAAGTAAAAGCACTATATTATATTATTAGGTTATAATTAATGATTAATTCATGTATTCATCACTTTAATGTTGCAGCTGGTAAAGGTGAAGCTCATTTTCTGTTGGGCTTGTGAATGAAACTTAAACTATATGTTGTTGAAATAGAAAGCTTGTGTTTGAGGCAGAGTTTTATCAGTTTATTGATGAGATGGGTTTTCAGTTTGTATCTTGTATCTTGCATTTGGGCAGTAGCAGGAGAACTGGGGCGGTGATGACCAGCAGTCTTTAGACCCAGACCCATTTTAATGACACATCACTGCCTGTCGATGGCGCTCTGCTCTTATATTCCCAGAACGAACAGCCCCTCCCAATTTGGACCAATCCTCGTTTTTGTTGAAATCTGAATGGCTCAGTCATTTTCATCGTGAACATGATGAACTGTGACTAGTTCCAGCTCACCTTGCCTGGCCGGTCTTGTTTTGATTCAATGCAGTGGTGACGTGCTTATACAAACTGAGGCAGGTACCAGCAAGAAATCCTCAAGTGTCTTGAAGGTCTTCGGTATCATCAGACTCTCTTTATACCACAAAAACTGTATTTGTGTTAAAATTTCAGCCTCAAAGGCCTCTCCATCTCAAAGTCCTGGGCTGAATTTCAATCCCAGTACATCCCTGTATGTAGCTACGCATTAGCTATAGATTTAGGTTAAGGTCTTTGCACACCAAGTCCATCTTTTTTGTATGCATTTTTTAAAAATCCGTCATCCAATAAAAATCGTTACGCACAGAAACCTTGCACACTGAGTCCGATGTGTTTTATTATTCTATTTGTTGCAAAAATTCACAATACGAGACAAAACTGAATTAATTGTGTGGGTGCAACGGATAGCACTATAGTCCCAAATGGGGCTGTTACACGTTACCCTTCGTTTAAGGTCCAAGGGATGGAGGGAGTAACACAATAAATTTGTAAACCCGGGAATGAGAGGACTGGCAACAAGATTGTGTGAACAATAATCATACAATTTATTAACAAAAACACATATGATAAAGAAAATGTACAAACACCAAATGAAAACTATACTTTCAAACAGAAAGCGGGAGGTATTAGTACACAACTAAATAAATATGGCAGTAACCAATATTAAAACACTCCAATTAAAGCTACTGCTTAACAAATGCAGCGACCAACAACCCAGAAGTACTTAACTTAAATCTACTGCTCCACAGAGACAGCGAGCAATCAGGGAGTAAACAATTTAATACTACTTCCCAAAAATATAGCAATAATCTCTCCACAATAAACCACTGCCGACTCCGACACACCCGCCAACCACAACGTCAACCACCACACACAGTATTGAATACTGCCGTTTGGTCCACTAGCAACTTCTGCTCCGTTCTCCAGCTCTCTTATACTCTGCCCTGATTGCTGATCAGCTCCCCATGCTTCCATGGACTGCAGCTGCACTGGGGAGGAGGGCGGCACTTGAGGAGACAGAGTAGAGGGCACAAAAACACAACATAACAATGACATTAGCAAGATGCTATCGTTTAGCTGCCCAGGGAACAATCAACACCGTCTAATCTTTCGTGCATCTTTGTTTCGCAACCATGCCCGATTCCAAGCTGTTCTGCAATCACCTGCCACAATCTATCTTTAAATTCTGCATCTCTGTATTCTTTTATTTCTTTATCGTAAAGGGCTTTATGCTGAGAGACAAAGTTAATGTTGATCATGTCATTTGGGATGATGACGGTTGCACGGAGTGGTCAAACAACTCTCTTTTACCTTTTGACAGATGTGAAAAAATGCAGAAAATCAAACCTGTTCCAGAAACTTCAATGACGGAGTCGGTGTGTAATCGTGATTGACACAACGTGAGGTTGTATTTATTTTTAAACGTGTGATAACATTTTGGACAAAAAATATGGACTTGGCTGTGCAAAGGTCTTTAGTTTGTGTGGTGGTGTTTCAAGATTCTTGTAAAGTAATCTATGGTGACCGTAGGATATGGCTAGCTAGTTTTAGGTAATGCTTGTCATCTAGGCAGTAGGTAGGTATACGCAGGTATACGCAGGAATATGCAGGTAGGCTATATGGCGTATACCTACTTGTTTTTCAGTCGGCATTATGTATCCCCTCTGATGTGCATCTTCGTTATACATTGTTTGAAGGAGCTACAACATTACAACGTGTAACTGGACGCAACCGTCACTAATGCTAATGTAGGTCCTCAGGGATTGAAGCGGTTATTTTTTTTACATTACTGGTCTCGGTTCATGGATCACTGGCCAGTCTGTGTTGATATGCTATTAAAAAGATGTACTCTCATCACACATTTTCCTTTAAGAATTTTTCACATCATCAACATTACAATTTATGGATTATTTCTCTGTTTGGTCCTTGTTACTGATAGAGAGTTCAATCATCCAATCCACCAAACAACTCAAAACAAGAGTCAATACCAACAGGAGAATACACTGTTTACCATTGGCAGAGCATTTTGACAAATTTTTCTTGGGCGCTACCCACATAATCAGCTGTGCTGCTCATCCCACAAATGCATGATCCTTACAAGTTGGACATCATTGTGAAGGTAAATAAACAGGCTTTCCAACGATGTAAAATACAATGACAATTAGCATTGTAAAAACAGAGAAATAATCCACCAAACACAAGTTTCCAAACCTTTTTTTCCGAGTTTATTTACAAAACATTTGCTTCTGTAGGTCATCAGATAAGAGCTAGCTAGCGTTTGTTATTGTTAGCTAATCCTCGACAAAAGCCAATGATAGCTTATAGATCTTAATATCTAACGTAATATTGTGTTTAAAATTTGAAATTAACAATAGAATATGTGTCTAATATCAAAAACTATAAAGCTGAAGTAATGTCTTGGGTTTTGGAACAGCAACGTTATTTCTCAGCAATATTTAGCGAACCATTTTTATTCAACAATATCTTAAGTTACTTTAGGTGCGCTAATATGTTATGTTCTATTCTATTATATTACAGTATATTACATTATATTGGGACATCTCTACAAGTATTAACAAAGGAAAATAAGCCAAAGCCATAAATGACACGTGAGTTTTTCAATTCCTTATGACAAATTAATTATTTTCCACCATGTAAGTAATTCAGTTCATGTAACGTTGCTTAGCGAACGTTGATACACCCTTTTTCAAGCATCTAGCAGCGATTGTAGCCTAGTATCGAGATTTTAAGTTAGTAGAGACAAAACTTTCTTTTTCTACTCCTCGTAGATCATAAATCGGTTGAGAAATGTAAACGTTATAGTGTTTTTTTATCCAGAAAAAGTGCAAACAACTTGACACCCAGATTTGGATGACGTAATACAGTGTTTCCCACAGAATTTTGTGAGACTGTAGTGGGTGGACCTCAGTCCCTCTAGGGAGGTATGGGGGCATGCTCCCCCAGAAGAATTTTTTTTACATTTTAAAGTTAAATGCATCAATCTGGTACACTTTGAGAGCAAAAGGAATGGGCTAGTTAATAGTCATAAACACATCAGTTGTTTATGGGTGATGACACGACAAAAAGTCCCACCCACAAAGGATGGTAAATGAGACAGGGTCTGTGTGTCAAGACCGGTGGGTAGCCGACATCCCCGTAGACCCTTGACGCACTGAGGACAGTCCATCCCGGTTAACAGTCACGCCAGTAGCCCCGTTCCTTCCCGCAGAGAGAGAGGGCGCACAGTGCAACGAGCACTCCACGGCCCCGGGAAGCGCTGAGGTCCGGGCGTGGGAACTAACGGTTGGTGCCGCAAGCCACCGTCACCACGGGCCTTTCCAAGCCGACCTAGAGCTGGTGCACTGGAGGAAATGCGATGCGATAGCCAATGCTTCTGGGATAATGTGGCCGGTAAAGCCCTATCCAAGAAACGCCTGGCTGGATGGCTTTGTGAGTACATCTCCCAAGCCTAGGCGGGAAGAGATCCTCCCATTGTGGTCTGCGCACACTCTACACATAGCGAGGCAGTGTCGGCGACCTTGTTCAGTGGGGTGAGTGTCGAGGACATAGGCCTATGTGTGGACATACTGTATGTATCACTAGCGAGGCGTCCAGGGGACGCACCCTATTTTTTCTCTGATAATGCTACATTGTGAATAACAAATATGTGTTGAAATCGGGAGGAGAGCTAGTTAACGTTAGCTGTTAGCTGCAGGACTGTGCTGCGTACCGGCTGCTAACAGCTAACGTTAACTATCTTTCGTCCTGCCTCTGTCAACACCGGAGGTGCCATTGATTACATTATGATGCGTTCAGGCTCTATTCACTGTTTTTTACTGCGCTTTCAAATTTGTATTGAGAATCGTGAAATTTCACAGGTGTTGGTATCAACTGGTATTTTGACATCGCTATTACCCCTTTCCAACAATATTCCACGTTACCTCCTTCCGTTTTAATCCATGGTCCCCTGTTCCCAGAATATTATATATATAACCAGATTTTACTAAATTAAATTTTACCTCCTCCACTAGAGTCAACCTACTAAACGTCTTTTGAACATAAACATTGCAACAACCTGTCTACATATCCAGCAATGAAACACACTCCTGTGTTACATGTGAAGCAACAGCATTCAGCAGAGGAAGTGTGACAAAGCTCTACCCCTCACCAGATTCACCTAAAACAAATCAGGAAACAGTTTATTATTCATCCTCATTAAAGAGAGTCACACAGACTGAAAACCAGACGATCAGATTCACCTTCAGAACAAACTAACAACTTCATCTGAGTGAGTTCATCTACAGGAGAGAAAAGTGGAAAACTACAACACTGCTGCTTCAACCTGCTGACGCTCCACACACTGAAGGTGAGTTTGACTAAAAACACGACTCAAAGTGAAAGTCAATGTCAGTGAAGCTAGTAGAGGAGGGAGGGGAGCCATGACTGACTGTACTTTCTGTCTGCTGTGTTTTCAGCTTCACTCAGAGACTAAATGGCTTCCAGATCAGAGGAGGATCTCTGCTGTCCGGTCTGTCATGACGTCTTTAGAGATCCTGTTGTCCTGTCATGTAGCCACAGCTTCTGTAAAGACTGTCTGAAGAGCTGGTGGAGAGAGAAACCAACACGTGAGTGTCCAATTTGTAAGAGAAGATCTTCAAAGCCACAACCACCTTTAAACCTGGCCTTAAAGAACCTGTGTGAGTCCTTCTTACAAGAGAGAGATCAGAGAGCTTCAGAGGCTCTCTGCAGTCTGCACTCTGAGAAACTCAAACTCTTCTGTCTGGACCATCAGCAGCCAGTGTGTGTCGTCTGCAGAGATTCAGAAAAACACACCAACCACAGATTCAGACCCATCGATGAAGCTGCACGACAACACAAGAAGGAACTTCAGGAAACTCTGGAGCCCTTAAAGGAGAAGTTAAAGGTTTTTGAACAAGTTAAAGTGAAGTCTGATCAAACAGCAGAACACATGAAGGTCCAGGCCCGACGCACAGAGAGGCAGATTAAGGAGCAGTTTAAGAAGCTTCACCAGTTTCTAGAAGAGGAAGAGGAGGCCAGGATCTCTGCACTGAGGGAGGAAGAGGAGCAGAAGAGTCAGATGATGAAGGAGAAGATGGAGACTCTGAGCAGAGAGATAGCAGCTCTTTCAGACACAATCAGAGCCACAGAGGAGGAGCTGAGAGCTGAAGACGTCTCATTCCTGCACAACTACAAGGCTGCAGTGGAAAGAGTCCAGCAGCGCCCCCTGCTGGAGGATCCACAGCTACTCTCAGGACCTCTGATAGACGAGGCCAAACACCTGGGCAACCTGACCTTCAACATCTGGAACAAGATGAAGGAGATGGTCTCCTTCACTCCTCTGATTCTGGATCCAAACACTGCTGGTCCAAATCTCATCCTGTCTGAAGATCTGACCAGTGTGAGACCAGGAGAGAAACAGCAGCTTCCTGATAATCCAGAGAGGTTTGATATCCAGTGGTCTGTCCTGGGCTCTGAGGGCTTTAACTCTGGGACTCACAGCTGGTATGTCAAGGTTGGAGACAGTACATTCTGGTATCTGGGTGTGTTAGCAGAGTCTGTCCAGAGGAAGGAACTCATACAGACTGGATTATGGAGAATAGGGTTCGATGAAGGTAAATACTCAGCACGGTCACCACCAGCTCCAGTCACTGATCTCAGAGTCAAGAAGAAGCTCCAGAGGATCAGAGTGAATCTGGACTGGAACAGAGGAAAGCTGTCGTTCTCTGATCCTGATACTTACACACACATACACACCTTCAAACACACTTTCACTGAGAAGCTGTTTCCATTCATTGGCTCTGCTGATGAACTGAATATATTACCACTGAAGGTCTGTGTGACAGTGGAACAGAGCAGTTAAAGAGGATGATTATATTCATCATGTTGTTGTTTTCTTAATGGGAAAGTCACTGAATTTAACCTCTTAACCTGCACCTGTCCTCCTGCTGACTCATTATTCCAAAGAGATCTTTATTTTGTTTCACTTAATGTTTTTTTCATAGTTTTCTTTTTGTTGTTGTTTAGTTGTTTTTTTTTTATTGTCAACCTTTTTATATGTAAAATTATTTCATTTAGTTTCTGATCTTCATGTTTGGTTTGTTTAGCCTTTTCTTTTTTATCGATAATGTTTCATTTTAGATTGTTCATCTTGATTCCTGCTGCAGTGCCTGTTCGGAGTCCGTGCCCGTTGCTTGGCCCCCAGATGTGCTGAAAATCCTATCAAGCCGTTAACTCTTTATATAGGGCACCTGTTGCTTGTGTGAAAGTGAATGAATATCATACAGAAATGTTTCCGACGCCCTCTGGTGTTAAGCAAGGTGATATTTTATCACCAACATTATTTGCTGTTTTTATTAATGATCTGGCAAGAGAGATAAAGCAGCTGGGGAAAGGGGTTTTATGTAGCCGTGTACTTGTAAACATTCTTCTTTATGCTCATGATATTATTTTACTGTTAAGAGAATGAGGAAGATTTACAAGCAATGCTGACATGTGTTGATGGATGGTGTAAAAAGTGGAGACTTTATATCAATAAAAAAACAAAACATAAATTGTGCACTTTGGAAAACCAGGTAGAGAAAGGAGTAGATTTCAGTTTTGCGTTGGTGAGAAACAACTTGAGTTAACAGATAAATAGAAGTATCTTGGCTTTTTCTTAGATGATTGTATGTCTTTTTTACGTGGTGCATCAGTTCTAGCAGAGTCAGAGCATTGGGGGGGTTTATAGATAAAACTAAAATGATGAGCGATATGGGTTATTCTACATATTCCAAACTGTATCAAACATGTGTTTGTCCTGTCTGTCCTGACTTTGCCAATATTGTGAACTAAATGAGGTTGAGAACGAAATTCATTTTATCATATTTTGTCCTTTGTATCATGATTTACGACAAATATTATTTAACAAAAGTTCATGTTCCTGTTTTAGATTTGATAGGTACGGAGACTGGAGCCTTAATTGAATATCTTTTTGATAATATTTTTGCATTTGCTGAATTTCTTTCTAAAGCATGGGACAGGAGAAGAAAAGCAACATACAATAGATAAATTCCTCCGACTCTGATGCCTTTTTTTGTCATGATTGGATGTGTGTATGTGTCTTGTGCTTAGGCGGCTGTGATTGTATATCTGTGACTGTTTATTTGTTGTGTTTTCATTGTGGGATGTATCCTGGAGCATTATTTGTGGGAGGTTCACGTGTGCGATTATATCTGGATGATGTTTAATTTTCTGTTTGGATGATGCTGGTGTATTGTGCTGTTAGATGGTGGTGGTCTAACATGCTGTGATGTTTGTTTGTTTTGTTGTTTGTTAATGTGTCTAAATAATCCCATGAGATGGATTATGTAAATGACCAGACATGAAAATAAATTATTCAGTCATTCATTCATTCTGCACATGTGTCATACCCCATAGCTCAAGACCGTGTCCCAGCCTCTTTAAATAAGCCTTGGCCTAACCTTAACTATCTCACAAAAGTTTCGCAACTTGGGGGTTACCTTCTAGACAAAACCAAAATTTTACAAAGCTACAAACTGGAACTAAAAGATAACTGACACCACAGTATAAAAGTGACGCAAAAGCTCGAGGACACAGGCTGAGACAGGGAGGCTGAAGACTATCAGATGAAAGCATCTCCTTTATTAATATTCCTTAATTTCCCTGAATGAATCATATCAAACGACTGCCTGGAACTGAATTTGAACATATTGTTTTTACTTCATACTGTATAATCCACAAATGATGTGAAGCGATGGCATTACTTAGGGTAACACTTCATTTTACAGGTCTGCAAATTTCATGGTAATTAGGTGATAATTAGCAAATAACCGTTGGAGTTACTGCCAAATTACCCCAATATTGACCTCAAAATTCATCGAAAATTACTTTATTATATACATTATTTAATAATATATTTCACTATTTTCCAATAGCTCGTAATTTATTCAATATATTTCCAGGAAAATAATACAAAGTTAATTAATATGCTTTATTTCCATGTCTGCTGGTAAATAGATAATAATTAGCAAATAACTTCTTTGAAATTTCTTTAAAATCTCCCTGAATCATGACATTAGCTACCAGGTTACATTTGTGTAATCAATAAGTCACACAATTGTGAGATTTGTGTCTGATCAGAAGTGTCTTCTATTAGTTTTGGTTTTCCACCTCCGATGAAGAGCAGCACACAGCTGCTTCTCAAGCCTAAGGGCCCTATTTTAACCTTTATATGCTATTGTAGCATATAATTATTAAATAATGTTTATAATAAAGTAATTTTTGATAGATTTTGAGGTACATTTTGGGGTAATTTGGCAGTAATTCCAAAGAAATTTCACATAGATTACTTGCTAATTATCTCCTAATTACCATGAAATTTGCAGACCTGTAAAATGACGTGTTACCGACTTTAGTTTAACATCTTTAATTTCAGCAGGTAAACTGCAGTCTGGAGGTCTTTTTAAATGTTGTGTAATGAGGAGAAGAACCTGCAGCAGGACTTCTTTTGATGATGTTTTATCGCCATCTGCTGATCAAAGTGTGTTCAACTGAACAGGATTAAAATATCTGTATAATAATTGTTACATGTTCAATTCATATTTATATAATTTGATGAACATTTCACCAGAAGTGTTTAACTTCAATCATATTATTATTCTCAATATTATTATTATTAATAAGGTTTTATTTTTTTATCTGGTGCTTAATTTAATTTATTTTGCATATATACTAATCCATATATAAACACATTCCAAATATACTGTAACTACTATGAAACTTTGATTTGGATAATCAGAAAACAGCACTATTGGTTTTGCATTACATTACATTTATGCACACTGGTTTAATAGCTTTCTAAATGTGATGTTTTATTATCTGCATATGGGTCTATATTTTTCTACTCATAACTGTTCTTGTCTTTCTTTGATATTCTTGTGCTGCTGTAAAGCTAAATTTCCCTCCTGGGATCAATATAGTTTATTGTCTTTACTTAGTATTAATATTATTTAACATGTATATCAGATTACAGCTGACTTTTAGTTCATTAAAGATTCTTCTGAAAACATCCCTTTTTCATAAGTCTGTTTTTATTTCATATTTTTTCTGAATGACTCTTTTATTCATAATGTCTCTTTTCACAACAGCTGCGTTGTCACTAGTCACCGCCCACCTCCATCCTCAGACAGTAACAATAAAGGAGAAAAATACCTTCATGAAACAAAAACAGACTTTTGAAAAAGATTATTAAAATAAATAATTCTGTAATTAAAAGAAAATGAGCTCCAATAAAACTTGGAATGATGAAATAACAATGAGTTTAGTTTGAATATTATGTTAAATATTGATGGATTTAACTCCAAAGGAAGTTCAGTGACATTTTCTCCTCTGATGTGAGCTTTTCAATAATCTGTTCACAGAGCTTTTCCCTGTTAAAAGTTTTTTTGTTAAGTTTGTCCTCATCCGATGAGAGGGTCATACTGTAAAGGACAGAGGGTGTCATATCCTGTACAGATTGTAAAGCCCCCTGAGGCAAATTTGTCATTTGTGATATTGGACTATACAAATAAAACTGACTTGACTTTTCAATCATCTTTTCACAGAGCTGATCAGAGAGTTTCTTTGTCTTCATGTTGGAGGTTTTGTAAAAAAGTTACAGGTGCATTTATACCTAAATCACCCTTCACCAACTACAGGTGATCTCCATTTAACTGATGATGTGATTTCTAAAACCACTCGGCTGCACCAGTGATGATTCAGGATTTATGTTTCACAGAGGTGGAGGAAGTACTCTGATCTTTTACTTAGGTAAAAGTAGTAATACCACACTGTAGAAATACTCTGTTACAAGTAAAAGCCTTTATTCAACTTTACTTCAGGAAAAATACAAAAGTATTAGCATCAAAATATACTTAAAGTACCAAAAGTACTCATTATGCAGAATGGCCCATTTCAGAATAATATATAGTATATTACTGGTTTAAAATTATTGGTGCAGCTGATAAAGGTGAAGCTCATTTTTTTTACTTTATTCTATAGTCAATATCAAATATACTCGTCTAGTCTAGAAATGATAGACATGTTTATTTGATTTCTAAAGTGTTTTATATAAAAACCAAGCAGCTCATAAACAGAGTTAAAAACGAGAAGATGTTTGGGCCAACAAAAAAAATAAGAAGTTCGGAGTGTTATTTTTCTCCATAGGCTTAGGTTGCCACTTCCTAAAGATGCTGATATAAAACCACGGTTCTAACTCACACAGGCCGGCCTCTACTGGACTCTATGGGTAATCCTCCAATCACCAGCATGAATTCACCCACTGAAAATTTGCATAAGCGTAGCCAGCCAATCAGGAAGCGCCTACCCGAATGTGCGGACCCCACAGTATATAAAGGTAGCACACGTCTGCTATCTTTTTTCTTTTCAGCGAACGGCGATTTGCCCACTGACTGCTCATCTCCACGGATAGAGTTGCTGCTTCAAGAACCTCTTCAGGGCCCGTCATGTCCCGGCCTGATCGCCGGGATGGATCTTTACGACGCCTGCTTCGAGTGCCTCAGCGCAGACCATGCAGAGAGCAAAGTCCAGCAGCCACCAGCCTTCTGAGCGCTGCCCAAAATTCGACACCAGCAGCGGTAGGATCACTTCTGACGCTTCGATGTGACGTTTTGTTGCAATGAGAGCGAGCCGGAGCTCGAGAACGACGCCGTTGAAGTCCTCGCTGCCTTCAGTCATCCCTGAGACACCAGCTTCATCTGCCGATGACGACAATATGTCATCGGTGTTCAGGTACATCAGCATCCCGCGGAAGCCCACCGCCAACATCTCTCCGCCAGGACTTCCCCTAGTGATGACTTTGGTTTTTGTCTCTCTAGTGAAAACATAAGTCATCATCCCCCTCAGATGACGGCGGCCCAGCCCTGGAACCATCACTGAGTTCTGGGGGGCTCTGTCTCAGGAGGTGTGATAGGCGCGTTGCAAACTCTGGGCCATCCTCTTCAAGCACAGCTCCTGAGAGGGACAAGCTGAGGAGGGCTGGACTGTCTGTATAGGTTGTCCAGACCATCCAGGCGGCAAGAGCCGGATCCACCATTGCCTGTTACAAGGCATAGTGGCCAGGGTTCCAACGCTACTCCAGGAAAGTACATTAGAGCCCTTCTCCTGTTCAGTTGGGTTTATTCTCTCCTTTTTGCAGTATTTGGTGGATAGAGGGCTGTCTCATGCCTCTGTTAAAGGGTATGCAGCAGCCATTTCTTCCTGTTACGAGGGTTTTGGCGATAGACCGGTCTTTAGCCACCCTCTCATGAAGTGGTTTCTGTAGGGGGTCAGGAGACAACGCCTGGTGATGTGTGCCTCCTCCACGCAGTGGGAACTGCCATTGGTGCTTGAGACCTTGGTGAAGGGTTCCTTTGAGTCTCTGGAGTTTTGATATTTGAAGGTGGGGTCGTTGTATCGACTGTCTGTGTGTGTCTCATGCAGCTGAGTTGTAATGGGTAAGGTGAATCAGGTTCTCATTATTAATCACAATCATTTATATCCATCACATCACTTTCTGATCCATCAAAACCAAGTAATTTTCCATGTTACCCCTTACATACATTATTCTTTACTGTACATGCTGCCCCTTTCCCTCGATGTTCCACGTTCCCCCATTCCCAGAATACTCCCAGGATTTTATTAAATTATATTTTATCTCCTCCACTACATTCAATATACATTCCAACTTATTTTGAACATTTAGATGTTTCAACAGCCTGCTGCTCACTCTCAGTTTACACATCCAGAAATGGATCAGAACGTTGGAATGAAACACACCCCTGTATTACATGTGAAGCAACAACTTTTAGCAGAGATGTGACAACGCTCCACCCCTCACCAGACTCACCCGAGACAAACCAGGAAACAGTTTGTTATTCATCCTCACTAAAGAGAGTCACACAGACTGAAAACCAGACGATCAGATTCACCTTCAGAACAAACTAACAACTTCATCTGAGTGAGTTCATCTACAGGAGAGAAAAGTGGAAAACTACAACACTGCTGCTTCAACCTGCTGACGCTCCACACACTGAAGGTGAGTTTGACTAAAAACACGTCTCAACATGAAAGTAAATGTCAGTGAAGCTAGTAGAGGAGGGAGGGGAGCCATGACTAACTGTACTTTCTGTCTGCTGTGTTTTCAGCTTCACTCAGAGACTAAATGGCTTCAAGGTCAGAGGAGGATCTCTGCTGTCCGGTCTGTCATGACGTCTTTAGAGATCCTGTTCTCCTGTCATGTAGCCACAGCTTCTGTAACGACTGTCTGAAGAACTGGTGGAGAAAGAAGCAGACACGCGAGTGTCCAGTTTGTAAAACAATATCTTCAAAGTCAAAACCGCCTTTAAACAGGGTGTTAAAGAACCTGTGTGAGGCCTTTTTACTTGAGAGAGATCAGAGAGCTTCAGAGGCTCTCTGCAGTCTGCACTCTGAGAAACTCAAACTCTTCTGTCTGGACCATCAGCATCCAGTGTGTGTCGTCTGCAGAGATTCAGAAAAACACACCAACCACAGATTCAGACCCATCGATGAAGCTGCACGACAACACAAGAAGAAACTTCAGGAAACTCTGGAGCCCTTAAAGGAGAAGTTAAAGGTTTTTGAACAAGTTAAAGTGAAGTCTGATCAAACAGCAGAACACATGAAGGTCCAGGCCCGACGCACAGAGATGAAGATTAAGGAGCAGTTTAACAAGCTTCACCAGTTTCTAGAAGAGGAAGAGGAGGCCAGGATCTCTGCTCTGAGGGAGGAAGAGGAGCAGAAGAGCCAGATGATGAAGGAGAAGATGGAGGCTCTGAGCAGAGAGATAGCAGCTCTTTCAGACACAATCAGAGCCACAGAGGAGGAGCTGAGAGCTGAAGACGTCTCATTCCTGCACAACTACAAGGCTGCAGTGGAAAGAGTCCAGCAGCGCCCCCTGCTGGAGGATCCACAGCTGCTCTCAGGAGCTCTGATAGACGAGGCCAAACACCTGGGCAACCTGACCTTCAACATCTGGAACAAGATGAAGGAGATGGTCTCCTACACCCCTCTGATTCTGGATCCAAACACTGCTCATCCATTACTCATCCTGTCTGAAGATCTGACCAGTGTGAGACGAGGAGAGAAACAGCAGCTTCCTGATAATCCAGAGAGGTTTGATGAAGCCTGGTCTGTCCTGGGCTCTGAGGGCTTTAACTCTGGGATTCACAGCTGGGATGTCGAGGTTGGAGACAGTACAGGCTGGTTTCTGGGTGTGTTAGCAGAGTCTGTCCAGAGGAAGGGATTCACACGGTCTGGATTATGTGAAATCCAGTTCTATAAAGGTAAATACTCAGCACAGTCACTACCAGATCCATCCACTGGTCTAAGAGTCCAGAAGAAGCTCCAGAGGATCAGGGTGAATCTGGACTGGAACAGAGGAAAGCTGTCATTCTCTGATCCTGATACTAACACACACATACACACCTTCACACACACTTTCACTGAGAAGCTGTTTCCATACATTGGCACTGTGGATAAATTCAATATATTACCGCTGAAGGTCTGTGTGACAGTGGAACAGAGCAGTTAAAGAGGATGATTATATTCATCATGTTGTTTGTTTCTTAATGGGAAAGTCACTGAATTTAACCTCTTAACCTGCACCTGTCCTCCTGCTGACTCATTATTCCAAAGAGATGTTCATTTTTGTTTCACTTAATGTTTTTTTCATAGTTTTCTTTTTGCTGTTGTTTAGTTGTTTTGTTTTGATTGTCAACGTTTTCATATGTAAAGTTATTTCATCTAGTTTCTGATCTTCATGTTTGGTTTGTTGAGCCTTTTCTTTTTTATCGATACTGTTTCATTTTAGATTGTTCGTTTTGATTCCTGCTGCAGTGCCTGTTCGGAGCGTGTGCCCGTTGCTTGGCCCCCAGATGTGCTGCTTGCAGTACATTAAAATCAATGTTTAATTACATGAAATGTTTACGATATGTACAATATAGACATATGAAATTATCCAAAATATATGTACAAGTTTCTATTTGATGTCATGAAGACAAGATGACTGAATGAAAACACAGTTTAGTCAGAGTATTAGTCGTTCTATTTAAGGTGGACATGTAAGTTTTAAGGTGGACTTATCAGTTTAGGTTCAGACTCTATGTAATGTTGGTGATTTAAGAACGGGAAAACAAATATAAAGATCAGAGAATAAGTGAAATGACTGCATGCAAAAAGATAAAGAATAAAAACTTACACTGAAAACAAAAACTAATTTGTCGCAAATAAATCCCAACAAAAATAAAATAAAAAAAATTTAAAAGGTTCCAAATCACCAGTAAGTGAAAGTAACATCTCCATTTACAATGGCTGATGGGAATGTAATTAGTTCTGCAGGTATTTAAACCAACGTTTCGGGACAAATTGAAATGTTGACCTGATGATGGAGCTAGATGAAAAGTCTGTTATTATAGTTATTATAATTCATCCTAAGGGGAACATGAATGTTTCTAGAACATTTCATGTCCATCCATTTAATAGTTTTTTAGATATTTTAGTCTGGACCAAAGTGGTGGACCGACAGAACTGATCAATCATAATGAACTGTGAAGGCTGCTTTAGTGGTGAAATGTTAACAAAGTTAAGAGAACAGCTTTTACAAGACGGTCGTGTCTAGAAGCCCCCGAGTCACGAAAACTCTCACAAGACTCGCTGCCAGATGACCTTTCCTGACCTTAACCGTTCAAGGTCAATGCCTAACCCAAGAAGGGTGAAAAAAGGAGATGTCACGCGTCATCATCGCGTCATATCATTGGGGTTCAACACATGCGCAGTAAAATCTGGTCTGCACTCACCGAAATTAAGCCAATAGCAAGAAATTACTACAGCTCCAGTTATACTGTTTCAAGGAAAAAGAATTTCAAGGAAAAGAATACATAGTTGATTGATATGCTTTATTTCCATGTCTGCTGATAATTAGATGATAATTAGCAAATAACTTAATTAAAATTTCTTTAAAAAACTTCCTGAATCATTACATTAGCTACCAGGTTACATTTGTGTAATCAATAAGTCACACAATGGTGAGATTTGTGTCTGATCAGAAGTGTCTTCTATTAGTTTTGGTTTTCCACCTCCGATGAAGAGCAGCACACAGCCGCTTCTCAAGCCTAAGGGCCCTATTTTAACCTTTATGTGCTATTTTAGCATATAATTATTAAATAATGTTTATAATAAAGTAATTTTTGATAGATTTTGAGGTACATTTTGGGGTAATTTAGCAGTAATTCCAAAGAAATTTCACATAGATTACTTGCTAATTATCGCCTAATCACCATGAAATTTGCAGACCTGTAAAATGACGTGTTACCGACTTTAGTTTAACATCTTTAATTTCAGCAGGTAAACTGCAGTCTGGAGGTCTTTTTAAATGTTGTGTAATGAGGAGAAGAACCTGCAGCAGGACTTCTTTTGATGATGTTTTACCGCCATCTGCTGATCAAAGTGTGTTCAACTGAATAGGATTAAAATATCTGTATAATAATTGTTACATGTTCAATTCATATTTATATAATTTGATGAACATTTCACCACAATTGTTTAACTTCAATCATTTTATTATTCTCAATATTATTATTATTAATAAGGTTTTATTTTTTTATCTGGTGCTTGATTAAATTATTTTTTTATATATACTAATCCATATATAAACACATTCCAAATATACTGTAACTACTATGAAACTTTGATCTGGATAATCAGAAAACAGCATTATTTGTTTTGCATTACATTACATTTATGCACACTGGTTTAATAGCTTTCTAAATGTGATGTTTTATTATCTGCATATGGGTCTATATTTTTCTACTCATAACTGTTCTTGTCTTCCGTTGATATTCTTTTGCTGCTGTAATGTTAAATTTCCCTCCTGGGATCAATATAGTTTATTGTCTTTACTTAGTATTAATATTATTTAACATGTATATCAGATTACAGCTGATTTTTAGTTCATTAAAGATTCTTCTGAAAACATCCCTTTTTCATAAGTCTGTTTTTATTTCATATTTTTTTCTGAATGACTCTTTTATTCATAATGTCTCTTTTCACAACAGCTGCGTTGTCACTAGTCAGCGCCCCCCTCCATCCTCAGACAATAACAATAAAGGAGAAAAATACCTTCATGAAACAAAAACAGACTTTTGAAAAAGATTATTAAAATAAAGAATTCTGTTATTAAAATTAAATGTCAAAAGTTTAGTTTGAATATTATGTTAATTAATGATGGATTTAACTCCAAAGGAAGTTCAGTGACATTTTCTCCTCTGATGTGAGCTTTTCAATAATCTGTTCACAGAGCTTTTTTTTGGTTAAGTTTTTCCTCATCTGATGAGAGGGTCGTACTGTGAAGGACAGAGGGTGTCGTATCCTGTACAGATTTTAAAGCCTCCTGTGGCAAATTTGTGATTTGTGATATTGGACTATACGAATATAGTATATAGTACATTTCAATCATCTTTTCAAACAGCTGATCGGAGAGTTTCTTTGTCTTCATGTTGGAGGTTTTGTCCTGATAAAGTTACAGGTGCATTTATTCCACAATCACCCTTCACCAACCACAGGTGATCTCCATTGAACTGATGATGTGATTTCTAAAACGACCCGTCTGCACCAGTGATGATTCAGGATTTATGTTTCACAGAGGTGGAAGAAGTACTCTGATCTTTTACTTAAGTAAAAGTAGTAATACCACACTGTAGAAATACTCTGTTACAAGTAAAAGTCCTGCACTCTAAATTTTACTGAAGTAAAAGTACAAAAGTATTAAAATCAAAATATGCTTAAAGTACCCGAGGTGACCGTATCTTTCAAGCTGTCGCACCCAATTTATGGAATGCCATCCCCTTATCGCTGTGATCCCTAGACTCCTGGGACATTTTTATGGAGCAGCTGAAAATGTTTTTATTTAGTCAGACTTTTGTTAATCTGTCTGAATAACTGCTCCATTTCACTTATTGATTTTATCGGCCTTTTATTGACTGTATTCAGAACTTGTTACTTGTTTATGTGTCTCTGTCCTCATTTGTTTGTTTTGATGTGATTTTAACTTGTCAGCACTCTGCTGTCATCACTAATCTTAATTTTGACTGGATGTATTATTTGTATTAATGTAAAGCACTTTGTGATTTTGTATCTGAAAGGTGCTAAACAAATAAACTTTACTTACTAACTTACCAAAAGTACTCATTATGCAGAATGGCCCATTTCAGAATAATATATAGTATATCACTGGATTAAAATTATTGGTGCATTATGGCACGATCACACATGTGAGAATGCAGGCGAGTGACCATCGCCTACCGAGGCGATTTTCCAACTGAAAGTTCACCAAAGTTGAACTCCACACCAATGTGAAGATGCGAATTTGCTTCACAATCGGAAGTGAATGTTTTCTCGCCCCTACGCTCGCATAGAATGGAAGTGAACGGGAGGTGAATGTTAATTTAGCGCATGTGTGACTGTCCCTTTAATGTGTTCCATCCATCCATCCATCTTCAACTGCTTATCCGGGATTCGGGTCGCGGGGGCAACAGCTCCAGCAGGGGACCCCAAACTTCCCTTTCCCGGGCCACATTAACCAGCTTTGACTGGGGGATCCCGAGACGTTCCCAGGCCGGTGTGGAGATATAATCTCTCAACCTAGTCCTGGGTCTTCCCCGTGGTCTCCTCCCAGTTGGTCGTGCCTGGAACACCTCCCAAGGGAAGTGTCCAGGGGGCATCCGTACTAGATGCCCGAACCACCTCAACTGGCTCCTTTCGATGCAAAGAAGCAGCGGCTCTACTCCGAGTCCCTCACGGATGACTGAGTTTCTCACCCTATCTCTAAGGGAGACGCCAGCCACCCTCCTGAGGAAACCCATTTCGGCCGCTTGTACCCGCGATCTCGTTCTTTCGGTCATGACCCAACCCTCATGACCATAGGTGAGAGTAGGAACGAAGATTGACCGGTAGATCGAGAGCTTTGCCTTCCGGCTCAGCTCTCTTTTCATCACAACGGTGCGGTAAAGCGAATGCAATTCTCCGGCCAATCTCACGTTCCATAGCCCCCTCAATCGCGAACAAGACCTCGAGGTACTTGAACTCCTTCACTTGGGGTAAGGACTCATTCTCTACCCAGAGAAGGCAATCCATCGGTTTCCGGCTAAGAGCCATGGCCTCCGATTTAGATGTACTGATCCTCATCCCGGCCGCTTCACACTCGGCTGCGAACCGATCCAGTGAGTGCTGGAGGTCGCAGGCCGATGATGCCAACAGGACCACATCATCTGCAAAAAGCAGCGATAAGATCCTCAGCACACCGAATTGCAAACCCACCTCCCCCCGACTACGCCTCGATATCCTGTCCGTGAATATCACGAACAGGATTGGTGACAAAGCGCAGCCCTGTTGGAAGCCAACCCCCACCGGAAACGAGTCTGACTTATTGCCGAGAACCAGAACACAGCTCTCGCTTTGGGTGTACAGGGATTGGATGGCCCTAAGAAGTGACCCCGTCACCCCGTACTCCCGCAGCACCCCCCACAATATCTCCCGAGGGACCCGGTCATACGCCTTCTCCAAGTCCACAAAACCAATGTAGACTGGATAGGCATACTCCCAGGCCCCCTCCAGGATCCTTGCGAGAGTGAAGAGGTGGTCCGTTGTTCCACGGCCAGGACGGAATCCGCATTGTTCCTCTTCGACCCGAGGTTCGACTAACGGCCAAACCCTCCTTTCCAGCACCTTGGAGTAGACTTTACCAGGGAGGCTGAGTAGTGTGTTACCCCTGTAATTGTCACACACTCTCTGGTCCCCCTTTAATGTGTTCATCACTTTAATGTTGCAGCTGGTAAAGCTGGAGCTCATTTTACTTACTTTATCCTACTGTTGGGCAGCTTGAGAATAAAGTTTAAGTTTAGCCTACTGACCATGTGTAATGGCATTTTGTGTGCATCATGGAAGACGCTCCATACAGATGTAATTTCCGTGTGACCACCAGTTTGTCAACATTTACTCATAAACTGCTCAAACAAAGACATTGAATATTGTCATAAAGACATTAAGAACTTAAAAGTTATATTGTATTTAGAATCAAATATTCTCATCTAGTCTAGAAAATGAAAATAAGACGTGTTCATTTGATTGTAAAGTGTTGTATAAAAAAACCAAGCAGCTCAAAAACAACAGAGTTAAAAATGAGAAGATGTTTAGGCCTACAAAAAAGTAAGAAGTTGGGAGTGTTATTTTTCTCCATAGGCTTAGGTTGCCACTTCCTAAAGATGCTGATATAAAACCATGGTTCTAACTCACACAGGCCGGCCTCTACTGAGACCATTGTGAAGGGTTCCTTTGAGTCTCTGGAGTTTTGATATTTGAAGGTGGGGTCGTTGTATCGACTGTCTGTGTGTGTCTCGTGCAGCTGAGTTGTAATGGGTAAGGTGAATCAGGTTCTCATTATTAATCACAATCATTTATATCCATCACATCACTTTCTGATCCATCAAAACCAAGCAATTTTCCATGTTGCCCCTTACATATATTATTCCTGACTGTACATGCTGCCCCTTTCCCTCGATGTTCCATGGTCCCCCTTCCCAGAATACTCCCAAGATTTTACTAAATTATATTTTATGTACTCCACTACATTCAACATATATTCAAACATCTATTGAACATTAACATGTTGCAACAGCCTGATGCTCACTATCAGTTTACACATCCATTAATAGATCAGAACTTTGGAATGAAACACACCCCTGTGTTACATGTGAAGCAACAACATATAGCAGAGGAGTTGTGACAACGCTCCAACTCTCACCAGACTGACCTGAGACAAACCAGGAAACAGTGTGTTATTCTTCCTCACTAAAGAGAGTCACACAGACTGAAAACCAGACAATCAGATTCACCTTCAGAACAAACTAACAACTTCATCTGAGTGAGTTCATCTACAGGAGAGAAAAGTGGAAAACTACAACACTGCTGCTTCAACCTGCTGACGCTCCACACACTGAAGGTGAGTTTGACTAAAAACACGACTCAAAGTGAAAGTAAATGTCAGTGAAGCTAGTAGAGGAGGGAGGGGAGCCATGACTGACTGTACTTTCTGTCTGCTGTGTTTTCAGCTTCACTCAGAGACAAAATGGCTTCCAGATCAGAGGAGGATCTCTGCTGTCCGGTCTGTCATGACGTCTTTAGAGATCCTGTTCTTCTGTCATGTAGCCACAGCTTCTGTAAAGACTGTCTGAAGAACTTGTGGGGAGAAATACAAACACGCGAGTGTCCAATTTGTAAGAGAAGATCTTCAAAGTTTGAACCACCTTTAAACCTGGCCTTAAAGAACCTGTGTGAGGCCTTCTTACAGGAGAGAGATCAGAGAGCTTCAGAGGCTCTCTGCAGTCTGCACTCTGAGAAACTCAAACTCTTCTGTCTGGACCATCAGCAGCCAGTGTGTGTCGTCTGCAGAGATTCAGAAAAACACACCAACCACAGATTCAGACCCGTCGATGAAGCTGCACGACGACACAAGAAGGAACTTCAGGAAACTCTGGAGCCCTTAAAGGAGAAGTTAAAGGTTTTTGAACAAGTTAAAGTGAAGTCTGATCAAACAGCAAAACACATGAAGGTCCAGGCTGGATGCACAGAGAGGAAGATTAAGAAGCAGTTTAAGAAGCTTCACCAGTTTCTAGTAGAAGAAGAGGAGGCCAGGATCTCTGCTCTGAGGGAGGAAGAGCAGCAGAAGAGCCAGATGATGAAGGAGAAGATAGAGGCTCTGAGCAGAGAGATAGCAGCTCTTTCAGACACATTCAGAGCCACAGAGGAGGAGCTGAGAGCTGAAGACGTCTCATTCCTGCACAACTACAAGGCTGCAGTGGAAAGAGTCCAGCAGCGCCCCCTGCTGGAGGATCCACAGCTACTCTCAGGACCTCTGATAGACGAGGCCAAACACCTGGGCAACCTGACCTTCAACATCTGGAACAAGATGAAGGAGATGGTCTCCTGCACTCCTCTGATTCTGGATCCAAACACTGCTCATCCAGAACTCATCCTGTCTGAAGATCTGACCAGTGTGAAAGGAGGAAAGAAACAGCCGCTTCCTGATAATCCAGAGAGGTTTAATAAACACATCTCTATCCTGGGCTATGAGGGGTTTAACTCTGGGACTCACAGCTGGGATGTCGAGGTTGGAGACAGTACAGTCTGGGTACTGGGTGTGTCAGCAGAGTCTGTCCAGAGGAAGGAACTCATGCAGTCTGGATTATGGGGAATATGGTTCTCTAAAGGTAAATACTCAGCACAGTCACTACCAGCTCCACCCACTGATCTCAGAGTCCAGAAGAAGCTCCAGAGGATCAGAGTGAATCTGGACTGGAAAAGAGGAAAGTTGTCGTTCTCTGATCCTGATACTAACACACACATACACACCTTCACTCAAACGTTCACTAAGAAGCTGTTTCCATTCATTAGCACTGATGATAAACTGAATATATTACCACTGAAGGTCAGTGTGACAGTGGAACAGAACAGTTAAAGAGGATGATTATATTCATCATGTTGTTTGTTTCTTAATGGGAAAGTCACTGAATTGAACCTCTTAACCTGCACCTGTCCTCCTGCTGACTCATTATTCCAAAGAGATGTTTATTTTTGTTTCACTTAATGTTTTTTTCATAGTTTTCTTTTTGTTGTTGTTTAGTTGTTTTTTTTCGATTGTCGACGTTTTCATATATAAAATTATTTCATCTAGTTTCTGATCTTCATGCTTGGTTTGTTTAGCATTTTCTTTTTTATCAATACTGTTTCATTTTAGATTGTTCATCTTTATTCCTGCTGCAGTGCCTGTTCGGAGCGCGTGCCCGTTGCTTGGCCCCGAGACGTGCTGCTTGCAGTACATTAAAATCATCGTTAAATTACATGAAATGTTTACAATATGTACAATTTAGACATGAAATTATCCAAAATATATGTACAAGTTTCTATTGGATGTCATGAAGACAAGATGACTGAATGAAAACACAGTTTAGTCAGAGGAGTAGTCGTTCTATTTAAGGTGGACATGTCAGTTTTAAGGTGGACTTATCAGTTTTGGTTCAGAGTCTATGTAATGTTGGTGATTTAAGAACGGGAAAACAAAGGTTCCAAATCACCAGTAAGTGAAAGTAACATCTCCTAACATCTTTACAATGGTTGATGGGATTGTTTGTCTCTCTCTCTCTCTCTCTCTCTCTCTCTCTCTCTCTCTCTCTCTCTCTCTCTCTCTCTCTCTCTCGCACGCACGCACGCACGCACGCACACACACACACACACACACTGTTTGTTTAGTTAGATTAATATTGTGTTTTAAACCTTTATTATCTTGTAAATAAATGTTTGTGGAATATACATGCTGGTCTGTTTAATGTTGTACAAGAGTGAATATTGACAACCTCTGCTATTTCAAGAACTCTGATATCCTTCAACCTTTACTATCTATTTTGGTTATAGTTATTAATTTAATTATTAATCAACGTTCCAAATTGATAGTTTAGTATATTTATGAGACTACATTAACGTTTTGGGTATTGGTCCCTGATTACAGGGTGGTGCCCTGTTTATTATTAATGTTTATTGATAATTCTTATTAATAATAATAATTCTATTATTATTTATTAATTAATTTGCTAATAACCAAATCTGTTCCTGCCAAATCCCTACATTTTGGTGCCCCGTGTGAGGCACAGTATTATTGTTTGCAAATTATTCATAATCGTGCAATATTAATTTTCAGCATAATTTTTTGGTCAAAAACAAAAATGTCATATTCCACTTCTAAACAAACCAAAAGTGTTTACATTCTGAACCACCAGTCTTCCACAGGAGTAGAAGTCCAGCTGTACTTTTAAACAAGTACATTGTGGTGAGAATTGTTATTTGAGAGAGTTTGATTATTAACACGTTAAGCCTTTATCATGTTAATTTTAATAACTTGCTTTTGCTGCTAATTCAAGTTAACCTGCGCTGTAGAACTTGAAAGGATTTTGGTTCAGCATTTGTATATCAAGTATTCAATGCAATCTGGTTTAGTTGTCATATTTTGCTGTTAATCTAATGTTCCTTTAATGACACAGCGTGCCACCGGCCCTGTGTAACATAGAGAGCTTGTACCTGACTGTGTAACTGCCAAGCATTCCAGCCTGAGTGGGTTAAATAGAGCCACAGTGTGCTAACAGCCCTGTGATATAAGTTTGCACCCAGCTGTTACTTCCACGTGTTCCAGCTTGAGTCACTTTTAAGAAACATAATCACAACTGTTACTGCCCTGCATCTCAGTTAGTGCATGTTGTAAGTGTAAGCAAACTTCTTTTGTAAACCTTTGTTTACTTTACTGGCCCCTTTTGTTTGATGCCCACTAATCACTAGTTGGTGCTATAGCTGCCCCTCCTCCACAGGAAGCTACCCCCCATAGTGTAGGCCAGTGCATTGTTGTTAGGCTAGTGTACCTCCCAAGCTACACTACAAGGTGTCTGCCAACACAACACCATAGCCAACATTTGTTTTTGTTTTCTACTAGACATCTTGTTTAGTTTCACCCTCCATTCCAGGTATAACAATGGAGAACCCCTGTGTTGAGCTTTTTATTTCTTCCCTAGCACAGAGCCTAAATCCTGGCTGCCCTGAACTCATCAGCAGGTTGAGTTTCAGTGAGTGCAGGAAAGAAATAGAATCGCTCCTCACAGACAGGTGTGATGCGCAGACCGCATCCAAAGATTCATTGTTGAAATGCTTACTTCTGATTTTTCAAAGACAGACCAGTCTTGCCATTCAGAGTAAAGCAGCCCTGGAAAAAGAGGTAGTTAGCCTAAGAACGCAAAATGCTAGTCTCCTCCATGAAGTTCAGACAGCTGATAAGAAAGCCATGCGTTACTTAGAAGACCTGCATTCAGCAGAGTTAGCTCTTTTTCAATACAAAGAGAAATTGTTAGGGCTTAGACTACAATGTCTTTCCCCACCACAGTCTGTCAGTCACTGTGATTCTGGTTACTCCGATTCACTCTCCTCACTTGATGAGAGGTTAACTCCCTCTCCACTCAGAA